>NW_016107367.1:974547-978248 GCF_001604975.1 Cebus imitator | reverse complement strand
TCTGGTAGTGAGCACAGTACCCAGTAGGTGGTTTGGGCCCTGCCTCCTCCTCCTCTCCCGCTCTGGTAGTGAGCACAGTACCCAGTAGGTGGTTTTGGCCCTGCCTCGTCCTCCTCTCCTGCCCTGGCAGTTCACATTGTCTGCTGTTCCCATGTTTATGTCCATGTGTCCTCAGTGTTTGACTCCCACTTCTAAGTCAGAACATGCAGTATTTGATTTTCTGTTTCTGCATTAATTGTTTAGGATTATGGCCTGCGGTTCCATCCATGTTGCTATAAAGGACAGGATTTCATTCTTTATTTTTATTTATTTATTTATTTTTTGAGACAGAGTTTCACTGTTATTGCCCAGGCTAGAGTGCAGTGGCACAATCTCAGCTCACTGCAACCTCCACCTCCCAGGTTCAAGCGATTCTCCTGCCTCAGCTTCTTGAGTAGCTGGGATTACAGGTGCCTGCCACCATACCCAGCTAATTTTTTGTATTTTTAGTGGAAATGGGGTTTCACCCTATTGACCAGGCTGATCTTGAACTCCTGACTTCAGGTGATCCACCCACCTTGGCCTCCCAGAGTGCTGGGATTACAGGCGTGAGCCACCGTGCCTGGCCTGGATTTCATTCTTTGTTATGGCTATGTAACGCTGAATTTTTTAAAACCTTTTACTCCTTGGTGCCTGTTGATCCTCTCTAGCTAAAGATGACCGCAGGCCGGGTGCGGTGACTCACGCCTATAATCCTAGCACTTTGGGAGGCTGAGGCGGGTGGATCACGAGGTCCGGAGATCAAGACCATCCTGGCCACCATGATGAAACCCCATCTCTACTAAAATACAAAAAAACTAGCTGGGCGTGGTGGTGCATGCCTGTAGTCCCAGCTACTCTGGAGGCTGAGGCAGGAAAATCACTTGAACCTGGGAGGTGGAGGTTGCAGTGAGCTGAGGTCACGCCACTGCGCTCCAGCCTGGGTGACAGAGCAAGACTCCATCTCAAAAAAAAGATGACTGCAATATTGAAGGAAATGTTATTAGATATTTAAACATTTTAGTAGTTATAAGGAATTGGCCTGTGACCCAGGTGAACATCTCAGTTTGTCCCCTGGTTTTTCTTAGCTGGTATTTCTTGAGTGAGGCCTCAAACCCATGGGTGCGTACAGTACTTGCATGCATAGAAAGAATCTCATTGTTGGGATTATTTGTACTTAAGAGGTTTTTTCTTCATTCACTAAATATCCTTTATTTAAAATATTTTTTCTTGAGCCAAAAATATGTTTGCGAATTAGTCTCTTACTCTTCATGTAGAACCGTGCCTTATTTTGAATGTTCTTATTCTGAACTAGAAGGTGCAGGAAGCAGGAGCACCTGTCACAGCTCCCTGGAATCGACGCCCTGCTCCGAGTTTCCTGGGGACAGTCCCCAGTCCTTGTTGTCCATGACCTCAAGTGTCCTGGGCAGCAGTGTGGATCAGTTAAGTGCAGAGTCTCCGGACCAGGAAGTCGGCTTCAGTGGTGAGGTGAACGGTGTCCTGCGGGAAAATACTGACTCCAAAACGTTTAATATCCTGGAGGTGCCAGAATCTGTGCCTGATTCACTGACTGAGGAAGATGCCATTAGAACGGAAATGCCACACTGTCACCACGCACATGGGCGGGAGCTGCTCAATGGAGTGCCAAATTCACCCCTGCTCCCGGGAGAAGATGTGGGAGGCAGCGATGTCACAGGACTTGAAGATGAGCCTTGTCCTGCAGACGATGGACCAAATAGCACACAGTTACCCTTCCAAGAACTGGACAGCTCTCCTGGGGCACGTGATGGGGAAGACATCGAACCTACTGGCTCCCAAAGCACTTTGTGTGAAACTCCCCTCCTGAACTCACTCACGGTGCCTTCCAGCCTCAGCTGGGCCCCAAGTGCTGAGCAGTGGCTGCTTGGGACCGGAGCTGATGAAGGCAGTCCTGTGGAGTCCAGTCAAGAACAGGATGACCTAGCCAGCATGGGGGCCCCTGGCCACCTCAGCGCAAATCTCTGGCATGCTGTCACTGATGATGACACAGATCAGAAAGAAACACCCGCTTCTGAACGTGACTTGGGGAGCGTGGGAGGACAGTTGACTCCAGTCTCTGCCTTGGCAGCCAGCACTCATGAGCCTTGGCTTGAGCATCTTCCACGGGACCACGTATTGACGTCCAGCGATGAGGAGGACATCTATGCCCATGGGCTTCCTTCTTCATCCTCAGAGACGAGTGTGACAGAGCTTGGACCTAGTCGCTCCCAGCAGGACCTGAGCCGGCCAGGTGCAGATGATGCCGGGCTGCTCAAGTCAGATCAGGTATGTGAGCTCAGATGGTGGGAAATAAGAAAGCCTCTTTCTTAAGGGTAGTAATTGGCAAGACTGATTATTTTCCTTATGGAAAGAAATTCTGTTCCTACATAGGCCAGGTTCAAGTCTGGGTTTCAAGGGATTTCTAGCACAGGAACTGTGAGTGGCTTGAGCTACTGCTGACCTATTGTACCCTGCTCAGTCGCCTGCCTCCTGACCAAGGTGGCGTCTTGCTGTTTCCTCTTACCCCACAAGCGCAGGTTGGAGTAGGCACTTACTGTTAGCCATCGTAGAGTAGAGAAAGCTCTGAGCAGTTTGGAGGCAGGGACTCTTCCGTCCTCCTCCTCAGACTACTTCAGGGAGCCATCCGCAAGAGCACGGCCATTTCCAGAACTTCTGTCTCCTCAGCCTCCAGACAGTGGCCCCAGGATTCCCCTGCAAGCTGCGGGAAGCGGTTTGAAGTAGCCAGTCTTTGTAGGTCCACCCAGTGCACGTAATTAGGAGATGATTTTTAATTGTCCTTGAGCATTTTATATTAAAAGTGATGTTTTAAAAAGTGCCTACTTTCCTTAGCAAGTAATTATGACTAGATGTATTTGATTTCAGAAGTAACTGTATTGTCATGTCTGCTGCTGACTGTAGATGTGAGGTATGAATTATAGCCTTGCACTTACAGCTGCGTGTGCTCCCCACCATGTGCACTGAATTCTCTCAGTGCTGCAGCGTGACGCCTGGTCGGTGCTTCCCATGTGCAGGCATCCTGCGAAGCACTTTACAGGTTCAACTCATTCACTTCTCTAAGCACAAACTATGCAATAGGCACTCTCGTTGTCCCCATTTGACAGAGGGGGAAATTGAAGCGCAGAATAGCTGGACAGCTTGCACAAGGTCATATAGCAAGTGAAGGGCAGGCCGCAGGACCCCCTTGCTCATCCTCTGTGCCGTCATGCCTCAGAAGTGAAATGTGCTGCTTGCTTGTTTTGAGACAGAATGCCAAAAGGCTTTTTTTTTTTTAAAAACAGGGTCTCACTCTGTCACCCAGGGTGGAGCACAGTGGCACAGTCATGGCTCATTGTAGCCTCAGCCTCCCTAGGCTGAAGCGATCCTCCTGTCTCAGCTTCCTGAGTCACTGGGATACAGGCATGTGCCACCACGCCCAGCTAATCTTTGTATTTTTTTTTTTCTGAGACGGAGTCTCACTCTGTCACCCAGGCCGGTAATTTTTGTGTTTTAAAGAGAAGGGATTTTGCCATAATGGCCAGACTTGTTGTGAACTCCGGAGCTCGAGCAATCTGCCCACCTCAGCCTCCCAAAGTGCTGGGATACAGGTGTGAGCTGCTGTATCCGGCCAAGGGTGGCCTTTTTTTTTTTTTTTTTAGACGGGGTTT
>NW_016107367.1:966227-974351 GCF_001604975.1 Cebus imitator | reverse complement strand
ACGGGGTTTCACCATGTTGACCAGGATGGTCTCGATCTCTTGACCTCGTGATCCACCCGCCTCGGCCTCCCACAGTGCTGGGATTACAGGCTTGAACCACCACGCCCGGCCTCAAGGGTGGCCTTTTATTCAGTCATCCAGCCTGTAGCTTTTCAACTCGGTGGTTCCTGAGGGGCCTTGACTGTCAGTCTCTGTGTTTGTGCTGGGGACCACAGTGCAAATGGCAGCTAGTTGTGGATTCCATTTTCCTGAGCCTCAGAGTCTTGAGGGGGAGCCAGATACATGTTCACATCCTCACAGTTGAGTGGGACTCAGGTGAATGTGCTAAGCCAAGTGCAGGGCTGTGGGAAGCCCCAGCAGCGTGGCCCCCTAATGACTGGGCGTTAGCCAGGCACACTACCTGTTGGGGTGGGTATTGGAATTCTAGGCCAGAAATTCGGGAAAGCCCTTACTTAGGTGACAGGGACCCTGGCCCTTTGAGCCCCCGACCCTCTAACTTCCTCCCTTCCTCATCCCACTCCAGGTAGCTGGAAAGCCAAGAAATTTTATGGTGTATGTTTTTTGGGAGGAGGGGTGGAGGTAAGCCTTGCCATGGTAAGCAGGCCTAGATTGAGAAGAATTGGGCCCCATTCTCTTTGAAGTACTTCACTTCTATGTGGGTATCTGTACAAATACATTTATTTCCCTTGCAGTTATTGAAAACTGTTAAAGACTTTATTTAGTTTTGATTTTTAAAAGAACCCTGGCAATGCTGGGCATGATGGCTCATGCCTATAGTCCCAGCACTTTGGGAGGCAGGGGCGGAAGAATCACCTCAGGTCAGGAGTTCGAGACCAGCCTGGCCAACATGGCAAAACCCCATCTCTACTAAAAAGACAAAACAAAAATTGGCTGGGCATGGTGGTGGACACCTATAATCCCAACTACTTGGGAAGGTGAAGCAGGAGAATTACAGCCAGCCAAGATTGTGCCACTGTACTCCATCCAGCCTGGGTAACAGAGTAGGCCTCCATCGCAAAAAGGAAAAAAAAAAAAGAGGCGGGGCACATCAGCTCACGCCTATAATCCCAGCACTTTGGGAGGCCAAGGCCTGGCAGATCACCTGAGGTCGGGAGTTTGAGACCAGCCTGACCAACATGGAGAAACCGTGTTTCTACTAAAAATACAAAAATTAGCTGGGTGTAGTGGTGCATGCTGGTAATCCCAGCTACTTGGGAGGCTGAGGCAGGAGAATCACTCAAACCCAGGAGGCAGAGGTTGCAGTGAGCTGAGATCATACCATTGCACTCCAGCCTGGGCGACAAGAGTGAAACTCCATCTCAAAAAAAAAAAAAAAAAGACAGTGTTAGTGCCACATCTCCAATGCATCTGTAATGATTAGGCCATAGAACATGGACTTGCATGCAGATATTGAAGAACCTGGCCCTTTGCGTATGGTGAGGTGTGCCTGCAGAATAAAAGCAGCTCCTTTGTAACACGATGTGATGCTCTAAGTGTTACAGAGGTGTTAGAACAGGAGAAAGTGTCCTCCAGGGATGCCAGGGAGTCTCTGTAGGGAGACAGCAGCCCACGTCTCAGAACGTTTGTGGTGGAGGGGTGTCCAAAGGTAGCGGGGGTTGAGGGGAGGGTTGGCTTGGCTTCTTGCTGCCCCTTTTACTGTCTCGTGTTAATGATACCCACTCACCTTTCTTACTGACAACAGTAAGCCAAGGGTGGCTGTGTCCTCTGCCACAGACTCCACTGGCTCTGCCCTTGTTAGTTTGCAGAAAGCTGGATGGGCTACTCGGGTCCTGGCTATGGCATCCTCAGCTTGGTGGTCTCCGAGAAGTATATCTGGTGCCTGGACTACAAAGGCGGCCTGTTCTGCAGTGCCTTGCCGGGCGCTGGGCTGCGCTGGCAGAAGTTTGAAGATGCTGTCCAGCAGGTGGCAGTCTCGCCCTCAGGTTTGCCCCCGCGCTCCCTGCTCTCACTCCCCATTCCTGGGTGCAGACATCTTAGCACAGGGCTCCCCTGAGCATTCACCAAGTATGCCTCTTCTGAAAGGTTTGAGGGGCTTTCCTCCAAAGAACGTGAATTGCTTCATTGGATGTCAGTTCACAGTGTAAATGGGTGTTCAGTTTGAGTTTTTGTTTTCTTTATTAATGCAGTGGTAACCTCTGATGGTATTTTTGTAAGCTAGTAAGCTAGACAGAAAGTTTGAAATTTGAGTGATATTTTAGGGATATTAATATACTATTTATAAAAATAATATGTTTCTCTTTGTCAGTGTTGCTTTAAAGCAACCGAACCACGAAGGTGGGCCTGTGGATATGTTGGATATATTCCAATTATTTGGCTTCCTCTTTAGAAATTCTGTTTTAATGAGCTGTCTGCTCTGGGTGGACAGTCTACTCCCTGACTCTAAAAGGAAAATCCATTCATTCTTTCATGCTGCTGTTAGGTCACTGGTGGTGAGTGGGAACCAGTGTTTCCTGAACGAGGTTCTCCTGGGCTGGAAGACCTCCCTTATCTGCCTGGAATCATTTGCTTCTTTTTCTGAAGGTTGTGTTGGCCACATCAGCACCTCCGCCGGGGGGGGTGCTTTTGCCTTGAACCAGCCCGGTTTATTGTCAGGATGTTGGAATAAAGGTCAGATGAAGCCAAAGTTGAGTCTATGACTTGGGACCTGTCTGTCCTCTGTAACTTCACTCCTGTGTTTCGACATGAATTTCCCTTAAATCTCCCTGGTCATTGTGACTGTTTAAAATATTAGTTTGTTCCGCGTTGTTTTGCTTGCTTGCTTTCACTGCTTGTTTGAAAAATACGTTTCTTATAGAGACTGGCTAACAACCCACTCCACAAGCTGGCATTACACAATTGTGCATTTTAACTCATTTCTTGTTGCTGTCATTTACTGTCAGATTTGTCTCCTTAGCCTTTTAGGACGTTGCTTCTACTCCTGATTACATTAGTTACTTGTATTCCCAGGCCCTTGGTCCTTCACTGTGCTAGTGGGAACTCTCCATCTCCATGAGATTCACGTGCTCAGCTGAGGTATCCTTCAGGGCTCAGGCCCATGTCCTTGGTGGGTGACAAAGCCCTTGTGCCGGGGGTACCACAGGCAAAAATGCCCAACAGGCCCCCTGGTGCAGCCCAGGCGACCCTCGGTGATTGCCGGTAGCCCCTCACCTTGCCTGTGTCGGCCTCCACCCGCAGTGCTATCCTGCTTCCCTTTCCTCTCTCCTCCTTCGTCTCTTCATCAGAGTCCCCTTCACAGTGAAAACAGGCTGACTCAGCACAAGCATGTTCTTTCAGTGAATCCTTTCCATTCAGCTCGTCCAGAACTGATCCCTCCCTTTGCATCCCTAAATGACTTGTTCAGCCTTTCCTAGAGCACTAGTTGTGTCTTAGGATGTTTATTTGGGGACTTATCAAACCTAATAATGTCATCAGTTTTTCTCCACCATGTGAGGAGCACCTGCCATGTGCCCAGCTCTGTGGCCATGCAGTCGGTCTGCTCCCACTGCCAGTCTGTAGCGCAGCCCTGTCGGGGGAAATGATCCCCATTGCCTAGGAGAAAAGTGGAGCTAGGAGGTGGGCAGGGACTTGAAGCCTGAAGCCGCACAGCCACTGAGTGGTGGCCAAGGGCCCAAACCTGGGTCTGGTGGCCTCTTTCCCCACTTGGGGGGACCGAACAGGATGCGTTTTAGAAACCTTTCTCCCCTCAATGCCCAGCATGAAGCCTTTTGTGTAGAAATATATTCTAGTATTAATTGGACAGTGAATAGAATTTTTATTTCCATAGGAACCCTGCTCTGGAAGATTGAACAGAAATCTAACCGGGCTTTTGCTTGTGGGAAAGTCAGCATCAAGGGGAAGCGGCACTGGTATGAAGCCCTGCCCCAGGCGGTGTTTGTGGCCCTGAGCGATGACACGGCCTGGATCATCAGGACGAGCGGGGACCTGTACCTGCAGACAGGTAACTGCGGGCTGCGCTCAGGGGCCTGCTGGCTCTGCCGTCACTTCCTCCACTGCACCCTGATTTGCCAGTAACATGCTTACAACAATCACTGATTGTTGTAATTAAGAGGCTAAAAATCCGTTCGAATTAAGACACTTCTGGGAAGAGAGTATTTGCCACTTGGTATGTATTAGCAGTTTCCTGCTATTGACACAAACTCAACCTGGGACAAATTTAGGGCAAGAATGAATAGGATTATTTGGTGAGGTACAGAAACCACCGCATATCATGTATCCTGCAATGTCAGATCTTAAGAGGAAAGAGTACAGTGGGAGGACGTAAAATTCATTTCCCTCTTTAAGCTAAAGCTTAAGTGGCTGCATTTTTTTATCAGCAATATCAAAGCCCAGCCTATACTTACTTATCTGTGGGTCAGGAAAAAAAAGAAATAATTTGTTCTTCTTTATTTTGAGATGGAGTCTCTCTCTCTCTCTTGCCCAGACTGAAATGCAGTGGTACCATCTTGGCTCACTGCAACCTCTGCCTCCCAGGTTCAAGCAATCCTCCTGCCTCAGCCTCTTGACTCCAGGCTGGGATTACAGGTGTCCACCACCACACCCAGCTAATTTTTTTATATTTTTAGTAGAGATGAAGTTTCACCATGTTGGCCAGGCTGGTCTTGAACTCCTAACCTCAAGTGATCTGCCTGCCTCAGCCTCCCAAAGTGCTGGGATTACAGGTGTGAGCCACCACACCAGGCCATAATTTGCTCTAAAAAACAGTGTAGGTCAGGCGTGGTGGCTCATTCCTGTAATCCCAACACTTTGGGAGGCCGAGGCAAGCGGATCACCTGAGGTCCGGAGTTCAAGACCAGCCTCACCAACATGATGAAACCCCATCTCTACTAAAAAAAAAAAAAAGAAAAAGAGAAAAGAAAAATTAGCTGGGCATGGCAGTGCCTGCCTGTAGTCCCAGTTACTTGGGAGGCTGAGGCATGAGAATCATTTGAACCCGGAGGCAGAGCTTGCAGTGAACTGAGATGGCGCCACTGCACTCCAGTCTAGGAGACAGAGTGAGACTCCATCTCAAAATGAAAATAGCAGTTCAGCAAGTCACAGGAAGCTGCCTTCAGGAAAGCCTTTAGCTGCTGGAAGGGGCACCATGGGACTTGCGTATTAAAAATCAGCTGTAAGGATGGTCAGTGTTTACTGTCAGCAGAGTGCAGAAGGATCTTCTACAAGCGATATGATTATCAGTATCCGGGAAGGACTGTGGGGCAGGAGATATTTTCGGCTGTCAAGAAACCATTGTCAGATTTATGTAAAGATCAATCTTCCAGATGTTTAACATTGCTGATTCCAGGAGAATGTTGTTTTTATTGGTTTTTATTTTTATTTTTTTTTAGCGGGGATGGAGTCTTGCTCTGTCACCCAGACTGGAGTACAGTGGTGTGATCTAGGCTCACCACAACTGCTGCCTCGTGGTTCAAGTGATTCTCCTGCTTCAGCCTCCCGAGTAGCTGGGACTACAGGCGTGTGCCACCGTGCCCAGCTAATTTTTGTATTTTTAGTAGAAATGGGGTTTCACCACATTGGCCAGGCTAGTCTCAAACTCCTGACCTCGTGATCTACCCACCTCAGCCTGCCAAAGCGCTGGGATTACAGGTGTGAGCCACCACGCCCAGCCTCAGGTAAAAAAAAATTTTTTTTTGAGACCAAGTCTCGTTCTGTCGTCCAGGCTGGAGTGCAGTGGCGTGATCTTGGCTCACTGCAACCTCCGCCTCCCGGGTTCAAGCGATTCTCAGGCCTCAGCGTCCTGAGTAGCTGGGACTATAAACACCCACCACCACGCCCGGCTAATTTTTGCATTTTTAGTAGAGATGGGGTTTCACCATGTTAGCCAGGATGGTCTCAATCTCCTAACCTTGTGATCTGCCTGCTTCGGCCTCCCCAAGTGCTGGGATTACAGGCTTGAGCCACAGTGCCGGCCTCAGGAAAATGTTTTAATCTCTGCCATGAGCCGTCAGCTGGGGATGAGTCTTCAGGTTGAAGCCCTTGCACAGCTGGCTTACTCCATGGTGCTTAAGAACCTCCAGCCCAGGTGCACAGCCATACTGGCGTCACAGGCCATGATCTGGCCCAGGTTTCTCCAGCCTAGTTCCTGTGTCTTCCTTTAAATGAAAGTATCTCTGGCAAGGCACATGCACATCTAAGCTGCCAGGACATTTGACCTTTGATCATGGGGGAGACAGGAGGTGCGTCTGGCCTGGGGGTGAGGAGCAAGTGACCTCTTAACCAGTAGCACCAGAGGAATCACCAGGACAGTCAGTGGCTTCACATGAGCCGACCTCACCCAGACCTGTTGGATTAGGTCAGTCCTTCTGGGGATTGCTCAGTAATGTGTCATGTAACAAGTCCTGCAGGTGATTCCCACCTAGTTTAGTGCAAGGAAGTATAACCCAAGGACTGCAATACCATAGGTGCGTTTGTGATTAGTCACGGGGCACATTTGAGTACTGAGACCTAATTGCAGGCCTCAGGCCGTGGAATACAGGGTTTTAGGCGACAGTTGGTCTGTCTCCTCCCCTGGGAATAGCCTTTGAGCTCATTTAGACATGCTTTATGACAAGCCACAAGGAGGCAAGGGAAAGAGCCCTGGACAGGGAGTCAGGGACCCTCAGCTTTGGCCTGACACTGCCTTGCTGTGTCAGACAGACCTCAGACTTTGACAGACCTCAGACTTCATCTGGGAGATTCGGGCTTTTCATTTTATTAGTGGAGCCCTGCACCCAGTCAGAGCAGAGGTGAGCCACCATGCTGGAGCTCCCTGCAGGGATGGCTGCAGGCCTCAGGTCCCTGCCGACTCCAGCCGTGCTGCAGCCTCTGCCTGGAAGAGCTGCTCTGCCTCTGGCCTCCAACTGGCCGCTCTCCTGCTCCTGGCTTTTGTGTTCTTCTCTCACGGCTTCTTGTGTTACATTGGGACACCACAGAATTCTCAATTGTTCAGTTTTCAAAGAGTATCTGAAACTGCTTTCAGATAGATGTTACATTTAGGCAGAATTTAACCACTTTATGTTAACTAAACTTGACAATGAAAAAGTGGCTGAACAGGGCAGCTCCTGCCTGTAATCCCAGCACTTTGGGAGGCTGAGGCAGTAGGATTTCTTGAGCCCAGGAGTTTGAGATCAGCCTGGGCAGCATAGAGAGGCCCTGTCTGTATTTTTAATTAATTAGTTAATTAAAGTTCTTTTAAGCCGGGCATGGTGGCTCATGCCTATAATCCTAGCACTTTGGGAGGCTGAGGTGGGTGGATCACCTGAGGTCAGGAGCTCAAGACCAGCTTGGCCATCATGGTGAAACCCCATCTTAAAAAAAAAGAAAAAAGAAAAAAAAATTAAAGTTTTTTTTAAAGCACTCATTGTGAAAGAACATAGCAAAATACCAGAAAAGGAAAAATAAAAACCAATAACCAAGTCAAAATGAGGTGTAGAGTTCTGACTATGTGTCTTTGGGGTCCTCTTCCCGTCTTCCTGGCAGCTCTCAGCGTGGATCGCCCCTGTGCCAGAGCCATGAAGGTGGACTGTCCCTACCCACTGTCCCAGATCACAGCCCGGGACAACGTGGTGTGGGCGCTGACGGAGCAGAGGGCCCTCCTGTACCGGGAGGGCGTGAGCAGCTTCTGTCCAGAAGGCGAGCAGTGGAAGTGTGACATTGTCAGGTACTGGTGGCCGGAGACTCCTTCAGCATCTTGCTTGTCTTACCCTTCGTTTTTGTCTGCTTGACTCGGCAAGGCACCACGAGGCCGATCCTGGGCGGGCCTTTCCTGGGAGACAGCACCTGCAGCTTCCATGGCTATAGGCTAATCTTGAATCACCAGAGGTGATTTCTGCAGCATGACCTTAGAGAAACTCTGCCTAATTCTGACCAGCAAACTGAACATTGAGTCAGAGCTGAATTTTTTAAAATGCTGCTGGCCAGGCGCAGTGGCTCAAGCCTGTAATCCCAGCACTTTGGGAGGCCGAGGCAGGTGGATCACAAGGTCAAGAGATCGAGACCATCCTGGTCAACATGGTGAAACCCCGTCTGTACTAAAAATACAAAACATTAGCTGGGCATGGTGGCACATGCCTGTAATCCCAGCTACTCAGGAGGTTGAGGCAGGAGAATTGCCTGAACCCAGGAGGC
>NW_016107367.1:964339-966187 GCF_001604975.1 Cebus imitator | reverse complement strand
AAAAAAAAAAAAAAAAAATGCTGCTGCTGTCTGTGCAGCCCTGAGCATCATGGAGTCGTGAGTCTGTCATGACAGTCTCTACTCAGAACTGCTCACCGCCAGGTAGTTCTGGTTTAGTGTCTGTGATGACTTAGGTCTAAATATTTTTTTTTATTTTCATGCTAGTCAATTGAAATTGATCTCTAAACTGTAACTTTTTTCTTTTTCTGAGATGGAGTCTCGCTCTGTAGCCCAGGCTGGAGTACAGTGGTGCGATCTCAGCTCACTGCAAACTCCGCTTTCTGGATCCCAATTCAAGCAGTTCTACCTTAGCCTCCCAAGTAGTTGGGATTACAGGCACGAGCCACCATGCCCAGCTAATGTTTGCATTTTTTTTTTTTTCAGATGGGGTTTCACCATGTTGGTCAGGCTGGTCTTGAACTCCCAACCTCAGGTGATCCGCCTGCCTTGGCCTCCAAAGTGCTTGGATTACAGGCATGAGCCACGATGCCCAGCCTAATTTTTGTATTTTTTAGTAGAGATGGGGTTTCACCATGTTGGTCAGTCTGGTCTTGAACTCCTGACCTCGTGATCCACCTGCCTCTGTCTCCCAAAGTGCTGGGATTACAGGCGTGAGGCACTGTGCCCGTTCTTTCTTTTTTTTTTGATACAAGGTCTCACTCTGTCACCTGGGCTGGGGTGCAGTGCGATGATCACAACTCACTGTAGCCTTGACTTTCGGGGCTCAGATGATCCTCCTGCCTCAACCTCCTGAGTAGCTGGGACTACAGGTGCATACCACCATGCCCAGCTAATTTTTATATTTATTGTAGAGACAGGTTTTCATCATGGTGCTCAGACTGATCTCGCACTCTTGGGCTCAAGCAGTTCTCCTTCTTCAGCCTCCCATAGTGCTGGGATTACAGGCATGAGCCACTGTGCCTAGCCTGATCTCTGAACTATAATTTAAGCTATTTTTTACCATTCAAGATGTTAGTTGTAGAATTGCCATCAGATTATTTTACTAATATGGAAGTATTAATAGTCCTTAGAAAAACTACATTAGGATATTCATGGTTTGAATCTAGCAACCCAGTAAACTTATAGCGAATACCTATTAAGAGCTAGAATGGTCTGGGCATTGTGACTCACACCTGTAATCCTAGCACTTTGGGAGGCAGAGGCGGGTGAATCACCTGAGATCAGGAGTTTGAGACCAGCCTGACCAACATGGCGAAACCCTGTCTCCACTAAAAATACAAAAATGAGCTGGCTGTGGTGGTGGGTGCCTGTAGTCCCAGCTACTTGGGAACCTGAGATGGGAGAATTGCTTGATCCGGGGAGGTGGAGATTGCAGTGAGCTGAGATCACACCATTGCACTCCAGCCTGGGCAACAAGAGCAATACTTGGTCTCAAAAAAAAAAAAAAAAAAAAAAGCTAGAATGGTGCTAGGGGCAGGATGTGCCAAGAGGGCTGAGATTGGCCCTTCTGTCACCAGTTCCAGATCTCATGGGGGGCCCCATGCATGGAAGGACACCCATTAGCACAGATGGCCCTAAACAGGAGTCTGGAGTGTGCAGCCCCGAGGGAACCAAGGACTCCATTCAGCAGTCGGGAAGGCAGCATGCGGAGTGGACCCACAGCTAAGCCTTGAAGCTGATGAGGACTTCCCCATATGGAAGGAGGGAAAGGACATCTCTAGCAGAGAGGCCAGTGTCCACCCAGGCCCAGCTGCACAGAATAGCCTGGCACATCGGGGGAGTTGACAGTCACTCCCTTGGTGAGGGAGGGAGTAGAGAGATGGAGGCACTCAGGGGCCTTGGATTCTTTTTGTCCCTACTCACTTTTTTCTTAGGTTATTTTCTTTT
>NW_016107367.1:961282-964199 GCF_001604975.1 Cebus imitator | reverse complement strand
CCACCATGCCCAGCTAATTTTTTGTATTTTTAGTAGAGATGGGGTTTCACCATGTTGACCAGGATGGTCTCGATCTCTTGACCTCGTGATCCACCCGCCTCGGCCTCCCAAAGTGCTGTTATTACAGGCTTGAGCCACCGTGCCCGGCTAGGTTATTTTCTCTCAAGAGTTTTCCAGCCATTTTGGGTCATCAGTGTGTCTTTCAGACGCCGCCACCCATGTGAACCATTTATCTTGCATAGTCTCAAACTTCCTTCCCTGGCACTTGATGACCTGCTCCAGGGTCACATCTCTTCTCACAGCTGTGCCTACTCTCTGGGCACTCTGCCTGTGGGTGCTGACCCTCATGTTCTCCTCCTTATTTTCAGCGAAAGGCAAGCTTTAGAACCCGTCTGCATAACGCTTGGGGATCAGCAGACTCTCTGGGCCCTGGACATCCGTGGGAACCTGTGGTTCAGAACTGGCATTGTTTCCAAGAAGCCACAAGGAGATGACGACCACTGGTGGCAAGTAGGTGTTCAGCTCCGGGCTATGTGCTGAGCTCTCCTTGACCTTTTCTGCTTCCCCTTTTCTTACCTCTCTCTGTTCCTTAAAGATACTGGATTAAATTTAAAATATTCACTTTTTTATTGTTTGTTTTAAAACAAGGTCTCCTTCCATCACCCAGGCAGAAGTGCAGTGGCGTAATCACAGCTCACTGCAATCTTGACTTACCGGGCTCAGGTGATTCTCCCACCTCAGCCTCCCAAGTAGCTGGGACCATAGGTGTGCACCACCACGCCCAGATAGTTTTTTGTATTTTTTTGTAGAGACAGGGTTTTGCCATGTTGCCCAGGCTGGTCTCAAACTCCTGAGCCCAAGAGATCCACACAGACCCAGACCGAGCACAGTGGCTCACACTTGTAATCTCAGCAATTTGGGAGGCCAAGGCAGGCAGATTGCTTGAGTCCAGGAGTTCAAGACCAGCCTGGGGAATATGGTGAAACCCCATCTCTACCAAAAATACAAAAATTAGTTGGGCATGGTGGCACACACCTTTGGTCCCAGCTACTCAGGAGGCTGAGGTGGGAGAATGGTTTGAGCCCAGGAGGCAGAGGTTTCAGTGAGCCAAGATCATACTGCCACAATCCAATTTGGGTGACAGAGCTAGACCCTATCTCAGAAAAAAAAAAGAGAGAAGAATCCGCCTGCCTCCACCTCCCAAAGGCCTGGGATTACAGGCCGAGCCACCACGCCCAGCCAATAGTATTCACTTTTTCTATTTAATGGATTAGACTCTGCTGTGTTTGAGTATATTAGAAACATCGAGCACTTTCATTATAGGAAATAATTTGCAAAACTCTTTGTGTAAATAATGCACTTTATTTATTTTGATATTATTTATAAATTTATTATTATAGGCTAAATAAAGCCAGTGACATCCATTTGAAGACTAAGGTAATAATAATGTTTAATTATGAACAAATGTGCTAAGAAAAAAGCCCAAACAGTAGGTTTGAAAGCCTAACCCAAAATTAAAATTGAGCTATCTCTGCTCATTAAGAAGGCCTCTAAGTAAATGATATTTCAGCAAAGAAAGGGGAATTTTTCCACATGCTTCCAGAAAAGGACACACTTTAAGAAACAGGATGAGGGTATACTCAAGCTAACTTTGTGTGATTTGGTCCCAGCAAGAGCACCTAGAATGGATTTCTCTTTTCTTTTTCTTTTCTTTTTTCCTGAGTCAGGGTCTCACTCTTTTGCCCACGCTGGAGTTGGGTGGCGGGTTCACTGTTCACTGTAGCATCCAACTTCTGGGCTGAAGCAATCCTCCCACCTCAGCCTCCCAAGTAGCTGGGACCACAGGCACATGCCACCATGCCCAACTAATTATTTTGTTTCTTTTTATTTCTTTTTTACTTTCTTTTTTTTTTTTTCTACGATGAGACCTTCTGCATTAAACGGCTAATTATTTTGGTAGAGACAAGGTCTTGGTGTTGCCCAGGCTGGTCTTGAACTCCTTGGCTCAAGCAATCCTCCCGCCTTGACCTCCCAAAGCACTGGGATTATAGGCGTGAATTACCACCCTTGACCTAGAATGGATTTTCAAAGGAGTGTCTTCTTTCCCATCTTTGGCATTGTTTAGTGTTAGCATAGCTCCCACATTCTCCCACTGTGGTAGGTAAGGATTGCACTGATAGTCAATAGCCGTGAAATATTTGATGTTTCTTCATCTTTTTTTTTTTGAGATGGAGTCTCGATCTGTTGCCAGGCTAGAGTGTAGTGGCGCCATCTCGGCTTACTGCAGCCTCCGCCTCCCAGGTTCAAGCAATTCTCCTGCCTCAGCCTCCTGATTAGCTGGGACTACAGGTGCGCGCCACCATGCCCAGCTATTTTTTGTATTTTTAGTAGAGACGGGGTTTCACCACAGATGATCTTTTGACCTTGTGATCCGCCCTCCGCAGCCTCCCAAAGTGCTGGGATTACAGATGTGAGTCACCATGCCCGGGCCATATTTGGTGTTTTTTAAGTATCTTGTCCCATTGGTTGTATTGTCACCTCAGACTTGCTTTGTTGAAAGCTTGTCTTGCATTGACTGTTCTGAGGTCTTTCAGATGAGAATGTAGTAAGTGAGTTGTGTTTGCTCTTTGAGATGTGTTGTGTATAACATATACATTGTATATAGATATGTCTAATTTAATATACTAGGAAATATTTGATAGTTATGCAAAAAATTTAAAAATTGTCTAGGTGGGCTGGGCGTGGTAGCTCATGCCTGTAATCCCAGCACTTTGGGAGGCTGAGGTGGGCGGATCACGAGGTCAGGAGTTCGAGATCAGCCTGGCCAACATGGTGAAACCCCATCTCTTCCAAAAAATACAAAAATTAGCTGGGCATGGTGGCACATGCCCATAATCCTAGCTACTTAGAAGGCTGA
>NW_016107367.1:914357-961052 GCF_001604975.1 Cebus imitator | reverse complement strand
GCACTCCAGCCTGGTTGTCACAGCAAGACTATCTCAGAAAAGACGGCAAAATTCTTTCTCTCTCTGATTAGAATGAAAGTCTTCTTAGAAAGGGTGTGTGTAGGAGGGTGATATTTAATCACAAATGTAATACATGCTTGTAAAAGATCCCTGTTATATAAAAGTGTCTAAAATGTGAATATATTCTTCCATACTTTAAATCCACCACTACGAAGTAGCTGGAGTTAGAGTTAGCGGTTTGCCGGCATCCTGTCACATGTTTTTGGTCCTTCCACAAGTGAACATGTGCACATTTGTGTTTGGATGGTCATCTCGTTACTAGAAATGCAGAGGTGTGGGCCTGGGCGGGAGCCTTCCCTCGAGGTGGAGAGTCTACACTGTAGTTGCTCTGACTCAAGGTTTTTGCTTGTCTCCTTCCAGGTGAGCATCACAGACTATGTGGTGTTTGACCAGTGCAGCTTATTTCAGACAATAATCCATGCCACTCACTCGGTGGCCACAGCAGCCCAAGCCCCCGTAGAAAAGGTGGCAGATAAGCTGCGCATGGCATTTTGGTCCCAGCAGCTTCAGTGTCAGCCAAGCCTTCTCGGGGTCAATAACAGCGGCGTCTGGATCTCCTCGGGCAAGAATGAATTCCACGTGGCTAAGGGAAGTCTCGTTGGTGGGTGAATTGCTGTATATTTCACACTGGCTTTATAGGCAGCCTCACTTTAAAGCCAACATTTAAGGAAAGCTTAAAGATCTCAACTTGAAAAGCTGAGTTAGTGCCAGCACTATGAAGTGTCTAGTGGGGCCCTCTTTATGCTTTGTGATCAGTTTCTCTCCTTTTTAAAAAATCTGTCATTCTTAAAACTTGGATCCCTGAGTCTGGAGAGTGTGTTTCCCCTGGAAACCTTTCATGGCATAAGAAAAGCAAATGGAGGTCATTTTTATGTTAACAGTTTCACATTTTAAATGAAAAAATCCACCTGAACCTAAAGAGCCTAGTGAGAGAGAGTGGTCCATTTCCTGGAGGGAAGGTGGTGGCCACTGCTGGAAATGCAAGGCTCTGGCCAGGTCTGTGAATGTAGACGCTGGTCCAGGCATCCTGGGGTTCGTTTCTGTGAGTGAAGCCCTTGCTTTGTGAATTTTCTCCAACTGTCTCCCTGCTGTGTGACCTCCCCGCTCCTAGGCTAGATATGGCTCTGCCTGGCAGTGTTCAGAGGGAAATGAATGGCAGGCTCTGATGGCTCATGTCGCTGAATTTAGGGACACTCTAGAATTATCTGGAGAAGGGGTTTGAAGGCCAGCTGTCGTCTAGAACTAGGCCCTGAAGTGGTCTTGTCGGTTTTCTTTCTCTAACCCATTCTTCCCATTTACTCTTTCCAGGCACTTACTGGCATCATATTGTTCCCCGTGGGACAGCTTCTGCCACAAAATGGGCCTTTGTGTTGGCTTCTGCGGCTCCCACAAAGGAAGGTGGGTCAGTCTTAGCGTCACTGAGAAATCTAGAGCACAGCTTCACCCTTGGAAAGATTCAAACCACAGTCCGACTGTGGCCTCATTGGTGATGGGGCGCACCTCTGAGACCAACCACGTTAGGGGTGTCACAGGCCCCGTAGCCCTTGTTAGCTGAGCCTAGGGCCCTGAAGGGGATAGTCCTGACCAGGAGAGCCACTGAGAGGGACTGAGCATTGTGAAGATGAGGGAAAGTATCCTTCTGAAGGAGGAGCTCACACTGCGGCCACCAGGGCCAGCAGCTGGTGACTTCCAGCAGCACATGGCAGGGGCCACAGCTTCTCCAGGCACCTTCCCATCTCCCCTTCAGAGTCCTTCTGTCACCTCCCAGCAGCCTCTTTGCATCTTGTTCACAGACTCTCGATCACCTAAGTTCCACATTTGTACCCCATTAAACAGACCTGCCTTGCAGGGGGTGCTCCTGCCCACATTCCTGGGCAGAACTTAGCATCCCTTACAGAGCATGGGGTTTGTGAGGGAGCCAGAGCACAGGACGGTGGGGAGCTAGCATCTGTGGCCAGAAGAGGCAGTTCTCCCACCCAGTTAGCTGGGAGCCGGGGCAGTCAGGTGACCTCTCTGGGAAGTAGCTGTACCTCCTCGCAGGATTGCACTGAGGATTAAACGCGAAGATGCTATGAAATCTGTGATTAAGAGGGAATCGTTTGGTTAGTTCAAACCATTAGTCCCACTAGGATGTGGGTCATTGGGTCAGTACAGTAACTTCTTACCAGATTGTTCGGACCATAGTTCTGAAACCTAGAAATCTCTGAAAACAATAAATTATTTCTTGAGTTTGGCATAAATTAACTTGGCAGCCAAACTTGACTGGATCTCACACAGGGCTGCCTCCAGCCTCAGTGGATCTGTTGGCTGTGACCGTATCCGTGTTGCTGCAGGGATGTTACCACGCCTCACCAGGGAGCGCCTGGCCCTCATGGTTGTTTTGTAAACCAATGGCATACCCATTAGCTAAGGTTTTCAAAAATCCAGAAAAGGTTTGAATTCCAAAACGTGTGGCCGCAAGTTATAGATAATACTTCAGATAATGTACTGTGACCAAGCTTTTAACTGCCCTAAGGATTATTTGCATTTTAAACAGAATCTATTATACCTAAAGGACTTTTTAAAAATGCCGGAGGGAATGAAAAGACATGATTTTGAGGTAATGATGGGAAGAGAAACATTTCCAGCTTCCTAAGCCTTCTCCAGCAGGTGGCCTACCCTCCAGCCCCATCACCAGGAGGCCTAGGAGAGCGCCTTGGCACCATCCTTCCTAGGAACTGCCAGCCCTCACTCTCCCAGGGCACTGAGTTGATAGTCTTCTTTTTTCGGCAAAATTAACATTCTATATTAAAAACGCTCTGGTGCCTTTGTTCAAGGGAAAAACTTCCCAGCCCATGAAAATGGGAGGCCAGAACCAGTAAGCCAACATTATGGCCTTCATAAAATCTCCTAAGCCCTGCCTTCTTTCTGTTTCTTTCAACCATCTCAGGCCTGTTTCTTGTTAGTTGTGGCGTTTGCCTCTGACTTCTACTTCTTAAAGTGCTAGACCCCTCCTGCCCGCATGGGAACGGGCGGGTGAGTAAGCGGCACCTCAGCCAGGTGGACGGTACCTGCCGGAAGGCAAACTGCCTTGTACATTTAGGGTGGGCGGCTCGGTGCAGACAGCACATGATGACAAACATGCTCCCTTTTCGCAGGGAGCTCCCTGTGGTTGTGCCAGAGCAGCAAGGACCTGTGCAGCGTCAGCGCCCAGAGTGCACAGTCACGGCCCTCCACGGTGCAGCTGCCTCCCGACGCCGAGATGCGCGCCTACGCCGCCTGCCAGGATGCACTGTGGGCGCTGGATAGCCTCGGCCAGGTGTTCATCAGGACGCTCTCCAAGAGCTGCCCCACGGGCATGCACTGGACCAGGCTGGACCTCTCCCAGCTAGGTACGGCTGTCTCGTGAGTATGCCTGCCGGAGCCCTGACTACCCTCAGACTGCATCAAAACATGACGTTGAACAAAACTGCCCAGCCTGTGTTCAACTCGTGAGAGTTCTGAGAGGATATTTATAAGTTGCTGGATTTCAGGAGCTCACTTGGCTGCTACTCCAGACTAGACAGGCTCTGGGTTTTGTCTCTTCCCTGCCCCTTAGAGTTTGCAGGGCTGTCAGAACCCCAGGAGGGCGTGCGTCCTCAGATTAAGGGGCCATTTGCTGAGAGCAGCTTGAAGGATGCTGGTGATGCAGCTGCCCCTGTCTGTCTGTCTGAATGTGGGACATAGCTCTATGGCCTTAAAAGCTGGAAAGATGGGCGTTCCCTACGACGGGATCGGTGCCACATTGGTCCGTCTCCTCAGGACAGTGCCTGGCAGAGGAGAGTGGCTCAACACACAGGTGCCAGCTCTCCTTCAGCTCAGCCAGATCCAGGAGGACCTGCACCCAGTAGCTCCCGCTTTTCTCTGTATCTCCCTTTTTTAGCTACAGAGTGGGCTAAAAAATGTAGTGCTATTTGTAGGCCAGGCACAGTGGCTATAATCCCAGCACTTTGGGGGGCTGAGCTGGGTGGATCAGGAGTTCAAGACCACCTGGCCAACATGGTGAAACCTCATGTCTACTAAAAATACAAAAAAAACTAGCTGGGCATGACAGTGCATGCCTGTAGTCCCAGCTACTTGGGAGACTGAGGCAGGACAATTGCCTGAACCTGGGAGGTAGGGGTTGCGGTGAGCCAAGATCACACTATTTATTGCACTCTAGCCTGGGCAACAGAGTGAGACTCTGTTTCAAAAGAAAGAAAAGAGAGAGAGAGGGATGGAGGGAGGGAGGAAGAAAGGGAGGGAGAGAATGTAGTGCTATTTGTAAATAATTCATTCATGTTCCAAGAAATAATAAAATAAGCCCACAACATTAGATTTCTCTCTGATAGACTCTTAGTGGATCAGGCAGCATAGGTGTGGTTTACCTGAAGGTGGAACTGTGCAGATGGCTCCCGGGGACCTGGGTGAGCCCTGCGCTTGCATCAGAACTGACTCAGCAGGACTGACTCAGCAGGACTGACTCTGGAACTTCCTGATTATAAGGTTTCCGAATTTTTAAATTTACAACCATCATTTGGTTACATAGTAGACTTGAATTGCATAAGCATTGAATGTTTGAGAACTGAACCACATGTACTCACCAAAAGGAAAAAAAAAAGAAGGAGGGGAGAAACAAAGCAAGAAGAGCACCGGGCGCGGTGGCTCACACTGTAATCCCAGCACTCTGGGAGGCCAGGGCGGGCGGATCACCTGAGGTCAGGGGTTCAAGACCAGCCTGGCCAGCATGATGAAACCCTGTCTCTACAAAAATTAGCTGAGTGTGGAGGCACACGCCTATAATCCCAGCTACTTGGGAGCCTGAGGCACAAGAATCACTTGAACTTGGAAGGCGAGGTTGCAGTGAGCTGAGATCTATGCCTTTGCACTCCAGCCTGGGTGACAGAGCAAGACTCTGTCGCAAAAGAAAAAAACAAAAAAAGAAAGCAAGAAGAGAAGGGCTTGTCCCCCTTCTCCCCAAGCTCCTGGCTGCATTGCAGTCTGTATGCTCCCAGCTGACAAGGAGAGCCTCTTGCCACTGTAAAGCAAGCATTGTCTTAGGCAGCCTGGCAGTGGCCGGTGCGCTCAGCCCCAGGGGCTCCTATAGGGTGCTGAGTAGACGTCACCCATTCTTTTGCCTGAAAAGGCCTCTGAACATTAACTCAACTGAAAGAAGCAAGTTCTGTTCCAAGGCTTGGGGTTGTCCGGGCGATTTTTGTTCTTTGTGCTTTGGGCCTCCCCACTGCCTTTTGGACCCACCAGTCACCATCTAGCTTCTCGAGAACACCTTCCTCTCCACGTCACTGACAGTGACTGATCAGACCAGGCTGAGGCTGAGAGAGGCCTGAACACTGGTGCTGGCTGACCTGCCGCCTGCCCTGGGAAGCCTTTCGTTTGTTCAGTTGCCCTACTGGTCCTGAGTCTTTCTCCAGCAGCTCCTCCCCAGACTAACTGGAAAATGCTGCTAGTTCCCTCTGCGGGTAAAAAGTCCAGCGCATGATGTGTGTTCTCCCTACACCTGAATCTTGAGCACCGTGGGAGGCCATGTTCACTTGTACTGTTTGGGTGAGAAGCAGGACTGGTTCCCTTGCATGGCCCCTGCCAGCCCCTCCAGGAAGGCACCTGCACTATGGCAGGCTTCAGAGTGAACGGGCGTCATGCCGGGCTCTGCACTGTTGGAGCCAGCCCTGCCTGGGCCTCCCACCTCCAGCACAGCTCGTGCCCCCTCCTGGCTCAGTCCAGTCCTCCCAGCACTGGCTGTTGGCTTAAGTTGTGCAGGTCTCTAAGGTGTGTATTTGGGCTTCATGGGAGTTTCTCTAGGTGAGAAACCCGGCTTCCGTGGGATTGAGTCTCAAGAGTGAGAGGGAAACAGGACCGAGTCTATCCTGAGTCCAGGATGGCCTTGGGCCCTCCGGTGTTCAGCAGATATTCGTTGAGGGGATGGGTGTGTGAGTGGAGGGATGGCCTGGGGGTCCTGGTTGCTGTGGATGGGCAGGTTTTGACTAAGCCCCTGTGTTCTGCCTGCAAAATCATTAACAAATCAATGTCAGTATCCAGCTGAGTCTGAATGGATCAGACCGGCAGGGGGTACAAGGAGGTCACAGGCAGAGGTGTGGGGACTCATGGCAGAGGCAGGACAGAGCTGGGCCCCAGGCAGCTTGCCTTTAACTGCAGTTTCCTCTCCTTTTTTTTTTTTTTTCCCAGATGGGGGCTCACTCTGTCACCCAGGCTAAGTGCAGTGGCACGATCTTGGCTCGCTACAACCTCTGCCTTCCCAGGCTTAAGCAATCCTCCCACCTCTGCCTCCCAAGTAGCTGGGACCACAGTCATGTGCCACCATGCCAAGCTAATTTTTTTTTTCAAGATGGAGTTTCCTTCTGTTGCCCAGGCTAGAGTACAGTAGCACGATCTCAGCTCACTGCCCGCCTCCACTTCCCAAAGTGCTGTGATTATAGGTGTGAGCCACTGTGCCTGGGCCCAGCTAACTTTTGTATTTTGGGTAGAGCTGGGGTTTCACCATGTTGGCCAAGCTAGTCTTAAACTCCTGACCTCAAGTGATCCGCCCTCCTCGGCCTCCCAATCTGGCGTGAGCTACCGTGCCTGGCCTTGGTTTCCTCTCGTTTCTAATGGGAGCAGCAACCCCCAAGTCCAACCCCCCAGGGGATGCACGGGTAGTGGGGGCGTCCTGTCTTAAGCGTGAGCCATCTCCCTGCAGCGTGGCTATCCAAAAGCTGTGGCGCTCTGCTTGGGGGCGCTCTGTAGCCTTTGTTAGCTGCACAGATCCTCAGGCTGGTGGTGGGGCTTTTGCTTGCGTTGCCCCAGTTTGTGCCACGGGGAAAGAGAATCCAGCATCCCTTGTTAAAGCACCACCTCGAGTAGTCCTTATCCTGCCCTGAGCTTTAAATTTTATTTATCTGAGTTATCTGGTTGATCTTGAAATGTTAAATTAAGACTCCTTTCCCATTTCCTACACATTCTGAGAGAATGTGTCAAGTCCAGGGTTGGCAGCTTTGTGTTGGGATAAGGGAGGTGAGCAGGCGACCAGGATCCCCAGACCATCCCCTCAATGAATACCTGCTGAACACCGGACGGGAGGGCCCAAGGCCATCTTGGACTCAGGGTGAACTCGTTCCTGTTTCCCTCTCCCTCCTGGGACTCAATCCCACTGAAGCTTGGTTTCTCCCCTAGAAAGAATGGCCACCTCCCCAGCCTTCACTGTGCCAGGGTAGGGCAGTGAGCATCACCAGGGGCAGCAGATATGCAGCTATTGGGCTGTCTTCAGGTGTAGTCTGTATCCTGTGGGAAAGGCAGGTGGGTCAAGAGACTTCTTTTTTGTTTGTTTGAGATGGGGTCTTGCTCTGTTGACTAGGCTGGAGTGCAGTGACACAATCTCGGCTCACTGTAACCTCCGCCTCCTGGGTTCAAGCGACTCTTCTGCCTCAGCCTCCTGAGTAGCTGGGATTACAGGTGCACACAGCCATGCTCAGTCAGTTTTTGTATTTTTTTTTTTTTTTTTTTTTTTTTTTTTTTTTTTTTTTTTTTTTTTTTTTTTTTTTTTTTTTTTTGAGCCGGAGTTTTGCTCTTGTTACCCAGGCTGGAGTGCAACGGCGCAATCTCGGCTCACCGCAACCTCCGCCTCCTGGGTTCAGGCAATTCTGCCTCAGCCTCCTGAGTAGCTGGGATTACAGGCACGCACCACCATGCCCAGCTAATTTTTTGTAGTTTTAGTAGAGACGGGGTTTCACCATGTTGACCAGGATGGTTTCGATCTCTTGACCTTGTGATCCACCCGCCTCGGCCTCCCAAAGTGCTGGGATTACAGGCTTGAGCCACTGCGCCCAGCCTAATTTTTGTATTTTTAGTAGAGACGTGGTTTCACCATGTTGGCCAGGCTGGTCTCAAACTCCTGACCTAAACTGATTCACCTGCCTTGGCCTCCCAAAGTGCTGGGATTGCAGGCGTGAGTCACTGTGCTCAGCCCAACAGATCTTTTAATAATTATATATTTAAGTGAGGGATTACAGGTTTTGAATTCAGGCATGCTGTCTGCCCAGGAGCCCGCGTGACTGACTGTGCCTGGCAGCTGTCATCAGGCCGTGTGTATTGAATGGGTATTGACTATACAGGAGAGTCATCTGGCTGACATGGCTGCTGCCTGTGTTACTTATCTGGAATTGATTGGGGTACTTCATTTCTCTTTTAAAAGTTGACAGTGGGCCAGGTGCAGTGGCTTACACCTCTAATCCTAGCACTTTGGGAGGACTGCTTGAGGTCAGGAATTCAAGACTGACCTGGCCAACATAGCAAGACCCCATCTCTAAAAATATTTTTTAAAGCCAGCAGCGGGTTGGGGCCGGGTTGGAGAAAAAATAATAATAAAATAATAATAATAATAATAATAATAAATAAAAGTCAGCAGTCGAGGGTTTACACAGCAACGAATGGAAGCACTGCGACTGCATTTGAGGATTTTGTTCAATATCAAATTTAGCCTTCTGCAAATGTGCTCTTTTTCCTAACTTTGATCCTCTGCACCCACTAAATTCCATTTTTTGGGGTTTTTTTTGAGACAGTGTCTCACTCTGTTGCCTAGGGTCACTGCAACTTCCGTCTCCTGGGTTCAAGTGATTCTCCTGCCTTAATCTCCTAAGTAGCTGGGATTACAGGCCTGTGCCACCACACCTGGCTAATTTTTGTATTTTTAGTAGAGATGGAGTTTTACCGTGTTGGTCAGGCTTGTTTCGACTGATCTCAGGTGGTCCACCTGCCTTGGGCTCCCAGAGTGCTGGGATTACAGGTGTGAGCCACTGTGCCCTGTTGTTTTCACTAAATTCTGCTGGAAAGAGCAGAGTACTCTTTTGACTAGTTGGTCAGCAGTGTCCTGGCCATCTAGCTGAAGGTCTCCCTGCTTCTGGACCTCTGCTTCCCACCCACCACTGCCAGGGTGGAGCCCCCTCGCCACCAAGTTGCTGTCCTGCAGTGGCTGCCTTGTGGCACCAGGTCTGCCCACCTCCCATCATGGTTACCAGAGCTGTCTTCCTCAAACATAGCTCCAGTGGTGTTGCCCTCAATGTTACATGGCTCCACGCTGCCACTAGAATAAAGCTCCAGTCTTTGGTGTGGCGCCCAGGGTCTCGCAAGCCTGGCGTTCCGGGGCCTCTTGCATTGGGGACTTCAGCCATTCCTGGCCTTACCCTTCCCTAACGTACCATGCACGTTTGTGCTGCCCATGTGCCTCTCTTCCTGTGGCCCAGCATTCCTTCCGGGGGCTGCTTTCCTTTCTTCAACTCTTCTTCCTTTGGGACTCAGCTGAGGTTGCCACCTCCCCACTGAACATTCTTCAGTGACTGAACCCATCATAGCGCTTTCCTACTGTGTTCCCTCTGAGCACTTTGCTTCTGCCTGTTATTTCTGAGCTAAGCATGGTGGCGCACACCTGTAGTCCTAGCTGCTCGGGAGGCTGAGGAAGGAGGATTGCTTGAGCCCGAGTTGTTGAGCCCAGTCTAGGCAACAGAGCAAGATCCTGTTTCTTAAAAAACAAACAAACAAAAACAATTATTTTAGTTTGACTCACATTATTGTTGTTGGAAGTTTACACATAGAGCATGTAGGGACTTTACAGGCAGGGACCAATTACTTGGTGACAGTACATACCCAACAGGATTTTTGTTTTAATTTGGACAGGATCTCACTATATTGGCCAGGCTGGTCTCAAACTCTGGGCTCCGCCGATCCTCCCACATCAGCCTCCCAAAGTGCTGGGATTATAGGTGCGTGCCACTGCACCAGCAGGATTTAAAATGTCCGGGAAAGTCAGTACTATTTGTAGCTCCATTTCTGAGTCACTCTGGGATGTGAGTTTTGATCCTATATTTGGCCTTGTTACAGGTAATCAAAGATAAAACTGCCTCCCACGCAAGTACGGGATGTCATCACACACAGCCGCCTGGTGGATGACATGACTCCCACCCTCCCGGGAAAACTCTCAGCTCTTGCTATAAGTTGCCATCAGCCTTCCCAGGGCACGAGGCAGATGTTAGGTTTATGAAAACTTGTCCGAGATACTTTTACATGTGTTCTTTCCTTCAGCCTGGTATTTTCTTTGCAAGTGTCTTCCTGGTTGTGTGAGTAATAGCAAGCAGCCTTCGACAGCATGACCTGTGCTCCCTTGGGGACAGTGTTGACCTTGGGCAGCACTAAGTCATGGTTAGGTCTGGAACATCCTCAGTCTTCTTGAAATGACAAGCAGAAATTTTAATTTCAGGCTGGATGTGTGGCTCACGCTTGTAATCTCAGCACTTTGAGAGGTCGAGGCAGGAGGATCACTTGAGGCCAGGAGTTTGAGACCAGCCTGGCCAACATAGCGAAACCCCATCTCTATTAAAAATACAAAAGTTAGCCCAACATGGTGGCCCACACCTGTAGTCCCAGCTACTCAGGAGGCTGGGGCACGAGAATTGCTTGAACCCAGGAGGCGGAGGCTTCAGTGAGCTGGGATTGTGCCACTGCTGAGCTGAGATGATGCCACTGCACTCCAGCCTGGGTGACAGAGTGAGACTCTGTCTCAAAAAAATAATAATAATAAATAAATTTTTTAAAAAGGCTGGGTGCAGTGGCTCATGCCTGTTATCTCAGCACTTTGGGAGGCCAAGGCAGGTGGATCACCTGGGGTCAGGAGTTTGAGACTAGCCTGGTCAACATGGTGAAACCTCATCTCTACTAACAATACAAAAATTAGCCAGGCGTGGTGGTGCACATCTGTAATCCCAGCTACTTGGATGACTGAGGAAAAAGAATCACTTGAACCTGGGAGACGGAGGTTGCAGTGAGCCGAGATTGTGCCACTGCACTCCAGCCTGGGTGACAGAGCAAGACTGTCTCAAAAAAAAAAAAAAAAAAAAAATTTTAATTTCAAGGATGAGGATGACTTTCGTGTATCAAATAATGAGTATGACTTTACCTTTAATTTTTTTCTCTTTTTTTTTTTTTGTTATCTCCAGTAGTGGCTATAAGCAAACCTTTAATTTTTTTTAAAGATACAGCATCCTGCTTCTTTCTGCCCCTATACAAATTACCAGAGCAACTGCTGCTATGGGATTAAATTAAAGGAATTCTTAAATGGTCAGCTCCTAACCCAGTTGTAGAGATCAAATATGGAATTTTGTAGTGATTTATTATAATCCTAGTTTTTGGAAGAAAATTTGCATCACTTAGCAGATATTTAAGATGCTTATAACATTTCATTTCCCCATACACATAAATATGCATTATGTCAGGCATTGGAATGTTTTGCAAACTAATGAAATTTGTAATTTAATTTATCAGGTCACAGCATTTAACGAAGAACTATTCAGTGTCAGTTTATGCTGTTAGGTAACAAACAAGATTACATTATTCAGTAATTTATGTAGAAAAGTATTTTATGAATAGTAAAGCATCAAATAAATGCCACTTTTTGTTTTAAAGTAATATATTTAAGAAATAATCCTAAGGGGAAAAGATCTGCTTTGTCGAATAAAGTAATTAAAGCATTTTTTTTAAAACAGAAGAAAAAATAAGGACAAAACAGGGACAGGCAGGAAAATGTCAGTATGTTTGCATCAGCCAGGCTGAACTGTGCTTCAGAAGCAAGCCCCAGATATCAGCAACTTCACACAGTGAACGGTGGCCCCGCTCCGGCGAAGCTGGCCCTGCATCTGCCTTCTTCCAGGGCAGTGGTCCTCCAGGCGGTAGCTGCCTGATCCCACCTGCTTTGCTGTGCAGCTCCACCATCTTGGTTCCTTCTGCTCAGAGCCCGTTGCCAGAACTGGTTTTGGGATCCTGCCTAACTCTAAGGGAATGTGAGGGAGCCATGGAGTGTTTGGGGAGGGCAGTGGTCTCTGTACCACGTTCACCACATCCGGACCACGTCTTCTGTGGAACAGGCTCACAACTCATTCTTCCAGGTGGCCCGGGTGAGACTCTGAGGCAGGAAAGCCCTCAGTTCAACTTTGTCATCTTTAACCTGTCTCTTCAGTTTGGAAGAAGCTGGTTTATACACTGGAGCACATCGTCTAGCAGTCCTTTCTATATGTTCTGAAAGGATGTTGACTGTGTCATGTGAGCTCTGTGTTCTGTCAGCAGTGTTGTCGCTGCCAACCCTGAGATGCTGGCCCGGTGTGTTTTTGTCACCACGTGACTCTGTTAGCATGATCGCTGCTGCCTGTGGTTCTTCTTAGGGCCAGGTTGTTTTTTTTTTTTTTTTTTTGAGACGGAGTTTCGCTTTTGTTACCCAGGCTGGAGTGCAATGGCGCAATCTCGGCTCACCGCAACCTCCGCCTCCTGGGTTCAGGCAATTCTCCTGCCTCAGCCTCCTGAGTAGCTGGGATTACAGGCACGCACCACCATGCCCAGCTGATTTTTGTATTTTTAGTAGAGACGGGGTTTCACCATGTTGACCAGGATGGTCTCGATCTCTTGACCTCGTGATCCACCCGCCTCGGCCTCCCAAAGTGCTGGGATTACAGGCATGAGCCACCACGCCCGGCCAAAATTCTTTCTTAATTAGCATTGGTTTCTTAGCTATTTCTAGAGTTGCTGCTGAAGATACTTTATTTTGACTGGTACAGATCTTTGCATATGTAATATTAGAGTTCCAGGGAGTTCTTTTAAACTCCCTAGTAAAATATTCTGTACGAGATCATGGAAGGAGTAAATACAGTTAATTCTTGGAATAGAGAAATTGTCATCTTTAGAAAATACACAAAGGAATAATGATAATTTTTTATAGCAGTGAATTAATAGTTTTAGGTTGATGTTGTAACTGCAGGCACATGACGAGATGTTCACGTGGCAGTCATGGCTCTGTGTTTTGCCGCACTCTATGGGCTGTCATCTGATACCAGTGACAACTGTGCAGGGGCAGCACCTCCTGGTTCTGCAGCCAGTGTGGGGCGCCCTCCGCCTGCCCTCCTCCGGTAGCACCACCAGCTAATGGAGCTGTATACCTATTATTCCATGGTTGAAAGTCAAAATAACCCATCAAAAATAAAAACTGCTTATCAAAAAACACTATTAAGAAAATAAAGCAAACCACAGATTCACAACGCACATATCTGAAACAAGGTTGGTGCCTGCGACATACAGAGAACTCCCGTAACTCAGCAGTCAGGAGACAGTCCATTTTTAAATGAGCAAAAAGACTTGAACATGCATTCACAAAAGAAGATATACAGCTGCCCATAGCATATTAAAAGATTCCCAGCGTCATTCCTTTGCAGGGAAAGGCAAATTAAAGCCACCACAGGATACAACCTCCCTCCTAGAATGGCGGTCATGGAAAAGGTTCAACGGTGCAGGTAGCCAGAACTCACAGACAGGGCTGTGGGCGTGAGCATAGGACAGCCATTCCAGAAACTGGTGGTTTCTTTAAAAGTGAAACAGGCTGGGCACAGTGGGTCACACCTGTAATCCCAGCACTTTGGGAAGCTGAGGCGGGTGGGTCACCTAAGGTCAGGAGTTCAAGACCAGCCTAGTCAACAAGGCAAAACCCTGTCTCTGCTAAAAAAAATAAAAGCCAGCTGTGGTGGCGGATGCCTTTAATCCCAGCTACTTGGGAGGCTAAAGCATGAGAATCACTTGAATGTGGGAGGTGGAGGTTACAGTGAGCCAAGATTGTGCCAGTATACTCCATCCTGGGTGACAAAGTGAGACTCTGTCTCAAAAAAAAAAAAAAGTGAAACAGGCACCTATCCTACAGCTAGCAAGTCTACTTCCAGGCATTTATTCAAGGAAATCAACACATGTTCAAAAAAGAAAAAGCCTCCCACGAGAGTGATTATGGCCATGTCGCTCCTAATAGTGCATAGTTCATCAGCAGGTGAATGGAGAACCTTGCCTTGTCATGTGTGTGCAGTGAAGTCGTGTGTGGCAATGAAGGGAGTGGCACTTCCCTGCATGGCGCTGCGTGAAGGAAGCCCGACGCCAGAGCATGCATGCTGCGATTCTGCTCTGGGAACCTCTAAAGTAGACTGAACTTACCTGTGGAATAGAAGTCAGTTCAACAGGCTGGGCACAGCGGCTCACGCCCATAATCCCAGCACTTTGAGAGGCCAAGGCGGGTGGATCCCCTGAGGTCAGGAGACTAGCCTGGCCAACATGGTGAAACCCCATCTCTAATAAAAATGTAAAAATTAGCTGGGCGTGGTGGCAGGTGCCTGTAATCCCAGCTACTCGGAAGCTGAGGCAGGAGAATTGCTTGAAGCCGGGAGGCTGAGACTGCCGTGAGCAGAGATCATACCACTGCACTTCAGCCTGGGCAACAGAGCGAGACTGTCTCAAAAAAAAAAAAAAAAAAAAAAACCCCAGGAGGCAGAGGTTGCAATGAACCAAGATTATACCACTGCACTCAAGCCTGGGCAGCAGAGCAAGTCTCTGTCTCAGAAAAAAAGAAGTCAGTTCAGCAGTTGCCTCAGGGTAGAGGGCATTGACTAGAAGGGAGTTGAGGGAACTTTTTGGGGTGACAAAGTTGTTCAAAACTTTGGGGTGGGCGTGGTGGCTTACACCTGTAATCCCAACACTTTGGCTGAAGTCGGTTGATCACTTGAGGTCAGGAGTTCAAGACCAGCCTGGCCAACTGGTGAAACCCCGTCTCTACTAAAAACACAAATATTAGCTGGGCATGGTGGCGCATGCCTGTAATCCCAGCTACTTGGGAGGCTGAGGCATGAGAATTGTTTGAACCCAGGAGGTGGAGGTTGCAGTGAGCTGAGATTGCGCCACTGAATGCCAGCCTAGATGACAGAACGAGACCCTGTCCCAAAAACAAAACAAAAACATCGAATTGGACTTAGCCCTGAAGATCTGTGCATTGCGTTGTAGGGAAAGTCTCAGAGGTCAGAGGTTGCTGATTCAGAGGAGCCAGGCTGACCCGGGTCCAAATCGTAGGTCCTCCTCTGCCTCCTTGACTGGCTACCTCCTGCCATGTGGCCCTCAGCAGAGTCCCAGTGGTCCCATGGGTAAAGTGGGACAATACTCATCACTGTTGTGGGGATTGAGATGAGTGTATGAAGACACGGCTGACAGCCTGTCCACAGCAGCTACTCAGGAACTGTTGACTGCTGTTCTTTTAGCCAGACTATTATCAGATGTAATTTCTATTTTCTAAAAACTTCCCATTTCCTTTCCTCTTACAATCAGTCTCAATAGCAATGAGAAATAAAGAAATAAAAATGAATATTATTTGGGAGACTTGGTTTTGTTTTTTTTGTTTTTTTGAGATGAGGCCTCAGTCACCCAGGCTCAAGTGCGGTGGCACCATCATGGCTCACTGCAGCCTCGACTTCCTGGGCCCAAGTGATCTCAGCCTCCCGAGTAGCTGGGACTACAGGCGTGTGCCACTATGCCCAACTCATGTATGTATTTTGTAGAAACAGGGTCTCACTATGCTGCCCAAATTGGTCGTAAACTTCTGGTTTTAACCGATCTACCCCCCATGACCTCCAGAAGTGCTAAGATTACAGGTGTGTGCCACTGTGCCCAGTCAGTTGAATTCTAATTAAGATCAAGATTATCTGTAAATATGAGTTCCCTCTCTCCAGATCCAGAATTTACTGGCATTAGTCACGTGTCTGAGGAAGCTGGCGATGGGACCCACATGGAGATACTAATCCCAGGGCTTGGTGGTTCAGGACACTGTGCTGGCAGCATCTTGACTGCTTTGCCTGTTTGCCTGGAAGGAGTGCTGTGTGGTATCTGGCAGGTGGCAGAGTGGCCAGAGGCTGTCATAACTCTGATGAGTTACGTTCTCAAGCCCAGCCACGTCCACATAGCCAATGTGGATAGACTGGGGCAGATCAGATGACTTAGTGTCCAAGTTCAGTTGCAAATGCAGCCTCTTTCTTTCTTTGAAGTAGAAAATCAAAGTTCATAGATTAGATGAAAGATTAGTCATTGTACAAAAGGTAATTACAATGTGTGTACTTTTCTTTGTCTATAGGAGCTGTAAAGTTGACAAGCTTGGCATGTGGAAATCAGCACATCTGGGCCTGTGATTCCAGGGGTGGAGTCTACTTCCGTGTGGGGACTCAGCCTCTCAATCCCAGTCTCATGCTTCCAGCCTGGATAATGATTGAGCCACCTGTCCAGGTAAGCAGAAGTTAGCTGGTGGGAACTCACTCCACAGTAAGACAGAAACTGTGAGGATGCTGGGACTGGGAAAAAAGATCCCCACAGCCTCTAGAGGCTTCCCAGCAAATGCCAGGAGCCATGTCCCCAGGGTCTCCATACTCTTGCTCACGGACATCACAGTTGGAATTTGGTATTTGTGAAGTTTAGAGCTGAACAGATTAGGAATCAACACATATTTTTTCTCTTTCAAAATAAAAGTATTTTGTTTCTGACTTTTCACTAAGTGAATATTAGTTTTTAAATGTCTATATATTGGAACCTCTATTTTATAATAATAATAGTGATAATAAATCAGTACCCAAAAGTATAAAGAAGAAAGTAAAAGTCACTTTGATTCTCATCATGGAGAAAATGCCAAGTGCCTCTCCCAGTTTGTTGAAGAAATTCCATTTCCTGCCCTGCCCACCCCTGGCCAGCCCCTGCCATGTTTCAGCTGACAGTGCATCCCAGGAGAGTGTCTGTGCTCTCCTGACTCTTCCAGCACTCAGCTCACACGCAGAAATCTGATTTTAATGTACTATCTAGTTACCCTTGAAGATCCCACAGACGTGGTTCCCGTGCTGAATTGATTTCTGTTGCAGTTCATAACTAGGGGCTGTGGTTTTCTATTCTTTTTTTTTTCTTCCCTTTTTTGTTTTTTTTTTAGGGGCTGTGGTTTTCTGAGACTTGTTTTCCCAGACTCCTGCTAGACCCCTTTGGTAACTGCTGGGAAACAGGTGAAGGTGCCGTATGTGGACACAGCAGTGGGGAGGGAGGAATGGTTCCTTTTTGGGCAGAGAAACCTTCAGTGGAGTCAGGAAAGAGACAGAGTCGGGTAAATGCCTTTGTGGGTAACTATCCACGTTTTGGGCATGGCGAGGCCTCAGGCATGAGGACACCAGTCCCCGCCATCAGCCCTGGGGAGTGTGGCTGGTGGGAAACCCTTTACTGAAACCAGTATTCGGCTCCAGAGCTCTGTGGAGGCCACCACTAGCAGTCATGGCCACAGGGAGGCTTCTCGTCCTCATTGTTGGGTCTTCCTCCTCCACAGGTTTATGGGGATGATAACGTCTCTGACAGCACTTTGCAAATGATACAGCACTGTGCAAACATGAGGTTGTACATAATGAATTATAACGCATGCTCCTTTTTCCCTCTGCACACAGTGACATACTCACAGTGGCATACAGGGAGCAGTCCACCCTATAGAGAGGAGCCTTTTTTACTGCCATTGTTCAGCACTACTGGGGTGCAGTGATGATGAAAAGCAAGCCACTTGTCGTTAGTTTCATTATTCTTAAGTTCTCTGGTTACCTTCACCCAAGTGGACTCCTCTGACACATCACTGTCAATACGTTCCTTTTTTTCCTTCTAACCTTTTATATTCTTCCTTTTAAGTTATAACCTGAGTAGCATAAAAATTCAGCCTTCTACAGTATGCAGCTCAGGGTTTATTTATTTATTTTTTTTTCTTTTTCTTGGAAGGGCCTGATTTTCCAGCAGCTCAGGGTTTCTAGCATATTCACAGAGTGTGCAACAGTTAGGACTAGCCAATTCCAGAATGTTTCATCACTCCAAAAAAAAAGAAAACCCTTACCCATTAGCAGTCACTTCCTGCTCTCACAGAACCCCCAGCCCCTCCGCCCATGGCAGCCACTGATCTACTTTCTCGTTCTATGGCTTTGCCTATTCTAGACATTTTATATAAATTGGATCACATAATATGTGGCCTTTTTTATCTGACATCTTTCACTTTGTATCATGTTTCAGAGTTCAGCCATGTTGTAGATATATCGGTTCTTAATTACTTTTTTCCACTAAATAACAGTTCTGTTGTACGGATAGGCCACATCAGTTTATCATTTCACCAGTGGATGGACATTTGGATTGTTTCTGCTTATTGGCTACTTGTGAATAATGCTGCTGTCAGCATTTGTGTGCAAGTCTTTAGGGAGGATGTATGTTCTCAGTTCTATTGCGTGTCTGCCTGTAAGTGGAATTGCAGGTCATATGGGGATTCTGTGTTGAACTTATTATTAATATTTTGACGAAGTCTCCCTCTCGTCCAGTTGAGTGCAGTGGGGCGATCTCAACTCACTACAACCTCTGCCTCCCAGGTTCAAGTGATTCTCCTGCCTCAGCCTCCCCAGTAGCTAGGACTACAGGCGTGTGCCACCACACCTGGCTAATTTTTGTATTTTTAGTAGAGACAGGGTTTCACCATATTGGTCAGACTGGTCTTAAATGCCTGACCTCATGATCCGCCTGCCTCAGCCTCTCAAAGTGCTGGGATTATAGGCATGAGCCACCATGCCTGGCCATGTTGAACTTTTTAAGGATGTCAAAGTATTTTTCACAGTGGCCACACCATTTTATGTTCCACCAGCAAGACACAAGAGTTCTTGTTTTTCCCATCCTCACCAAAAACAAATTTTATCCAATTTTTTTTTTCTTTTGAGACAAAGTTTTGCTCTTGTTGCCCAGCCTGGAGTGCAATGGTGCAATCTTGGCTCACTACAACCTCTACCTCCTGGGTTCAAGCAACTCCCCTGCCTCAGCCTCCCAAGTATCTGAGACTGCTGGCACGTGCTACCATGCCCAGGTAATTTTTTTCGTATTTTTGGTAGAGACGGGGTTTCACCATATTGGCCAGGCTGGTCTCAAACTACTGACCTTTGGTGATCCACCTGCCTTAGCCTCCCAAAATGCTAGAATTATAGGCATGAGCCACTGCACCCAGCCCTTATTGTTGAGTTTTATATGAGTTCTTTATGTATTCTGGGTACTAGACCATTATGAGATATATGATTTGCAAGTATTTTCTTCCATTCTGTGCATTGTCTTTTACTTTCTCTATGATGTTTGATGGACAAATATTTTTATTTTTATGACGAAGTCCAGTTTATTTTTTCTTCAGTTGCTTCTACTTTTAGTTGCCTAATCTAAGGTCACAAAGATTTACCCCTGTTGTCTTCCAGCAGTTTTATAGCTTTAGCTCTTACATTAAATGCGTCATCCATTTTGAGTTAATTTTTGTATATGGTATAAGATATGTATCCAAATGAATTCTTTTACATGTGGATATCCAGTTGTACCAGCACCATTTATCAAAAAGGCTATTCTGTCTGCATTAACTTATCTTAACACCCTTGTCAAAAATCAATTGATCATAAATATAAGGGGTTACTACTGCACTCTTAGTGATCTGTGTGTCTATCCTTATCCCACACTGTCCTGATTAGTTAGCTTTGTCGTAAATTTTGAAATCAGGAAGTATGAGTCCTCCAACTTTTTCTCTTTCAAGATTGTTTTGGCTACATGAAGTCCCTCCTACATCCATGTGAATTTTAGAATAAGTTTGTCAATTTCTGGGAAAAAAAACAAACAAACTGGAATTTTGAAAGGAATTGTGTTGAATCAGTAGAACAATTTGGAAAATGTTCCAGTCTGTGAACATGGGATTTCTTTCCATTTATTTAGATCTTCTTTACTTTCCTTCAACAATGTTCTGTAGCTTTCAGAGTATATGTTTTATACTGTTTTTGTTAAGTTTATTTCTAAGTTCTTTATTTCTTTTGATACTATTGTAAATGTAATTGTTTTCTTCATTTTCAGATTGCTCATTGCTAGTATAGATTTTTGTATATTGATCTTGTGTCTGGCAACCTTGCTAAACTTGTTTATTGGGTCTAACAAGTTTTTGTAGATTCCTTTGCATTTTCCATCGATGAGATCATGGCTTCTGATATGGGCTGCCAATAGAGATAATTTTACTTCCTCTTTCCTCTCTGGATGTATTTTATTTTATTGTCTTGCCTGATTGCCCTGGTTGGAATTTTTAGTACAGTGTTGAATAGAAGTGGTGAGAGTAGGTATTCTTGTCTCGTTTCTGATCTTAAGGGGAAGGCATCCAGTTTTTTACCATTAAATATGTTGTGAGCAGCTGGGCGAGTTGGCTCATGCCTATAATCCCAGAACTTTGGGAGGCTGAGGTGGGTGGATCACCTGAGGTCAAGAGTTTGAGACCAGCCTGACCAACATGGAGAAACCCCGTCTGTACTCAGAATACAATATTAGCCAGGTGTGGCAGTGCATGCCGGTAATCCCAGCTATTCGGGAGGCTGAGGCAGGAGAATCACTTGAACCTGGGAGGCGGAGGTTGTGGTGAGCTGAGATCGCCCATTCCACTCCCTGGGTAACAAGAGCAAAACTCCATCTCAAAAAAAAATATGTATACACACACACCCACCCACACACACAATGCGAGCTTTGTGTTTTCTTAGGTTCCCTTTATTAAGTTGAAGTTCCCTTTCATCTCTAGAAGGAATTCTAGGGGTTCCTTTCTGTTCCTAGTTTGTTGAGTGTTTTTTATGATGAAAGGGTGTTGGGTTTTGTCAAATGCTTTTTCTATGCCTAATGAGATGGTCATGTGGGTTTTTTCCATTATTAATATGATACATTATACTGGTGGAGTTTTATATGTTGAAACACATTTTCATTCCTGGGATAAATCCCAGTTGGTCATGACATGTAATCCTTTGTATGTATATGTTGCTGGATTTGGTTTGCTAAAGCTTTGTTGAGAATTTTGTGTCTGTTTCATGAGAGATACTGGTCTTTGGTTTTCTTTTCATGTGTTTGTCTGGTTTGGGTATCAAGGTAATGCTGGCCTCGTAGAATGCATTGGGAAGTGTTTCCTTCTTTTCTGCTTTTGGGAAGAGTTTCTGAAAAATTGGTGTTATTTTTTAACATTTGTTAGGATTCATCATCCCATCCATGAATTCATGTAGCCATGTAGGCCTCAGCATTTTTTGTAGGAAATTTTTTTGATTACTGGTTCAATTTCTTTATTCCTTACAGGTCTATTCAGAATTATTTATTTATTTATTTATTTATTTATTTATTTATTTTGAGTTGGAGTCTCGCTCTGTCACCCAGGCTAGAGTGCATTGGCATGATCTCAACTGACTGCAACCTCCATCTCCCTGGTGCACGCAGTTCTCCTGCCTCAGCCTCCCTAGTAGTTGGGACTACAGACATGCACCACCACACCTGGGTAATTTTTGTATTTTTAGTAGAGACAGGGTTTCACCATGTTGGCCAAGCTAGTCTTGAACTCCTAACCTCAAATGATCTACCTGCCTTAGCCTCCCAAAGTGCTAGGATTATAGGCATGACCCACTGTGCCCAGCCTGTTCATTCAGCATTTTCTATTCTATTTCTTCCTCTCCCTCCTCCTCCTCCTCCTCCTTCTTCTTCTTCTTTCTTCTTTCTTCTTCTTCTTCCTTTCTTTTTTTTTTTTTTTTTTTTTTTTTTTTTTTTGAGATGGAGTTTCGCTTTTGTTGTCCAGGCTGGAGTGCAATGGTGCCATCTCAGCTCACTGCAACCTCTACCTCCCAGGTTCAAGCAAGTCTCCTGCCTCAGCCTCCCAAGTAGCTGGGGTTACAGGCATAAGCCACTGCGTCCGGCCTGTATTTCTTCTTGATTCAATCTGAGTGTTTTATTTTTTCTAGGAATTTGTTCATTTCATCTAGTTTATCTAATTTATTGGGATCCAATTGTTCATAGTATTCTTCTGCAATACTTTTTATTTCTGTGAAGTTGGTGGTAATGTCCCCTCTTTCTGATTTTAATAATTTGACTTGGCTGGGCACAGTGGCTCATGTCTGTAATCCCGCTTTGGAAGGTTGAGGCAGGAAGACTACTTGATTCTAGAAGTTCAAGGCCAGCCTGGGCAACATAGCAAGACATCATCTCCACCAAAATAAATACATAAATAAAATAACCTGGACCTGGTAGTGCACCTGTAGTCCCAGCTACTCAGGAGGCTAAGGTAGGAGAATTGCTTGAGCCCAGGAGTTCAAGGCTGCAGTGAGCTGTGATTGCCAGTTTTATTGCCAGTTGCCACTGTACGCCAGCCTGGGCAACAGAAGACTCGAATGATAATAATAATTTGAATCTTCTCTCATTTTTTTCTTAGTCAGTCTAGCTAAAGGTTTGTCGATTTTGCCACTCTTTTCAAAACACCTCCTTTTGGTTTTCTTGCTTTATCTCTGTTGTTTTTCTGTTCTCTGTTTCTTCTATTTCCACTCTGTTACTTCCTCTACACATTCTTGTGCACAGTGCTTAGCTTGATGGAGATATTCCTCTGGTAGCTCCAAGGAGTATTTGTCACAGTTTTCATATACATGTGGAAGACCTGTGGTGGCACTGGACAATGAATTTTGTAGGATCCCAGTCCAGAGGCAGGCCAGTGTTAGTGAAGGGCTGCTGAGTGCAAGAGCAAGATTTGCAGGACATGTGGCAAAGAACGTTGTTGAGTGGGTTGAGCGCCCGTATGCCTTGCCTCCTCCTTTTCCCAGCAAGCTAGAGGCCAGGATGCAGGAGAGGAGGGCAGGCAGTGAGCTGCCAGGCTCAGCCCTCAGTGGGGCTGGAGCCACCCTTGCCTCTGCTTGTGTGCACCCCTCTGCAGCCATGGGGCCACATAGGTACCTAGCAAAAGGGTGATGTGGAGAACTGTGTCCAACCACAAATTCCTGTCCCTGTCTGCATGTAGACTCGAGAATAACCTCTAGGAAGCAGAGCTAATATGGGGGAAAAGAACTTTGCTTAAAGTGATCTGTTGACTGTGGTGATCAACAGCTTTGCCCAGGAAAATGGCCAAAATAGAACAAATTCACATGAAAGGACCTCAGAGCTGTGCTCTGAATAAAGTAGTGATTGCTAAATGGGATGTTAAGCATTAACTATTTCAAGTAGTTCTGCTGAATAGAGCCACATTTTCTCATTCAGTTAGCTTTTAGTGTGCTATAGAAGACATTCACTTTGCCATGGATTCTGTAGATACAAACTGCTTTTCAAGTTGGTTTCTGTGGGAAAGAAATCAGGCTTCACATGAGCATAGATCTTTCTACTGCACTTTGCCAAGCACTGCCTTATCCTTAACCCTTTTTTACCTCAGAAAATAGGAAAGTCAGAAAATAGAATAGTTCTCCCTACTTTACAAGGAAATCTGTTACCCAGACAGTTGATCAACTTGCCCAGGAACCCAAACCTGGTGTGTGCCAAGCCCAGGCAGGGACCCAGGCCCCAAGCTCGCAGGTGCTGCCCCTGCTGAGGCTCCCCGGGGCTGAGGAAGGCGCTCCTCCCGGGCTGCTGGCACTGACGGTTGTTGCTGAGATCAGAGATGAAGACAGGCTCTGCTGCCATGCACTCACCTTGTGCCAGGCTAATGCCTGAAGCACACCTATCCATCAGTCCTCACATCAGCCTGGGGAGTGGCTGCTTCTGTCCCCATTTGACATAGGAGAAAACCCTAGCTCAGAGGTTCAGAAAGTTGCCTGCAGCCTCATAGCGGGCAGGCAGCAGGACTGGGACATAGACCCAGGCATGTGACACCTGCCTCTGCCCCTCCCGTGGCTCTGAAGTCCACGGCCTGGGCTAGGACCAGCTGCAGGATGGCAGCAAGCGCCAGGTTATGGCAACATGTCCTAGGCTCAGGGACCTCACACGTGGTATTTTAGGACAAAACCTACACACTCAAATCTTTAAATGGCAGAGGGTCCTGAAAATGAGTCCAGGAGTGAGGAGAGATGGGGGTTCACTCAGAGGACTGGAATATGGGATGAGCTGGTTGACTCTGAGGATTGGAGAACGGGTGGGTACATATTTTGATTATGTTTAACGTCTTTCTACCTTATTTGTTCTTCGACATGAGCTTCTTCATCTGCACAGAGGATGTATTTGCAGTGGAAGTAGAAATGGCGGTGGGGATAGATGCTCACGGCACATGAATGAAGTGAAGCCACAGAAATCTTAAAATTAGTGTCAGCTTCTCTGCTTAGTTTCTCTTATTCTCTTCTCTGGGAAGACACCCCTCCGTAGTAGTTTTGCAGTAAAGTTTTAACAAAGTACTCAAAACAAATGGCTCAGTTTTCAGACTTGCTAACACTTGGAAGGGTTTGAAGAAAATATTTATAGTGTGTTTACCATCTTCAGAGTCTGGAGTTTGCTGTTTGAGTTAGAGAATTTTCTGTCCGTGTTAGAGGTACCTCTCAGGCAAGCATAGTTGGTGTGAATTTTCTCATTCTGTATGCCCCATGTGCTTGAGTAGAAGAGGCGTCTGTTCTTACTGTGCTTACGGTGGACTCTGAAATGGAAGCTATGGTGTGCTTCCAATTTTGTAAAACAAAACTAAAATCCCATGAGGTTGGGTGCAGTGGCTCATGCCTATAGTCCCAGCACTTTGGGAGGCCAAAGTGGGAGGATCACTTGAGCCTGGGTGTTCAAAATCAGCCTAGGCAACATAGTGAGATCCCATCGCTACAAGTAATTTTAAAAATTAGCCAGGTGTGGTGGCTTAGACCTATGGTCCCAGCTACTCAGGAGGCTGAGGTGGGAGGATCACTTGAGCCCAGGAGGTCAAGGCTGCAGTGAGCTGTGATTGCACCACTGTACTGCAGCCTGGGCAACAGAGCGAGACCCTGTCTTACTCAATTAATAAACATAAAAAGTACATGGGGAGAAATGGCAGATGTAGGTGACGGGATGGAGAGAGCAAACCACCTTGCCGTGTGTGTACAAATAAAAAAGACAAGTATAATATGAAAATGTACCCCAGCACTTAAAGTACAGTAAAAAAAAAAAAAAAAAAAAAAAAAAAAAAAAAAAAAAAAAAAAAAAAAAAAAAAAAAAAAAAAAAAAAAAAAAAAGCCATCACTTAAAAATGAATTTAAAAATAAATAATAAATAAAATAATAATAAATAAAAAGTAACTTCCCACTGAAAACCTAGAAGAAACTACAGCAAAGATGACTGTTTTGATCCAGGGATCATGAGTGATTACAACACTCTTCTCTATTTACCCTGTTTTCCCATAACGGGCAGAAATTTTTTTTTCATAACCGAGGAGAAGAATATGTGTATTTTACAAGGGACCCATCTCCTGTGGGTCAGTGAACAGCCTTTCTTCTCCAAGGCACGTCTCTGACCTACCCAGCTCATATAAAGCTGAATCCTAGTAGGTCCCTCCTTCCCTCTCCCCAAGATTTTAGAGCCAGAAGGAGACTGGAAAACACGTAACCTTGCCACTCAACCTCTGCAGGTGAGGAAAGCAAGACCTGGCAAAAGCGAGGTTCCTGGTCTCAGGGTGGCCAGTGGTTGCGCCTGGACTCCTCAGACCCTCATCCTCAAGGCCCACAGTATACGGAGCAGCAGCAAAGGCAGTCCCATCCAGGGACGCTCACAGGCTACCCTAGAGACACACATGCAGACTCCTGGCCCCTGTGCTTCTAGAGCTGTGGGCAGAATGCCATGAATCCAGCTGGAGGGGGCCTTGGAGTGGTCAGAGGATCTCAAAGGAGGCGGCACTGGTACAAGAAAGGCAAGTAGCAGTGTGGCAGGCAGGACAGAGGGTATTTCAAGCAGTGGAGACAGGAAGTATAGGCACTCAGCAGAAGGCACCCTTGTCCAGGGTGCAGGAAGGGGCTATATTGGGAGACCAGCACAGGCCAGAGCAGGGAGTCCTGAGCTGGTACACTGGCATTGCTCCTGAAAAGCTTGAAGAGCTTGAAGCCAGGCAAGTGGCCTGGTTAGACCATGTTTAAGGAAGAAGCCTGTGACACAATTTCCTGTGACCAGCCAGGGGGTCTTCTGCTGGATGGATCACATGCACCCGTAAGTAGGTCATATACCCAGGAGCATTTTGCCTCAGATATGGAGCAGAACTAGCCTGACACTAAATGCAGCGCTGGTCCTACCTACCGGAGCTTAAAAGCAAGACTCCGCAGAATCAGACTGTTTCAGAGTAACTTAACAGCATCCCAGGACAAAGCTCAAGAATATTTACAGATTGCAAAAATATCCAACATCAACAAGGTAGAATTCACATGGGCAACCAATTAACATTTACCCGGCAAGCAGAGAAGCAGGAAAATACAACTTCCAATGAAGGGGGAAGAAATCCATCAATAGGAGCTGACCCAGAAATGATACAGATGGTAAGATTCATAGACAGGACATTAAAACAGTTGTTATACCCTTATGTATTCAAGAAGCTAGTAGAGAGATTCAACCTGTTAAGCAGAAAAATGGGAGATACAAAAACTTCAGGCTAGGCAAGGCACACAGTGCTCACACCTACAATCTCAGCACTTTGGGAGGCTGAGGTGGGCAGACCACCTGAGGTCAGGAGTTCAAGACCAGCCTGGCCAACATGGCAAAACCTCATCTCTACTAAAAATACAAAAATTAGCCAAGCGTAGTGGTGCACACCTGGAATCCTAGCTACTCAGGAGGCTGAGGAAGGAGAATCGCTTGAACCTGGGAAGCAGAGGTTGCAGTGAGCTGAGATTGCATCACTGGACTCCAGCCTGGGTGACAGAGCAAGACTCTGTCTCAAAAAAAAAAAAAACAGGCCAGGCATGGTGGCTCATGCCTATAATCCCAGTACTTTGGGAGGCCGAGGCGGGTGGATCACCTTAGGTCAGGAGTTTGAGATCAGCCTAACATGGTGAAACCCCGTCTCTACTAAAAATACAAAATTAGCAGGTGTGGTGGCACATGCCTGTAACCCCAGCTACTTGGGAGGCTGAAGCGGGAGAATCGCGTGAACCTGGGAGGCAGAGATTGCGAGGAGCTGAGATTGTGCCATTGGACTGCAGCCTAGGTAACAAGAGCGAAACTCCATCTCAAAACAACAGCAACAACAACAAAAACGCCCCAGGCTGGGTGTAGTGGCTCATGCCTGAAATCCCAGCACTTTGGGAGCTGAGGAAGTTGCTTGAGCTCAGGAGTTCAAGATGAGCCTGAGCAAAATGACAAGACCTCACCTCTAAAAAAAAACAAAAACAAAACTTCAATCAAACTTGTAGGGATTACAATTGCAATGCCTGAGCTGAAAAATACACTGGATGAGATTAATGGCAGCACAGAAATTGCAGAAGAAAAGAGTAGTGAGCTTGAAGACACAGCAGTGAAAAACCCATCCACATTGAAGCCCAGAGAGAAAACAGACTGGCAAATGTTCAGAGAATCAGTGAGCACAGACCCCTTCAAGTGGCCTCACATAAATTAAATCAAAGTCTTAAAAGAAGGAAGAAGGGTGCCAGGGAAAAAGATTTAAAGAAGAAATACAGCTGAAAGTTGTCCAGATTTGATGAAATAATTATGCTGAGTCAAGATGCCAGACAAAGAATACATACTGTATCATTTTGTTTATATAAAATTTGGCCAGGTGCAGTGGCTCATGCCTGTAATCCCAACACTCTGGGAGGCCGAAGTGAACAGATCACTTGAGCCCAGGAGTTTGAGACCAGCCTGAGCAACATGGCAAAACCCCATCTGTACAAAAGATACAAAAAGTAACTGAGTGTGGTGGTGCATGCTTGTGGTCCCAGCTGCTTGGGAGGCTGAGGTGGGAGGATCCCTTGAGCCCAGGAGGCAGAGACTGTAGTGAGTCATGATGGCTGTCACTTCACTCCAGCCTGGGTGAGAGAGCAAGACCCTGTGTCCAAAAAAACCTCATTTATATAAAATATTTAAAAATGCTAACACAGGCTGAGTGTGGTGGCTCACTCCAGTAATCCCTGCAATTTGGGAGGCCAAGGTGGGCAGATCACCTGAGGTCAGGAGTTTGAGACCAGCCTGGCCAACATGGCGAAACCCCATCTCCACTAAAAATACAAAAATCAGCTGGGTGTGGTGGTGTGCACCTGTAATCCGAGCTACTTGGGAGGCTGACACAGGAGAATCGCTTGAACCCTGGAGGCAGAGGTTGCAGTGAGCTCAGATAGCGCCACTGCACTCTAGCTTGGGAAACAGAGTGAGACTCTGTCCCAAAAAAAAAAAAGAAAAAATAAGAATGTTTTAGAATGGTTAAAAAAAAGAAAGAAAGAAAAAGAAAATGCTAACACAATCAGTGCTTACTCAAGGCCTGACAGAAATTTCAAAAGGGAGATGTGGCAGTGGCTTAGTAAGTGTATGCAGATGTCAAAGCTTACCTAATTATGTACTTTAAATGTGTGCATTTCGTGGTATGTCAGCATACTTCTGTAGAGCTGTTTTTGTTTTTGTGTTTTAGAGACAGAGTCTCACTCAGTAGGCCAGGCTGGAGTGCAGTGGAGTGATCATGGCTCACTGTAACCTCAAACTCCAAGGTCAAGCCATCTTCCCCTCTCAGCCTCGCAAGTAGCTAGGACACTACAGGCATGCAACACCACGCCTAGCTAATTAAAAAAAAAAAAAAAAAAAAAAAGAGATGGTATGGACATAGTCTTGGTATATTGCCTAGGCTGGTCTTGGACTCCTGGCCTCAAGCAAGCCTCCTGCCATAGCGTTCCAAGGTGCTGGGATTACAGAGAGCCACCAGGCCTGGCCTCTGTAGAGTTGTTGTAAATATTAAAATGTAAACAAAAAAATTTAAATGGGCCAAGGATGGTGCCTTATGCCTATAATCCCAGTACTTTGGGAGGTTGAGGTGGGTAAATTGCTTGAGCTCAGGAGTTTGAGACCAGCTTGGATATTACCGTGAAACCCCATCTCTATGAAAATACAAAAACTTAGCCAGGGTGGTGGCATGTGCCTGTAGTTCCAGCTACTTGGGAGGTTGAGGCTGCAGTGAGCTGTGATCGTGCCAGTGCACTCCAGGTTGGGTGACATAACAAGACCCTGTCTCAAAAAACATTTTTAATGAACATCATAGGATATCCTACATTGTGTTGGATTTGCAGAGGGAACAGAAATGAGTGAAGCTAGCTGAGCATGGTGGCTCACACCTGTAATCCCACTACTTTGGGAAGCTGAGGCAGGTGGATCACCTGAGCTCAGGAGTTTGAGACCATCCTGAGAAACATGATGAAACCCCATCTCTACCAAAACTACAAAAAATTAGCCAGCTTTGGTGGATCACACCAGTAATCCCAGCTACTCAGGAAGCTGAGATGGGAGCACCGCTTGATCCCAGGAGGTGGAGGTTGCAGTGAGCTGATATCGTGCCACTGCACTCCAGCTTGGGTGACAGAGTAAGACCCTGTCTCAAAAAAAAGGAAATGAGTGAAGCTGTTTTTGGAGTTAAGTGACTAAAAGTTAAATGACCAAAAGAAGAGCAGGGTAGGAGGTTATAGACGCAGCCATGAAAAAGATGCAGGCCCCAACCTGGTTTCTGTGATGGACAGTATTTGAACTGGGACTTCAGACTCAATGGGTATTTTCAGTGACCAGCAAGTAAAGAGGTTTGGCACAGTGTTTCTGGGTAGGGAAGAGTGCTCCTCCGTGCTGCCTGGGAGGACTCTCTGCTGCTGGGGACCACCCTGAGAACTGTGAGCCATTAGCTCCGTGGACTTCTAGGCTCCAAATCCTAGCAGTGAACCTCTAGGAGTGAAGGACGCAGAAAGGGTGTTCTGGGAAAGAGAAGATTTGAGATGTCCTTTGGGTCATCTTTGGAGGATCTTGACTCTCAGGCTGAAGAGTTTGTGGCTAATTCCATGGGCAGTGGGTGTTATTAGAGGCTCTTGAGCAGGACCTGACAGGACCCAAATGGAGAAGGTCTGCAGTGAGCTGTGGAAATTCTTTGGCCTGATTTGCTGGATTCGTGGTGCACATCTGTGAGACGCAAGGTTGGGATGGAGTGGACATGGGGACCCTGACATGGATTGTTTGGGGGCAGAGGAAGCCAGTTCATGCTGGTGTCCCAGCCTGGGTCTGTTATCTCGTTAATCCCCTTCTGCTGACTGGACCTGTCGCCTGTACAGGTGCCTCTTGGTCACCCTGGTCCAGCTTCACTGAGCCAGCATTGCTTGTGTCCACGAAGCGGTGAAAGACTTCCTTCCCAGCTGGCCTGTGTGCAGATGCCTTACAGCGGCAGCAGTGGGGCGCAGTGCTCAGGGAGACTGCAGCATGTTGGAGCCCTGCCAGCCAGAACTGTTCCCAATCGTGGCCAGAATCTGTTACTTGCAATCTGAAGAACTTGAACTAATGCTGGTTTTTGGCCTGTGGATTCAAGTGACCTTGGAAATGTTGCTTAAACCCACTGGCCTCTCACTTTCATTTTCCGTTAGTAAAGGAATTAGAGCCATCCGAGGAGCTTATTAAAAATGTCCAGGCCTTGGCCCCTCCCTGGAAATACAAATTTGGCAGGTCTGGGGTGAGGCCCAGGCATCTTGGTTAATTTTTTATTTTTGAGACAGAGTCTCACTCTGTCACTCAAGCTGAAGTACAGTGGTATGATCACAGCTCCTTGTAAACCACAAAGCCCTGAGTTCAAACTACTCTTGCCTCAGCCTACAAAATGGCTAGGGGTATGCACCATCACACCAGCTACTGTTTTTAGTTTTATTTTGTAGAGATCTTGCTGTGTTGTCCAGGCTGGTCTCAAACTATTGGCCTCAGGTGCTCCTCCCACCCCTCAGCCTTCCAAAGTGCTGGGATTGCAGGCGTGTGCCACTATGCCTTGTCAGTTTTGTTTTTTGTTTTTTGGGTTTTTGTTTTTGAGATGGAGTCTTGCTCTGTCGTCCACTAGAGCGCAGTGGGGCGATCTCGGCTCGCTCCAGCCTCCGCCTCCTGGGTTCAAGTGATTTTTCTGCCTCAGCTTTTCGAGTAGCTGGGACTGCAGGCATGTGCCATCACACCTGGCTAATTTCTTTTTTTTTGAGACAGGGCCTCACTCTGTCACCCAGACTGGAGTGTAGTGGCACAATCTTGGCTCACTACAACCTCCATCTCCTGAGTTCAAGCAATCCTCCCCGCTCAGCCTCCTAAGTACCTGGGACTACAGGCGTGTACTACCACACCTGGCTAATTTTTATATTTTTAGTAGAGACGGAGTGTCACCATGTTGGCCAGGCTGGTCTTGAACTCCTGACCTCAAGTGATCCACCTGTCTCCGTCACCCAAGTTGTTGGGATTATAGATATGAGCCATCACACCCAGCCTAGTTTTTATTTTTAATGAAAGTCATACATGAAATGCCAGGTGTGGTGGTATGTTCCTCTAGTCCCACCTACCCAGGAGGCTGGGTGGTGGGATCACTTGAGACCAGCATCGTGCCATTGCACTCCAGCCTGGGCAACAGGGTGAGTGAGACTCCATCTGTGAAAGAAAGAAAAAAAACAGTCACTCATGAAAATCAGGAGGTTGACATGTCAGTGGGTTCTATAACATGTGCTACAATAAACAAGCCTCTCCTGCCAGTTGTGCCCTCTCTGGAGAACTTTCATTCAATCCTTTTTGCTCCCTGTCTCGGGATGCTGCTTTGGGAACTGTGTTTGGTCGTCTGACTTCGGGTGTCTCTGGTTGACTCTGCTCAGGAAAAGACGTATGCGGAGCTCTTGCACCCCCGTCCCCGGCCGCCCGCCTCCCTCCCTGCATCCACCCTCCCAGAGCTGCAGCGCCTCCCAGGTACCGGCCTTCTGTGAAGATGGGGGAGCACTTTACTGCAGAGGCAGGGGATGAATCACACCTGCAGTTTCTTGTCTGTGCGACTCTTTTGTTTTCCCTGGACTTGATAATCATCTCATTTGCTCATCTAGTCTTGTCTTGTCTCGTCTCGTCTCGTCTCTTCTCTTCCTTTCCTTTCCTTTCCTCTCCTTTCCTTTTTCCTTTTTCCTTTCCTTTCCTTTCCTTTTTCCTTCCCTTTTTCCTTCCCCTTCCCCTTCCCCTTCCCTTCTCTTTTCTTTTCTTTTTCTTTTCGACGGAGTATTGCTCTGTTGCCCAGGCTGGAGTGCAGTGGTACAATATCGGCTCACTGCAACCTCCACCTCCTGGATGCAAGTGATTCTTCTGCCTCAGCCTCCCAAGCAGCTGGGATTACAGGCGCATGTCACCACGCCTGGCTAATTGTTTGTACTTTTGATAGAGACAGGGTTTTGCCATATTGGCCAGGATAGTCTCAAACTTCTGACCTCAGGTGATCCGCCTGCCTTGGCCTCCCAAAGCACTGGGATTACAGGTGTGAGCAACCACACCTGGCCCGCTCATCTAGTTTTCTAAGTGCAGTCTCCCACATTCTCTGCCAGTTGTCTCGCACATTTGGACACAGGAATGTCCTCTCCATTTCTTCCCCCTGCAGAGATCTCTCCTGCACCCTCTTGGCCACCTCCAGTCTGACCTGGTTTCTTTGTCTACACAGGACCCAGCTGTTGTCGTGGCGTCACCGTTGACCTCTCCTCATTTAGACCCCCTTTCTCCTGGATCCCGGGTTCCTCTTCTCTCTGTGTCTGTGTTTGGGTGGAGTTTATCCTCTAGTCAGTTCCCAAGGAAGCGTTCATGGTGGGTGAATTTTTGGAGATATTTCCTGTCTGAAAAGTCTTTCATTTGTGTTCACCCTTGACCTTGCTGGGTGTCGCAGTCTAGGTTGGAAAACCATTTTCCTTTAGGATTTTGGGGGTCTTCCTCCATTGTCTCTTGGCTTCCAGGATTGCTGTTGAGAAGCCAGAGGCAATTCTAAAACTCCTGTTTTTCTCTCTGAAAGTTTGTAAGGTCTCTCTGCCCCTAGTGTTGTAAGAACAGATACACGGTGGTGTGCCCTGGTGAGGGCTGTGTTCACCCTGGCAGCCAGGCGCTTGCAGCCTGTGTGCCTGTGGGTGTCTGGGTTCTCTGCTGGGCTCCCCTTCTGCCCCTGCCCCTCCTGGTTTCCTTTTTTGTTGTTGTGTTTTCGTTTTTGTTGTTTTTTGGAAACGGTCTGTCACTCCATCACCCAGGCTGGAGGGCAGTGCCTCACTGTAGCCTCAAACTTCTGGGCTCAAGCAATCCTCCCACCTCTGCCTTCCAAGTAACTGGGACCACAGGCATGTGCCACCACGCCCAGCTAAATTTTATTAATTTTTGTAGAGATGGAGTCTCACTGTATTGCCCAGGCTGTTCTTGAACTCCTGGGCTTCAACAATCCTTCTACCTCGGCCTCCCAAAGTGCTGGAGTTCCAGGCATGAGCCACCGCACCTGGTGCCCCTCCTGTTTGCTCTGACTGGAGGCTTCCTTTTTTTTTTTTCTTGAGTTGGTGTTTTTACCCTTGTTGCCCAGGTTGGAGTGCAGTGGCGCAATCTGGGCTCACTACAGCCTCTGCCCCCTGGGTTCAAGTGATTCTCCTGCCTCAGCCTCCCAAGTAGCTGGGATTACAGGCACACACCACCATGCCTGGCTGATTTAGTATTTTTAGTAGAGATGGGGTTTCACCGTATTTTCAGGCTGGTCTCGAACTCCTGACCTCAGGTGATCCACCACCTGCCTTGGCCTCCCAAAGTGCTGGGAGTACAGGGGTGAGCCGCCGCACTGGGCCTGGAGACTTCCTTTTGTATCGTGTACTTCCTAAGCTGGCCGCCCCTTTTCTTTTCTCTCCTGTTTATATCTTTTTGTGCTTTTATCCTACTTTCTAGATGACATTCTCAGCCTCATTCCTCGAGCCCTTCTGTCCGATTATTTCCAGGATCACAAGTTTAATTTCCGAAACTTGCTGTGGTTGTTTGATGGCTGTAGAGTCTTCTCTCATCTCCCTAAGGATGTTTTGGAAGTCTCTTCTCCCTGCCTGGTCTTCATGTCTCCCAGGTTGCCTGTTTTCTTTCCACTTGGTCTTTTCCATGGCAGAGGCTTTCTTCAGATGTTAGTGATCCCTGGTTTGAAGACCTCAGGTGATCCATCTGCGTCGGCCTCCCAGAGTGCTGGGATTACAGCCTGGCCCCTTTTTCTTTTTTTAACCCGTTCCCACTTGTGGTGGTGTTTGAGAAGGGAGTGAAAGAGTGAATATGCGCCCATTGCTACCACTGTCCAGAAGCTTCTGGCTTCTTCAGAGCCCTGCAGGTGACTCTTGCGCATACCCAGTGCTGGGCACCATGGTGCAGGCCCTTCCTTCCCTCCAGAATTCCGGTGTTGTTAGTCCTGAGAGGATAGCCGCTATTTTCCCCTAAGCCTCCGAACATCTTTGAGTGGTATTTAGGTGCTGGTGGGGCTGCCTGTTCCACTGTAAGCCATGGGGTCAACGCCACTGGGCTGCCTGCAGATGAAGGGGTGAGACTTCCAACTGCTGTCTAATGGTGTGGGGCAGAACCAGCTCCATTTTGAGGGAAACTAAATTGTTTTTTTCCACTTTAATTTTTTCCATGTTGCCTTTTTTTTCCTATAACTTCATTTAAACATCTATTGTTTTTGAGCTCTCTTCGTCAAAACCTGTTCCTCGGAAATATTACCCCTCTTCAGCATACTAAACTCTAAGCCTTTTCACTCACATTCTGGAAGGCCATGATCCCTAGAAATAGAGCACAGGGTGCTAACAGGTGTGTTAAGGGGTGCACACCTTAGTCCTGCAGCAGTCCCCTCATCATGCTTTAACAGCTTATGACCCCGTGGTTTAAACAAACACCCAGGGAAGCTTGTCCCAGCCTGCCCGGTGTGTGCCCCAGTAAAACCATGAGCAGCAGGAAGAGTCTGGTGGGGAGCCCCTCGCAATACTTGTCATGACCCTGGAGGAGCAGAGCCCAGAGATCATCTTCAGGGACCTCTCCCTCTGGGCTGCACCCATCTGGAAGGCCCATCCCAGAGCCTGTCTGTAGAGCCAACCAGAGAGCAGGGCAATGAGCGATCAGATACCAGGGTGTGTGCCACTGGGTCCAGCTTCTGGTCTTCATGTCTCACAGCAGGGTTGGAGTCCTGGTGCTGGCCGTGGTGCAGTCATCAGGCTGGTGTCAGTGACAGGGTCTGGAGCATAGACAGGAAGAGTGGCCAGTTGACTCCGCCAGCCCCTGCTCAGGAAGGACAGGATGTGACAGGTACCCAGGAAACCTGCTTCAGAGTGTTTTCTTTAGCACACCCCCTACAGTTAGCATATGGAGCTTCTTGCTGGATTCTGAAGTCATGTCTCAGACCAGATGCAGAGGCCTAGAAGTAACTGGAGCCAGTGCAGAAGGATCCACCAGGGAGAGGCCTCTGCCATGTAGTCTGCAGGCCAGAAGAGAGCAGCAGCGGAGCCTTTTGCTGTCCAGAGCCCAGTGGTTGGAGCCCTGCCCTACTGGGCCAGAAGTTTCAAATGTTTTTAGCAGTGGGACCCATTGTTCAAATTTAAAAAAAATTTTTTGAGGTAAACTCTTGTTCTGTCACCCAGGCTGCAGTGTAGTGACACAATCTCAGCTCACTGTAGCCTCAGCCTCCTGGGCCCAAGTGATACTCTTAACTCACCCTGCTGAGTACCTGGGATTACAGGTGTGTGTACAAAATACAAAAACACTCCCAGCTCTTTTTTGTATTTTTTGTAGAGATGGGGTCTCGCCATGTTGCCCAGGTTGGACTTGAACTCCTGCACTCAAGTGATCTTCCCAACTCAGCCTCCCAGAGTGCTGGGATTCCAGTCATGAGTCAGTGTTGCCAGTCCCAAATAAAATCTTGTACATAGCCATATGTGTTCAACAAGTAACAGCAAAACTACTCCCATAAAACTGCCCCTTCCACAGGGGCCCTGAGGCACCTCTGCAAGGCCAGGGCTCCATAGGCTGGAAACTGCTGGAAACCTGCTGCTCTTCGGGCCAGTGAGGATGGAGAGAGAGCTTGGCACAGCAGCCCCAGGGCAGCAAGACCCGCCTCGTACCAGTGTCAGAGTCTCAAAGACCCTCAGAGCTCATGGCCCCAGCTTCTCCAGCTATGGACACAGACCCTGAGGAGGAGGTCCTCCCAGTGTGTCAGCCCTCGCCCTGAGAATTTACCTTTAATTTAATTCTAGGCCTGTTAACATGGGTATCGTATCAAGTTTTTAAGCCCATCTGAGATTAGAAAGAATAGATCAGAAGCAGGAAGAGGGTCTGCTACAGGGAAAAAAGAAGTAGAAAGACCAAACAGAAATCACAAAGCACAGCTGCCACGGGGCCATGTGACAAATGGCCCAACCAACCCACACGCCCCAGTGGCCCCTGAGCAGCACCATGAATCCTTAAGGGAAATAAAGCTTGGCATGTGTCGGAGTTGACAAGGATTAAAACAGGGAGGGAGACTCGGAGGGAAAAGAAAAGGCAGTCTACAAAGCACAGATGGTCACTTGTTTGGGTTAGGATTATTTCCAGAGGCGCCTTTCCTGGGAGATTTGCACTGCTGCTTCGAAGACTCTCAGTCCACCCTGGGGTTCCTGAAACATTCCTCCTGAATTTCTTCCCAGTTGTGATAAGTCCATGCCAAAATGGTCTGTCTAGATAAACATTTCCTTTGGCTGTGAAGTCTTTAGCATGTTTGTTTTTCAACCTGGGTTTACTCACATTCCGACTGAGGAGCGTGTGAGTGATTATGTGTGTACGTGCGCACATGTGTTGGTAAAAGCTTATGACAAAAGCTCAGCTACAGGAAGTGTGAGGAGCTCTGGTCTGAGCCCAGACACCTGTGTTTTATTTTTATTTATTTTTTTGAGAGAGAGTCTTGCTCTGTTACCAGGCGGGAGTACGGTGGCGCGATCTCGGCTTACTGCAACCTCCACCTCCTGGGTTCAAGCGATTCTCCTGTCTTAGCCTCCCAAGTAGCTGGGATTACAGGCACGAGCCACCACGCCCGGCTAATTTTTGTATTTTTAGTAGAGACGGGGTTTCACCATGTTGGCCATGACCTCAATCTCCTGACCTCGTGATCCACCCGGCTTGGCCTCCCAAAGTGCTAGGATACAGGCGTCAGCCACCACGCCCAGCAAAAAAAACATATGTTAATTAGCCAGATGTGGTAGCATTCACCTATAGTCCCAGCTACTCAGGAGGCTAAGGCGAGAGGGTCACTTGAGCCCAAGAGGAGGCGGCTGCAGTGACCTGTGATCTCACTGCTGCACTCTAGCTTTGGGGACACAGCAACACCCTGTCCCAAAAACAAAAAGCAAGCCTTCTTGCAGGAGCTGGATTTTGAACTTAAAAAAAGCAAGCACACACGTTTGCCTGCCGTACACACGTCCTCCCTCCCTCCCTGTCTCCGCTGTCTTTCAGCTCACCAAGACTTTGTGTATTTTTTTTAGCATTTTAACTCTTAAATTCCTTATTTATTCCATCATACAAGTTGCATCCTTCATTTCTTTTATATTTTTATGAAGTTTTGCATATGAATAAGCCAAATTTTTAGACCACCTACTCCTTTTTTTTTTGTTTTTTTTTTTTAGTAGAGATTAGGTCTCGAGCTCCTGGGCTCAGAGAGTTCTCTGGCCTCAGCCTTTCATAGGGCTGGGATTGCAGGCATAGGCCACTGAACCCAGCCTACTTTTTATTTTATTTTATTTTATTTTTTTTGAGACGGAGTTTCGCTCTTGTTACCCAGGCTGGAGTGCAATGGCGCGATCTCGGCTCACCGCAACCTCCATCTCCTGGGTTCAGGCAATTCTCCTGCCTCAACCTCCTGAGTAGCTGGGATTACAGGCACGCGCCACCATGCCCAGCTAATGTTTTTGTATTTTTAGTAGAGACGGGGTTTCACCGTGTTGACCAGGATGGTCTCGATCTCTTGACTTCGTGATCCACCCGCCTCGGCCTCCCAAAGTGCTGGGATTACAGGCTTGAGCCACCGCGCCCGGCCTTACTTTTTATTTTTAATTGAAATTTTTATTGAGCTCATGGTCACTCCACTCGTGTTGATACCCAGTTCCCCACAATGGTAACTGCAAAACCGTAGTGCATGCTCACAGCCAAGGCTTGTCTACTTCCCTTTTTCTGAATTGTGGTGGGACACACACTAGCTTTGCTGTTAGTGACGGTACATTTGCAGTGTTGTGCAAACCCTGTCACTGTCTAGTTCCAGAACATTCATTTTTTTGTTGTTGAGATGGAGTCCTGCTCTTGTTGCCCAGGCTGGAGTGCAGTGTCATGATCTCGCTCACTGCAACCTCCATCTACAAGGTCCAAGCGATTCTCCTGCCTCAACCTCCCAAGTAGCTGGGACTATAGGTGTACACCACCATGCTCAGCTAATTCTGTAACTTTTAGTAGAGACAGGGTTTCACCATGTTGGCCAGGCTGGTCTCAAACTCCTGACCTCAAGTGATCGGCCCGCCTCAGCCTCCCAAAGCACTGGGATTACAGGTGTAAGCCACCGTGCTCGGCCTCATTCCAGAATATTCTTGACCCTCAAGGAAGCCCCTACCCTTGCAAAGCCACGCCCCATCCCGCTTTCACCTTCCCCTCTCCCAGCCTCTGGCAGCTGCTCGCCTGCTTTCTCCCTGACGTTTTCCTCTTCTGGATGTTTCATAGAAGTGGAATCCTACAGTGTGTGGCCCTGAGTGATGCCTGCTCTCTGACAGCCCCTGACAGTGTGTCTGGGTTTAGTCTGTTTAAATGAGGGCTTATTCAGCCCCAGACTTCTGGTACAAACCAGAGGACAGTGAGGGGCTCTTGCACCCAGCACAGCTATCAAACCAGCAGTTCCAGGCTCAGCGGGGAATGCTTTCGCCTCCAGAGGAAGGCTCAAGAAGAATCTACACTAGCTTTAGTGGAGACACTTACATCAGTGCTTTCTGAAAACAAATAAGCAAAAACAAACAAGTAAATCCAGAGGTGACAGTTAAAAAAAAAAAAGCACTGAGTTTATAAAATAAATACAGCAAAGATGTGTTGAGGCCGGCAGTGAATCAGGCCACTGTGACAAAGCCGCACAGCGGGGCTGCGTGTGAAGCCCATGCGGCTCCACCCTTGCGTACTGGGAGTTCACAGTGGGATTCCCGGCTCCCAAGATCCTGAGCTGCTTCCCACTGGGAACTGCTCTGAAACGGGCTTTCTCCAGAGGAAGATGATGAGGTCATTTGCTTTGAGGTCCAGTGACTGCCACTGCTTCTGACCTCATAGAAAACCATCCCTCGCTGATGCCCGGCCCTGCTGGTCTTGAAGCTCCTTGCAGGCATCATCTCATGACGCTCTCAGGGCGCATCCAGAGCCCTGGCAGGCAGGACCAACAGGCAGGGCTAGGACCAGGCCTCTCTGTTTCCAGCCCAGAGAGTAGTCAGCTCAGCAAGCCCAGAGTCTGCCAACTTTCTGTCTTTTTTTTTGTTGAGACAGAGTTTCACTCTTGTTGCCCAGGCTCGAGTGCAAGGGTGCGATCTCGCCTCCCAGGGTCAAGTGATTCTCATGCCTCAGCCTTCCAAGTAGCTGGATTACAGGCACACGCCACCACACCCAGCTAATTTTTGTATTTTTAGTAGAGACGGGGTTTCTCCATGTCGGTTAGACTGGTCTTGGACTCCTGACTTCAAGCGATCTGCCTGCCTTGGCCTCCCACAGTGCTGGGATTACAGGCATGAGCCACCATGCCCAGCTCTCTTCCTGTCTTAGAGCTCGTTTACTGATGTCCCTGTGTGCTTTTCATCAGACTATTTCTGCTCTTCCAGCCTCTGAGAACTGGCCTCTGTCCCTAACCCTTCCTGAAGCCTTCCTGGGCTGTCTGCAGGCTGGCCTCCCACCTGGAGTGAGGGCCTTGCCAGGCAGTGCCAGTCCTCCTTTCAGGGAGAAGCCGCTATGCAATGAGCTTCCATCACGTAAAGTCAGACCCTGGTGTCAGGAGTGTGGCAACAGCGGGGTCAGGAGGGCTGGGCGGGGCTCACCTCCTGCTTCTTGGGCCGGACCCTGGTCACACAAGTGCGCTCAAATCAGGAAGCTCCACCACGCTGCACACTTAGGATCTGTGTATTTTTCAAATGTATGTTGTCCTACAGTAATACAAAATAGAGTTTTTCTTTTTATGGGACCAGAGCAGGTGAGGGGTTGGGGACACAGGATGTTTCCAAGGGAAGCAGGTGGCCAGGGTCCCTCCTCTGTGTGCCTCCTTAGCATCAGGTTGGTCCTGAGCATGCCACATGGGCAGATGTGGCCTCCACCTGCAGGGAGCTCGCGGGCAGCACAGTGGCACTTCCCAGAGACCGGGCAGGCAGCACCAGTGGGGTTGTGAAGGGTGGGCAGCAGCCTGCCAGTGAGCAACGCTCGAGGGGACGTGTGCTGGGAAGGAACAACTGGTGAGGCCAGGGTGAGGCTGGACCGTGCCTGCACTTCCCACTGTACTCTGTTCTAGAGGCTTCTAGCAAAGGTTGGTAAATGGGCGGAGGCTCATGTCAGGGGCAGAGGCGAGAGAGACCAGGGAGACCAGGAGGTTTTATGTTCCAGAGATGTTGTGAGGCGATAGAGAGAGGAGGGAAGGGATGCGGGGTGGCCGCCCTCTGCCTGCGCACGAGCGCTACTCCGCCTGCACTGCGCTCCTTCCAGCGCCGTCTCGCCCTGTCTGGAGATCCCTCGGAGGCTGCACTTCAGTGCTCCCTGTTCTTGCCCTTCCCCTGCAGCACAGTCACCGCCCTCTTTCTCCATCATTCCCGTTGTCCCTGACTTACTATTCAAAAGCTAGCAGCTTCAAACCACAGCGTGTCTCAGCTCTGGGCCAGGACGGTGGGCAGCGTGCGGCAGGGACCCAGCTCTTCACCACCGTGTCGGGGCCCTGGCTGGTGGGCTGAGGGGCGAGGCCTGGGCTGCTTTTCTGTCTACTCCACGCAGCCTCCTGAGTGGGGAGGGCAGAAACCGCTCCACACAGCCAGATGGCCTCAGCCACAGCCTCAGCTGGCAGGCTTCTTCCCCAGCCACTGGCCTCCCCACCCAGCCCTGCTTTACAGAGTGATTGCGGGCCGCCCCCTTCACTTCCCTGGAGTCCCTGCATCCCCTGGAATGGGGGCCTAGCCTAGAACAGCCCCTCTCCAGATCTGTACCTCTGAACCCCAGGTCCATGGAATGGAAATGGGTGTGATGTATAGAAAGGGGGTTCCAGGTCGGGCGCGGTGGCTCACGCCTGTAATCCCAGCAGTTTGGGAGGCTGAGGCGGGCGGATCATGAGGTCAAGAGATCGAGACCATCCTGGCCAACATGGCGAAACCCTGTCTCTACTAAAAATACAAAAATTAGCTGGGTGTGATGGCGCATGCCTGTAGTCCCAGGCACTGGGACTGAGGCTGAGGTAGGAGAATCGCTTGAACCCAGGAGACGGAGGTTGCAGTGAGCTGAGATCGTACCACTGCACTCCAGCCTGGGTGATAGAGTGAGAGTCTGTCTCAAAAAAAAAAAAAAAAGAGAGAGAGAAAGGGGGTTGCATAGACAAACAAGCTAAGCTCACAGGGAAGGCAACGAATATAAATCCCAGACATCTGATCCCAGCACAGCCCGCCTGGGTGCACTCCAGGCAGTCCCCGGGGACTTGGCCCTGGCGCCCCAATCCGCCCTCCTGGCCTGCATTCCACAGCTCTGCTGGCCATCCCGCCACAGCCTCTCTGCTGTGCAGGTGGAGTGGGCAGGCGCCGTGGTCACCCTGAGGCACAGGCGTGGCTCCCTTGGGTCTGTCGGATGTCACCAGCCTGTCGGGTTCTGTCTGGAAAGTGGCTCAGGCTTCCAGTGCTGCTCTGCTTTAAGCTGGCGACCGCTGTCCAGGGTGGTGTCCCGCCTTCTGGCCTCTGCCATCTGGCCCTCCCCTTTCTCCCATCAGCGCCCTGTGTCCTCCAGGCATCCACCCTAATGCCACCTCCTTTCCTGACCACCCCTGCCAGTTGCTCATTTAATTTCTTGGCGGCGCCTCCAATATCTGAAGGCTGCCTGGTGATTCCATCCAGCTTCCTGCTCCACTGCTGCCTGAGAGCCCCGTGCAGCCGCTCACGACGGCTGCCAGAGCCTGCACCTGTAACCTGGACAGATGTGTGGAGTGAGCAACTGAGGACTGGGGGAGCAGGAAAGGGAGCCCCTCACGAGGACTCAGTTCTCTCTGTGTCTCTTGAATTAACTCACTTACAGCCCAGTGCTGAGGCTCACACCTGTAATCCCAGCACTTTGGGAGGCCAAGGCAGGCAGATCACTTGAGGTCAGGAGTTCTAGTCCAGCCTGGCCAACATGGCAAAACCCTGTCTCTACTAAAAACTGTAAAAATAGGCCGGGCGCGGTGGCTCACGCCTGTAATCCCAGCACTTTGGGAGGCCGAGGCGGGTGGATCACGAGGTCAAGAGATCGAGACCATCCTGGTCAACATGGTGAAACCCCGTCTCTACTAAAAATACAAAAAAAAAAAAAAATTAGCTGGGCATGGTGGCACGTGCCTGTAGTCCCGGCTACTCGGGAGGCTGAGGCAGGAGAATTGCCTGAACCCAGGAGGCAGAGGTTGCGGTGAGCCAAGATCGCGCCATTGCACTCCAGCCTGGGTAACAAGAGCGAAACTCCGTCTCAAAAAAAAAAAAAAAAAAAGCTCACTTGCCCCATTGCCAGGCTGAGAGCTCCTCCAGCTGCACCCTGAGTGGGCTCACACAAGACAGAACTTTCCGGCCGGGCACGATGGCTCACGCCTGTAATCCCAGCACTTTGGGAGGCCAAGGTAAGTGGCTTACTTGAACCCAGGGGTTCAAGTCCAGCCTGGCCAACATGATGAAACCCAGTGTCTACAACAAAATACAAAAATCAGCCTGGTGCGGTTGTGTGCGCCTGTAGTCCCAGCTACTTGGGAAGCTGAGCTGGGAGGTTCGTTTGAGCCAGGGAGATGGGAGGTTGCAGTGAGCCGGGATTGCGCCAGGGCACTCCAGCCTGAGTGACATAGTAAGACTGTCTTTTAAAAAAATGTATTCAAAAGAGAACTTTCTGACAGCCAGAGTCAGATGGGGGCAACCCCGTGCCTGGCAGTGTTTCCACCATGGAGTTGCAGCCTGGTTTGGGAGAACCAGTTGGTCCTCAGAGGACTGAGAGGCAGTAAGGCAGACACTCGCCCTGGCGGTGGTCACCGGTGGTGACATGCCCACCAGAGGAGCCACCCCCTGCCCTCCTTGCTGCTCTATCTCTCCATCTTCCATGTCCTGATCGATTGAGACTGGCCCTGGGGCTGAGGTGTGGGACTTGGTGCCCACGGGAGGCATTGCATGCATGTGTTTGTCAGCCCACAGTTAGGGGCCCCTGCTCAGAGCCGCCGGCAGGTAAGGGTGTGGGCACCCTGGCGAGGGCGCCTTGCTCAGGGAAGCACAGGCGGAGGAAGGCCCCACTGCCTGAGTGAGGGCCCTGAGAGTGTCTGCACCTGGCAGGTGTGTGACGCGGGCGCTGTGACAGGAGCACTGTGCAGAGTGTGCCACAGGGCGTCTAGTGTGACTTTATTCACAGGAGCCCTGAGAGCAAAGCATGGAGCAGGAGATGCATGGCGACAGCGAGGGACCCGCCAGTGTCCGCTGGGTGATGCACTCAGGGTTCCATGGAGGCTGACCAGGAGGGCATAGACCCAAGACCACAGATGCAGCAGGGAAGACTGTGGCTTCCAGAAAAGCAGGCAGCGCCAGGCAGTCAGGGGACAGGCAGCCCCTCGGGGCATGGGTCACCCACCAGCACCGCTGGTGACCAGAGGGCCAGCACCCCCGGACAGTACTATGCTCGCGGGCTCGGAGGCCTGGTCCAGCTGAGGGGTGGGCAGCCCTGGGACAAACTGAAGCTGCCAGTGAACAGCAGACAGGACACAGAAAGGACTTTCTCCTGTCCTTTGAAGAGTAGACAAGGGACCAGAGATGCTGAGCGTGAACAGAGGCTGCCTGAGGACCAGGGCGGGGTGGCAGCCTTGTGCCATGGCCTGGGCAATGGAGATGTCACCTGCCCGGTGGCACATTAGGGAGACAGCTGTGCCTAGAGAAGAGGGCCTTCAGCTGAGTCGGGAAGGTGAGGGTGGCACGGGCAGGTGGTGGGGCTCCTGGGCTGGCATTCCGTATCTCGCAACACCCACCGCCGTCCTTCACAGCCAGGCCCGCCGTGCCTCTCCCCGCATTCCTCCACCCTCTGTTCACCTGGGCCATCCCCGCCCTTCTTGGTCTCCTGCTGGAGTCCAGGCTGGTATCTGCTGGGCTGTCCCTCAGTCTGGCCCACCTAACGTCCTAGAAGCAAATGACCCTCTCCTGTGAAACTGGTGCTGCGGGCAGGACGTGTTCTCTCTGCCGGCTGCGGGGCCCACACTGGCTGCTGCATGCTGCACGCCGCCACTGACATGTCCCCAGTTCCGGAAGCCTCCCGTCCCCCCTCTTGTCATCCAACTCCTGCCCTCCCTGAAAGTCCCTTCCTGCTTCCAGCCCTCCGGGGTCAGCTTGATCAGCGTCCATTCCAGCCCCAACGACCAGATGCTGTGGGTGCTGGACAGCAGGTGGAACGTACACGTGCGGACTGGGATCACCGAGGAGATGCCTGTGGGGACCGCCTGGGAGCACGTGCCAGGTAAGAGCCCGCAGACGGGGCCTGTGGTGCCAGCCAGCCACGGCTGCCATCACTGGGGTCTGCTGGTGCTCCCTCCAGGCCACTGTCTGTGAGGCAGCCCAGTACCCACCACACTGCAGCCCTTGCGCTGGGGCTGTGCTGTGCTGCCTCTCCCTGGGGCAGGGGACAAGCCTCAGTCATGTTCCTTCTTGGGGGAACCCAGACCATCCTGCTGGTGCTTTTGTGGGAGGGTGTTTTGCACACTGCCCAGGCCCTTCTGTCCTTTGGCTTCTGGCTCTCAGTGGCTTTGCTGGCCCTGCCAACTGGGCATCCTTTCCCTCAGCTTCTGCCCCAAGCCCAGCCGGGCATGGGCAGTCCATCCGTTCAGGGACCCTGGAGGAGGAGGGCAGCGTTACAAGAGTGGGCTTGGGAAGCGCTGGCCCATCCTGTCCACCACAGGCACTCAGAGGGGCCCTGTCTGCCCACAGGGTTGCAGGCATGCCAGCTGGCGCTGAGCACCAGGACTGTGTGGGCCCGCTGTCCGAACGGAGACCTCGCCCGGCGGTACGGCGTCACGGACAAAAACCCCGCTGGAGACTACTGGAAGAAAATTCCTGGCAGTGTGTCGTGTTTTACAGGCAGGTGCCAGAGAGCGGTGGGCCCAAGGTCTTGTTCCCTTGGGGTGCCCGGGGCTCCTGTGGACCATGTCAGGGGGCTCTCAAAGAAGCTGTCCCCTCTGGGCTCCACTCCCCCAGAGCAAGAACTCAGGGCAAAGGCTTCCCTGCAGGAGCCTGTCCCAGGGAGGGGAGGGGCGTGGACACCTGGGCTCTGCCAGAGTCTCCTGGGGCAAGGACAAGGTGCTATGACACCCACTTGACAGTTGAGTGCACGAAGTCCACATGGGGGTGGTGGCTTGTCCAGGGCCCCCCACCTAGAATGTTGCAAGTCCAGACCTGCGCCCAGGTGCCTGTCTCCATCTGTGCCCACCCCGCAGGCTGTGTGATTGGCAAGTATGTGATTGGCTGTTGTCCCTGTAGTGACTGCATCAGATGAGCTGTGGGCTGTGGGCCCGCCCGGCTACCTCCTCCAACGGCTGACAAAGACGTTCAGCCACTCACACGACACCCAGAAGAGCAGCCAGTCCGCCATGCCCCACCCCGAGGACCTGGAGGACGAGTGGGAGGTCATCTGAAGGAGCCCTGGCAGAGTGAGCAGAGGGTCCAGGCATCCGTGGTGGGCACAATGGCTTCCGAGTCACTCCCTGGTGGACACGCTGCTTCGAAACTTGTCCAGGCACCTGTGGCCAGGTTGGACCCACACACTTAACTTTCATCCGTGTTGGTTTCTGTCTCGTTCCGGAACCCACAGCCTCCACCCATGGCTGGAGCGACTGCTGCAGCGGTGGCGCCTCAGCTCTGGACGTGGCGGCTGCCCAGCCGCACGTATCCCGTGACCCGTGTGCTGCCGTCCTGGTCTCACCCACAAATAGCTCCCGTTTCTGTTGGTGGGAGTGGTCTCTGGAGGCCTCCCAGAGCCAGGGGCAGCGGGGAGACCTATGAGCCCCGCGGGCAGCTGGGCTGGTCCAGGGACTGTTTCCACATTAGCAGCCCCAGGGCCAGACGGAGCCAAAGGTCAGTGCTCTGCAGCGCAGGGTGTGCTCGGTGATGGCTTTGTCCCATCTTGAGGAGGTCCGCCCGAGACAAAGCCGCAGAGCACATTCCACGCCAGATACTGTGGCCGGGAAGCCAAGGCCGGGCTTGAGAGGAGAACACCGGCCATGCCAGGAGAGAACATGCACACCACACCACACCACACCACAACACACCTCACACCACACCACACCACAACACACCACACCTCACCACAACACCCCACACCTCACCACAACACACCACACATCACCACAACACACCATACCTCACCACACCACAACATACCTCACACCACAACACACCAAACCACACAACACACACAACACACCAAACCACACCACACATCTCACACCACACCTCACCACACCACAACACACACCACACCAAACCACACCACACCATACCACAACACACCACACACCACACCACACCAAACCACACCTCACCATACCACAACACACCACAACATACCACACTACACACACCACACTTCACCACACCACACCACACCTCACCTCACCTCACCTCACCTCACCTCACCACACCTCACCTCACCTCACCTCACCACACCTCACCACACCTCACCTCACCACACCTCACCACACCTCACCACACCTCACCTCACCTCACCACACCTCACCACACCTCACCTCACCTCACACCTCACCTCACCACACCTCACCTCACCTCACCT
>NW_016107367.1:901792-912856 GCF_001604975.1 Cebus imitator | reverse complement strand
CACCTCACCACACCACACACCACACCTCACCTCACCACACCTCGCTGCCCACACATACTTCAGAGAGCACACTTCAGCTGAAACAATAAAGGCCAATGGGTGCAGATGGGACCTGGACGTGGGCAGGTGTGTCCCAGGCACGGTCGGCCTGGGGGGGGCGTCGGGTGGGAGGCTGAGCCAGGGCCGCTCACTTGGGACTGTCATAGGAGTGGTAACTGACGCTGCTGGCAGACATGCTACAGCCAGATGCATCCTCAGAGGATGAGTCTACTATGATTGCCTTTTTTGTTTGTTGTATTACAAACCTGCATAAAATACCTCATTTCAAATCAAATCTTACAAATTTAAAAGAGATATGTATTTTCCGAAAACAGTGGAAGGCCTTTTGTTCCTTCCCGGGTGTACCCTGAACCTGCACTGTCCTGGCCTGCAGCTTCAGAGGGGCAGCATCCCCAGCACAGACTTGACTGGCAGGACGGTCATGGGACCTGCCAGCTGGCTCTGAGTGGCAGCCCACGTCTGCAGGGTATGGATTGACACACAACAGGTTGAAACCAGTGCCTCTATGGACGGCTCTTGCGGCCCCTTCAGACAAGGGGCAGTGCCCACCCTGCCCACTGGCATCTGCGAGAGGACAAGGCCACCCTGCCACACATCCCACCCTGAGACCACCTCCTGCCCCTCCCAGAAGCAGCTTCAGGACAGGATGCCAGGCTAGCTGCTTTTATTAGCCTGCCTCTGGCCCGGGCCCAGTCCTCAGTGTCAGGGAGCCCCAGGCCACAGGTGGAGAGTGATAAAATATGTTCTCTGACAGCACCCAGCCAGCCACAAAGCTGCAGGTTTCCCAGGTCCAAATGAGGACAAGATGCCGAAATCCCAGATCTTACTTCACACTTCCCTTTTCTAGGACCTTTTGTAAAAGTTGGTGGCAGCAGAGGCAGCCCCGGGCTGGGCTGCTCCTCTCTGTGTCTGTCGTGCCTTGCCTGGCGCCTCATGGATGGCAACGCTCTCCTCACCCACGGGACTGTAGTGCAATTAAACTCACGTCTAGGTGATGCTTTTAAACTCCTTGTAGGTTCGTGCTTTGTACAGTTTTCTTTCTGGTTTTAATTTTTAGTTGTGATTTGAGACAGTGCAATAAACTAGACTTTTTCCAAACCTGGCCGAGTGTGGTGCCCGAGCTGTGAGAAGTGCCCTCAGCCAACACTCACGAGGGCAGTGCAGGGGAGAACCTGCCAACCCAGCCGCACCGCAGGGAGAGTGCGTCAGCAGACCTGACCTGGCCTGTCTGGTGCTGAAATACACACCAGTTTGCCCAGGCGGCTTTTAAGGGGGAATGGCCACTCCAGAGCTGGCTGCACCCCATGGTAGCCTCTGGGAGGACGCTGTGGGGTGAGGCCGAGGGCTGCCTTCTAATGGAGCTGTGGGCAGGCGTTGGAGGGGTTCAAGCCCCTGGTTCTACATTTCCAGCCAGCAAATGAAACCATAGTGCAGAAGTGCCCCGCTGAAAACTGGCACATGCAAAAGCTGACACCCAGAACAGCGCAGGACACACCGTGCACCAGGAAGTGACCTCAGCAAGAACCTCGGGCCGTGTGAAGAGCGGCAAAGCTTTCCCGAAGGCATAAAAGGAAATTTGAATAAAGGGAGATGTGTTCCACATTCCTGGATCGGAAACTACACACATTATGCAAAGACCTCCTTCTCTCCAAAGGAATTCACATGTTGACCTGGATTTCAGTTCACATCCCCACTGGGATTGAAACAATAATGGAATAATGTTAGTGCCCACAAATGCCCATGACTATGCCCAGTGTGCTTCTCACCAGAACCCTGCAAGGTGAATACCATTAGCCCCATGAGACTCAGAGAGGTTAAGTAACTTGTTCAAGGTCACACAGCATTGAGACTGGAATGCAACTCTGTAGAACTGCAGACCTGTGCTGTTTGATGCCTCCTCGCTGTCCCCCAGTCCTGGGAAGACAGAATGGTGAAAACTGCTAAGTGATGACAGGTTGTACCCCAGCAGGCGTTGCCCTATCAAGTATGGCATGGCCCGGACCCTCGGAGGGCCAGGCAGCCTAGTGGGGCCCACAGGGAGGGAACAGAATGGAGGGGGCATCTCGGATGCGTTTAAGGAGGGGCAGTTCACAACTAATGTGGCCCCTCCTTCCTTCTCTGGGCAAAATAATATTAAATGGATGAAAGGATCTAAAACTAAGGGGAAATGCTGCTGGGTGCAGAGATGTGCAGTTGTAGTCCCAGCTGCTTGGGAGGCCAAGGCAGGAGGATTGCTGGAGCCCAGGAGTTTGAGGCTGCAGTGAACTATGATCACACCACTGCACTCCAGCCTGGGTGACAGAGCAAGACCTTGTTTTGCAGGAGAATCACTTGAACCCGAGAGGCGGAGGCTGTAGTGAGATGAGATGGCACCACTGCACTCCAGCGTGGGTGACAGAGCAAGACTCCGGCTCAAAAATAAACAAACAGAAGGAAATAAATGTAAAAATGCTGCAAATTAAAAACCTCAAAGAAGGGAAATAATTGGAATAAATGGGAATTGATGTCAACTATTTACCTTAAAAACGTATACAAATGACACAACACGAGGAGTGTGCCCTTTAGCAGCACATGTACAAAAATTGTAACAGTACAGAGGTGAGCATGGCCCCTAGGCAGGGAAATTTGTGAAGTGTTCCGTAAGTATAATAATTAAAAAACAGTCGGAGGAGCGCTTGGAATAGAGTGTAGGGGCTCTTCACAAATGCAGAAGGAACACTGGTCCGGAACCCCCGGGCCCCCAGGAGCCGAGGGGAGACGGGAGCAGCCTGGGAGCTCCCCATGGTTGGCGGCCTTGCAGCTTCACACCCGCCAGCTCTGCTTCTGTCCTCAAAACAAGTCCTAAGTCAAGGAAAACAGCACAGCCTGTTTATAATTAGGAAACACTTAAAACAGCCTGGCATTTGGGAACAGCCATGTTACCGTGAGCAAATCTCTCATGAAATAGCCTGCAGCTGTTAAGACGCACGTGTGTGCAGGAAGCAGCGTGCAGGACCTCACCATGCCAGCATCAAGTTCCTGGGCATGGGCATGAAAACGTGGTTCTGTAGGAAATCAGGAGAAAGGGAGAGAAGTGGGAGGGAGACGACATGAACATTGGAGGGTATTTGTTGTAAGCTTCAAACTTTTGGCAGGTTTGAAATTTTTCATAAGTCCAGGGAGGGGCAGGAGGGGCAAAAAGAAACAAGTTCTGTATTTGTGATGAGCAGCTGGTCACAGTGGTTGCCTGGAGTATATGCCTTTTTGTATCCTTTGAACTTTCAGCCATGTAAATGTATTATTTATTCCAAAAATAAATCAGATTTACATTTTAAAAATTCAGTTGTCCCTAACTACTCTTTGTTATCAAGGCTGGTTAAGTAAAATATCACAAAATAGACACCAGTGACTTCTTAAAAATCGTATTTACAAAGTACCTTACAATAGCGGGAAATGCTTACACTACAGTAAGATTAAAAATTACTAAATTGTGGTGTGGTGGCTCACACCTGTACTCCCAACACTTTGGGAAGCCAAGGTGGGTGGATCACGAGGTCAGAAGTTCAAGACCAGCCTGGCCAACATGGTGAAACCCTATCTCTACAAAAAAAAAAAAAAAAATAGTCGGGCATGGTGACACACGCCTGTAATCCCAGCTATTCGGGAGGCTGAGGCAGGAGAATCACTTGAACCCAAGAGGAGGAGGTTGTAGTGAGATGAGATGGCACCACTGCACTCCAGCCTGGGTGACAGAGCAAGACTCCGGCTCAAAAAAAACAACTAAATTGTGTAAGTGATATGATTTCATGTATATAAAAATGTGCACAGAAAAAAATGTAATATGCATGTGCATAGAAAAAACCTGGAAGAAACATACCCAGTATGCTAGCAGTGCTTAGTGTAGATGGTGCAGTCAGTCGACACCTTTACTTGTACCTTTACTTGTACGGTGAGCACTTAAGGGCCCCGCCTCCGGGAACCACATGGGGATGGAGCACTTGAGACTGTTTCCCTGGCAGGGCCCTCCCACACCATGGCCCGGACTTCTCTACTCAATCCCAGTGTTCTACAGTAAACATAAATTTTATAAGCAGAAAGAAATTATGTTTAAGAATCACCAATAGAAATCTGTCTTTCCCTCATCCTGACTGTGGTGGTGTTTATACACGTGCGGACCTTCATCAGGACTCATCAAAGTATACACTTAGGTCTGCGCGTTTTCTTATGTGTAAGTTACACCTCATTCTGAAAAGTATCAGGGCAAAACCACACACTGCAGAGGGACAGGCTTCCTCCGACAGTTACTTCCCGTGAAACACGCTCAAACGTGGAGTAGTCTTCTGTGACTAAGCTTGTTTTCTCTCCTCTCCCAACTTCCAGGAAGATCCTTGTTCTGAACAGGATTTGAGATAACTTAGGAAACTGCTCTCAATACGGAATTTTTTTTTTTTTTTTTTTGAGATGGAGTCTTGCTCTGTCACCCAGGCTGGAGTGCAGTGGCACGATCTCAGCTCACTGCAACCTCTGCCTCCCAGGTTCAGTTCAAGCGATTCTCCTGCCTCAGCCGCCCAAGTAGCTGGGATTACAGGCGCCCACCACTGCGCCTGGCTAATTTTTGTATTTTTAGTAGAGACAGCATTTCACTATGTTGGCCAGGATGGTCTCGAACTCCTGACCTCAAGTGATCTGCCCCATCTGCCTCCCAAAGTGCTGGGATTACAGGCATGAGCCACCTTGCCCCACCTCAATACAGAATTTTTTTTTTTTTTTTTTTTTTTTTTTTTTTTTTTTTTTTTTGAGACGGAGTTTCGCTCTTGTTACCCAGGCTGGAGTGCAATGGCGTGATCTCGGCTCACCGCAACCTCCGCCTCCTGGGTTCAGGCAATTCTCCTGCCTCAGCCTCCTGAGTAGCTGGGATTACAGGCACGCACCACCATGCCCAGCTAATTTTTTGTATTTTTAGTAGAGACGGGGTTTCAAGTTCGTGAAGAAGTCGGACAGAAGGGGACGTCACAGTAGGAAAATCAAGGTACTATCAGGATTGAGGTCAGCACACAGAGCAAGCCCACTGTGGTCCTGGCACCAGAAGGCCTTGGTCCCGCCCACCTTTCCCAGGCCACCCAGACAGCTCGGACTGCCCTACGAGGTCACCTCAGGCAGGTGGGGGTGGTCTCTCACTGCTGGCTTTTGATGACCCCAGGAGTGCTCAGCCTTCACTGTCCTCCCTAACAGGTATTTGGGATGCAGAGATGCTAGCCCCTTAACGAATAGGGTTGGGATTCAGGGCCCGTGGGAACACTGGGCACCTGCCAGGTGGGTGGAGGGGAAGGCCTGGCTGCAGCCAGGTTTTTCCTTACAAACAGACTGGGGGAATTAATGAACTAAACAAAGGAACCAATGTGCTTTGCCCCAGAGAAAAATGAGTTATGAGGTTTTTTTTTTAATTATAATTATTTTTTAATAAAGACGGGGTTTCGCCCCGTTGGTCAGGCTGGTCTTGAACTCCCGACCTCAGGTGATCCACCTGCCTTGGCCTCCAAAGTGCTTGGATTACAGGCGTGAGCCACCGCGCCTGGCCGAGAAAAATGAGTTTTGTTCTGCGTGGAGCGATTGCCTTTGGGAAGCCACCAAGGCCACCTGCCAGCAGGCAAAAGCTGAGCTGCCATCTGTCTGTCTGGCTCCAGCCCTCCCAGTCCTGCAAGCTCATAGCCAGGATGATAACGATGACGGGGGTGACACCATGGTCTTCACTGCCCTTCCTGGGGCAGGAAGGCCCAAGAGACTGATAAGTCAACCCTGGGGCCGCCCTCAGCTGCTTATCTGTCCAGCACCTTTACGCTAGGTCATCTCCTCCCACCAGTGCCAGGGCGGGGGAGGTTTCTGAGCCACAGATTCCTGGAGACTCAGTGGGAGTAGCTGTACCAGGAATCAGGCACTGCTCTGCTGCCATAAGGCTGCGTGAGAGCGGCTGGCCGGCTTCCTCTGACCTCCCTGTCCCCCCACCCAACTCAATGACATCAGGAGCTACTGGCCCAGGCTGCCCTCCTGCTGCGGTGCCCACAATTCTTCCGGCAGGCTCCACCCTGCATTCTAAGGCCACCCTAGGTGACTCACCCTGGTCACCTGACGATGGCTATCTTGGGGCCCATACTCAGGGCCAGCAAGCCTGTGTCCTGCCTGGCAAGGCGCTGCCTCACCCATGCATGACCCCCACACCCAAGGGACTCAATGGTGCTGTCACCAAAGGGGAAGCTGTAGGTCTACGAGGCATGTGGCGGGGGCTAGCCCTGGGCCTCTGGCGTTGTGGGGGCTGACCTACAGAGAACGGAGCTGGAGCTGGGGAGGCATGGGGGATTCTGCACATTGAGACCCCCAGCAAGGAGCCCAGGCTTTCTAGGCAGAAGCTGCTGGGGCATCATGGGCTCCCCAGGCCCAGCCCCTAAGAACCACTGCAGCTGTGCCAGGCCACTCCTGTGTTCACTTCCGTACCCACCAAAGGAGAGGTACCTGCCCCTCCCATGGCATCACTGATCTGAGGACTGCAACCTCCCAGAGGACCGGACACCCTGATGCCCTGTCTTGGGCTTGGAAAGATGTTAATATCCACTGCCCCAAGTGCTAAGGTTCAGAGGCACTGGTCCAGGACACACAGCAGGGCGGACGTAGAGCCCTCACTCCAGCCTGGAGTCTGGGCTCCTTCAGGGGGCTGTGCTCCCTCCCCATCCTTCCCTCCCCACAACCAGGGCTGTGCGCCCACCTAACACACCCCATGCTTCCCAGAAACAGAAGTCACATCCTCTTCAGTGCTGGCAGGGTGGCCGAAGCCAGCCCAACACCTCCTGAATAGAAAAATCTTGATGGCGTACCCCAAAACCTAAAATGCAATAAAATAAATAAATGGGGGGAAAAAAAAAGACAATAAACGTGTTAGCTGATGAAAAACCTTGATGTGGAGACTGAGGGCCAAGGCACAGGTTTGTCCAAGGTCATCCCCAGAGTGGCGGATCCACGACCCCAGGCAAGCTCTTCCTACTGTCCAGCCCCCTCCACCCTGTCTTGTTCAGCCCAGCACCCTGGACTCTTCCACACCCAGGCATGCTCCCCCCAGGCACACTGAGGGCAGGATGGGCAGCAGATGCCCCTGCCAGGCTGGTGGCTCTTCCTCCAGCGGACCTTCAGCCTCTGCTCCTGGCAGGACACTGGGTCTCCTATGCACGTTAGTGCCGGTTGAATTTCATGGCCCAGCAGAATTTTCGGGCAGGGCAGCCTGGTCATCCTCCCTGGTCTCTCGGCTCCGAGGGTGTGGACCCAGCCTCTCAGCATGGAGTCATGGTGCATTCATGAACAAGTCTCCATCTCCAGGATCTTCCTGAAAAAAAGAGCTCTCCAAGCTGGGGCAAGAAGCCTGTCCCTGCAGTGATGCAGCTGCCCCTCAGTAACGCGGGGCACCACCTAACACCCACTGGGGGCCAGCTGGGGAGCTCACCCAGGCCACTCCAGGCTCGGACAGAGGGCAGCCCTGGAGGAAGTCACATCTAACCCCACTGCCTGGCATGCAGCTGGGGCCAGGGGCCTGCTACCACTGCAGAGGTGAGAGAAGCGGGAGCCGCAGGACTGGTGCCCATTAGTCTTGGGGAAAGAGAAAAGGGACAACAGGGACAAATCCAGGCCTGGGCGGGCTGTCAGGGGGGAGTGATGTCCAAAAAGAACTGGTGGTCAGTGGGGGTAGGGTGGACCACGTACAACTTGGTTATGTCCAACACCAGTCACCGTGGGCCTGCCAGCCCTATGTGCCCTCCCTGGTCCGGAGTCCACAGGCTGCTGAAGTCTGACCGCACAGGACCTCCCGTCAGAACCCCACGCTGCAGAGCCCCCTCTCTTGGCTTCCAGGCCTTTTTACACGAGGTCTTGCTGCTTGGATACACCAGTCCCCACCCCTGCACCTACCCAGCTCCTGCTGCACTCAGCTGTCAGTCCCTCTGGGACACCTGTCCGAGGCTCTGGATCAATGTGGGAGGCTGGTCCTCACTCCTTTCTGGGGCTAGACAGCGACCTGAAGGCCTGAGCCCACCTGCACCCAGAAATTCTGCCACTTGAAACCCACCTGGACATCCAAGCCCATCCCCCAATACATGCGACAGACGAGGCAGAGATTGTGCTGTACAGAGATCAATATATGTAAAGTGCCAGGTACAACACTCTGAAAAACAATTTTGTCCCCAAATCCAGCGCCCAGGGTGCTCCGGATCTAGCCCTTGCCAGTGAGGTCCAATGGCTGCAGGAATGGAGGCAGCGGCAGCTCGTCCAGGGCCTCAGGGAAGCGGCCGGGAGAGATGGTGGTGACCAGCACCTGCATGGAGCGCGCGAAGAGTGAGGGCGGTGCCAGGCCGGCCAGCCACTGGAACTTGTCCTCACCCAGCAGCCGTTGCCAGCGCGGCCGGTCGCCCAGCAGCTCCCGGCGGGCCGAGCCGGAGGCACCCACGGGGGTGTACAGCGCCAGCAGGTCCAGCAGCAGCAGGCGGCGCTGGCGTGGCTCCCCGGGTGCAGAGGCCGGGGCTTCAGCAGCAGCGGCGGGAGTGGCCCCAGCGTCGCGGCCCAGCTGGCGCAGCAGCAGCTCGAGAGGCGTGAGGCCGCCGCCATCGCGCAGGCCCGGCGAGGCGCCGTGGCCTAGCAGCAGGAAGAGACACTCGGGGCGCGCCAGCTCGCAGGCCACGTGCAGCGACGTGCCACCACCCTCCACACGGCTGCAGCCGCGCCGGTCCAGCAAGCGCGCACGCTCCTCGGCAGGAAAGTCGCGCAAGGTGCGCAGGATGCGGCGCAGGATGCCCACGCGGTTGTAGCGCACGGCCAGCGCCACGTGCGGCCCGGGAGCCGCGCAGCAGCGGAAGCCCGCGCTGGGCGGTGCGAGCGCGCGCCGTGGGAACGTGGCCAGCAGGTAATGCGCGTACGCCTGGTGGTCGTGCACGAGCGCGTAGAGCAGCGCCTCGGAGGGTGAGTAGGCGGCGGCGCGCCCGCGCTCGTCCCAGTGGAAGGCCTCGCTGGCGCGCATGTCCTCCAGCAACCACACTGGCAGCAGGTCGCGCACCGCCTGGTAGAAGGCGAACGACGACTTGCGGCACTGCTTCTGCGCCCGTGAGCGCGCTGCGCCCGAGCCCTCGGGCCCGCCGTCCGCGCCGCCCCCGGGCCGCCGCGCATCCCACGGCATGCTGGCAGCGGGGTGCTCCTGGCCTCAAGGCATGGGTCCCGCAAAGGCACACCTGCGGGTAAGGAGAAGGGGCCACAGTGAGGCGCGGGAAAACTGGGGAGGCCCGGGGACTCCCCCCACCCGCCCCTCACACAGCCCCTCCGGTCCCAGCCCACCAGGCCCTCGTACCTACCTCCATCTTTGGCCAGACCTTTCCATTCATCCCACACAGCTTCATCTCTCCCACGCCCACCACCGCCTCCATCCTTGATCTAGCTGTACCAGTTCTCCCTCCTTGAAACAGACTTGCTCTCTGGTACCTCTGTTGGAGATGCCCTTGCTGCCTATGCCCTCAGATCTCCCCAGCCCTCTCCAACCCAGGGACCCACTGGAAGAGCTTCCGTCTCACCTAAGCCAGGTTCACACAACCCGAAATAAAGAAAAGGCCAGGGAGGGGATGGGAAAGCTTGGGCCCACATCACAAGCTGAGCCAAATCCACTCTCCACCCAAGCGCAACCCTGACCCTGACCTCCGACCCCAGACCACTTGGAAGCCCCTGGAGCCTCTTCCTGGGCTGGTCAGAGGCAAGCATGATCTAGACTCAGACCTACCTGGTTCCTGCACCGCAATCGCCTAGTTCCGGGGATGTGGGTATATCACTGTCTTTGGCAGATCCTCAGCTTCATCTGTAAGAAAGGGGAAGGGTGGATGACGGCTGTGCGGGACAGGGTGAGCCTGGGGCGTGGCGCCAGCCCTATCCAAACATGTTTGCTTACACGTTAGCACCCCTAGCTCCTGGGAGGAGGCAGAAGGGTGAAAACAACCTTAAGACCGGTGTGCACCGCACGATCAGCCTTCCTCTCCAGGTCTCATACTTCTCTTGGTCTCCCCAACTACTAGATGAAGTGGGTACTGCCATCCCACTTTCCAGCAGGGCACAAGCTTCTCCAAGGTCAGCAAGCCACGGCAAAGCCAGGCCTAGAACTCAGGTCTCCTGCGTCTCAGTTTGGGCTCATTCCAGAATTGGTGGGGACTCCCAACCCACAGGGAATCGAGCTTGTGCCCTGCCCCTGTCCTCTGGGCTCCCAGCGCCGACCTGAGCCTAGGCGTCTGACCTCTGGCTCTGGCCGAGGCTCCCTACTGCCTTTTTTCAAGGGTAAGCCCTTGGTCACAGGAGCCTGGGACAGAGGGCAGGCCGCATCCACACACACTGGGTCACTATCGCTGGAGTAACTGAGTTAAAGAGAGCGGCACGGTAGGGGTGGGCTGTGGCCCGTGGGCAACACCGTGACTGGAGTCCCTTCCCCAAGCCTGGGCCTCCGCGCCAGGTATGCCCTGTGCGGGCAGGCGTGGGGCGCCGGGCGGGTTACGTAAAGTTCGGCCTCCCCACGTCAGCGGGCAGAGACACGGCCGCGGCTCGTGAATAAGGGGGTTGGGCCATCGAGGGCAGCGCCGCGCCCGGAGCCGCCGGCCACCTCCTTCCCGTCCCCTCCCGGCCTGCACGGCCTGACCTCGGGGGCGGAGGGTCGCAAGGGCGAGCGGGCCGTCCGCGCGCAGGTGGCCAGCGCGGCTAGGGCTGCACCTGCGTGCGCGTGTCCCGAGGGAGGAGGAGGCGGCGGCTGCGGGCGCGGCGCGGGGGCCGGGGACTCACCTTGGGGGCGCGGGGCCACTGGCCGGGCGTCCCCGCCCCCGCCGCGGGCCGGAGAGCGTGCTGTCCCCAGCCGCCGAGCGAGCGAAGGTCCCACGACGGACGCACGGGAGGGAGCCGCCGCCGCCCGCGCCCGCCGCAGCCGCGCTGTGAGCCGCCGCGGCCGGATCGCAGGGCGGCGGTGCCGGCGCC
>NW_016107367.1:897117-901479 GCF_001604975.1 Cebus imitator | reverse complement strand
GGCGAGGGGGGCGTGGAGGGGCGGGGCGGCGCTCCCGGAACCCCAGCTGCGGGCGGAGAGAGGCTCCGCGCTCGGGCAGCCGCGGCCGGGGAGGGCGTAGGTGCTCCGCGAGCCCGGGCGCGCGCGTAGGTGGCCCGCCTTCCGCCGTGCGTGACTTTCCTCGTGGCGTCCAACTCCCCTTTTCTCTGACCTTCTGTGACCTTGGGAAAGACCTCCGGGCTGTTACCCCATCTGCACGTGAGAGGCGGGGGAGCTGTGACCCCTAAGGGCTCCACTGCCTTCTGCCCGGCTAGGTGCCTGGCGCGCCCCCGCTCCAGCTGACCCGCGCAGGGTAGGGAGGGGCGGACGGATGGGGACAGCTCTTTAGGAGTGGGCGCTGCGCCCATCTCGACCTCCACACTCCTGATTCCACTTCGATTCACCATCTTCAGCCACAGTGGACACAATGGTGGCCTCAGATAGGTGGCCTCCAAGAGAGAAGCGGCCAGGAGAGAAGCCAGGGGTTTGCCCTCCGGTTCTTCCCACATTTGGGCGAGATAGGTTGGGTTGGGCCTCGGCCGCCCCAGCCTGTCCGTGGGGGTCCAAGGTTTGGGGTCATGACCTAGGGGGCTTAGGAGCCTGGGTCCATCTCTACTAATTTATGGCCTCACTCGCCTCAGCGGCTGGGAGTTCTAGGCCCATTTTACAGATGTGGACACAGATCTGGAGAGGGGCACGACCCTCCACCTGGAATGCCCCACACAAGTTCTCAGAGGCCAGACAGCTGGGGTCTCATGGTGAAATCCCCACGCTCCATACAGGGGCTCGTTCTGGCTCCTTCCGCAGAATGCTGTCTCTGCCTTTCCAGTACTGTCTTCACCAGGGAGACCCTCCCACTCCGCTCCATCCAAGCAAGGCCTCTGCCTCGCCCCAGTGGGAGGGGCCTGGCCCAGAGGACATGTCCCTACACCCATGCCCAGCCCTGTCCTGGTTTCTCTCTGTGCCCCAGCCAGTCAAGGCAGGTGCTGGTGGGGCCAATCTGGGTGGAAGTCACCTGGGCCCTCTCAACAGACCTGGGCAGGCCGCTGTCCCCAACCCCACAAGCGCAATCCCTTAGGCACACACGCCACAGAGCAGTCCTGAGAGGCTGGGTGGGCAGTACCACGAGGCAGCCAAGGCTGTGAGGCCCAGAGAGGGCCAGGCCACCCCAGCGCAGGTGGCTCTCACATGCACCCTGCCCAGGCTGCCTTGCATGCACCCAGCAGGAGATGCCCAGACCCCACCTCAGGGCAGGGGACCTTGCAGGCCACGCCATCTCTCCCAGGAAGTCCATGGCAACTACCAAGCTTACGGCAACCAGGTCGTCAGCAGGGGTAGGGGTACAGAGGGCACTGGGCCTGGCATTTGCACCTGCCTTTGCCTTAGCTCCACGCATGTCTCCTCCCATCTCTAGGCCTGTCTCCCTAGGGCTTCTCCCATCTGCCAGTTCTGGACGCCCCCAAGTACGATGTCAGGGAGAGCTAAGTGAGTGGAGGTCCTGGGGACAACAGCCAGCCTTCAGGAGCTCCAGACCGTGGGGGAATCTTGAGGAGGTGGTGCTCAGGTGGGCTACCTGTGGCTCAGGGCTCCCCTGCTCCCTTACCCCGTTCTGCTCTTTGAGGGCTGGAGTTGAGGTGCAGCTGTCTCCATGGCTACTGGTGGAATGAGGGTGAAAGGGCATCAGTGGATGCCAGGCTGTGCACTGGGCCTCAGGGTGGGTCTGTCTACCCCTTGATGTCTCCCCTGCCCCCCCCCCACCCTGACCAGCCCTCCTTGCTGGGGATCCCAGAGGCTTTTTTTTTTTTTTTTTTTCAAGACAGAGTCTCACTCCATCACCCAGACTGGAGTGCAGTGACGCAATCTCAGCTCACTGCAACCCCTACTTCCCAGGTTCAAGCTATTCTCATGCCTCAGCCTCCAAAGTAGCTGGGATTACTGGCATGCGCCACCATGCCCAGCTAGTTTTGGGATTTTTTTTAAAAATTTTTTTAAGAGTTGGAGTCTCGCTATGTTGCCCAGGCTGGAGTGCAGTGACTATTCACAGGTGAGATCCCACTACTGATCAGCATGGGAGTTTTGACCTGCTCCGTTTCTGACCTGGGCCGGTTCACCCCTCCTTAGGCAACCTGGTGGTCCCCACTCCCAGGAGGTCACCGTATTGATGCTGAACTTAGTGTGGGCACCCAGTTGGCATAGTGCACTACAGCCCAGAACTCCTGGGCTCAAGTGATCCACCAGCCTCAGCCTCCGGAGTAGCTGGGACTGCAGGCATGCATCACGGTGCCTGGCTAGTTTTTGGGGTTTTTTTAGTTTTGTTTGGTTGGTTGGTTTTGTTTGTTTGTTTTTGAGACAGAGTCTCACACTGTCGCCCAAACTGGAGTGCAGTGGTGAGATCTCAGCTTATTGCAACCTCCATCTCCCAGGTTCAAGCAATTCTCCTGCCTCAGCCTCCCAAGCAGCTGGGATTACAGGCACCCACCACCATACCCAGCTAATTTTTTTGTATTTTTAGTAGAGATGGGGTTTCACTATGTTGGTCAGGCTGATCTCAAATGCCTGACCTTGTGATCCACCTGCCTCGGCCTCCCAAAGGAAGCTGGAATTACAGGCATGAGCCACCTCACCTGGCCAGTTTTTGTATTTTTAGTAGAGACGGGGTTTTTGCCATGTTGGCAAGGCTGGTCTCGAACTCTTGGCCTCAAGTGATCCGCCTGCCGCAGAGGCCTTCTTCTAAAAGCCAAGTCTGACCCTGTTTCTCAGCTGCGTAGAAGCTTCCTGTGGATGAAGACAGAGCCACAAAGTCCAGATGGGCAGAAAGAGGCATTTCTGGCAGAGGACAGGGCAAGAGCAAAGGACTGGAGCATGACACAAGGGCTGCAGAGGCCAAGTGACAGGGGCAGGTCCCAATGGGCCTTGAATGTCCACCAAGGAGCCGGGGTTTTCCCCTGAGGCCCTGGGGGTGGGAGCAAAGCGTTTGAAAAGCGGTTTTGTTAGTGAATTATTTCAGATGAACACACGAAGAGCATAATGATGCCTGGGAGCTTAGCACCCAGTTGAAGGAGCAACACCCAGCGGGTGGGAAGCCCTGCGTGCCCATCCCCTCCCTTCCCAGCCGGTCTCAGTGTCAGCCCGAGTGTGTCCTTCCCACCATGAGTGCAAGTAGCAGCAGACATTGTTAACACTCCCTACCGTGGGAGTGATTTGCCCGCCTCAGCCTCCCAAAGTGCTGAGATTACAGGCGTGAGCCACCGAGACTTGCTGGCTTCTATTTTCTTTTTTTCTTTCTTTTTTTGAGATGGAGTTTTGCTCTTGTCCAGGCTGGAGTGCAATTGTGTGATCTCAGCTCACCGCAACCTCCGCCTCCTGGGTTCAAGTGATTCTCCTGCCTCAGCCTCCCCAGTAGCTGGGATTACAGGTATGTGCCACCACGCCTGGCTAATCTTATACTTTCAGTACACGGGGTTTCTCCATGTTGGTCAGGCTGGTCTTGAACTCTCTACCTCAGGTGATGGCCCACCTCAGCCTCCCAAAGTGCTGGGACTACAGGTGTGAGCCACCGCGCCCGGCATATCTATTTTCAGGGCCATGGGCTGAGAGTAGGAAGTGGTGGCGGGTGGGGAGGGGCTGGAGGAGAGGGCTGTTTTGCTGACTGCACTGAGACCCTCGCTGACCTGAGCCCCTGCTGACCAGCCAGGCCTGTGGAGTCTGCCATCCAGGCAGGTGGGATGGGACAGATGGCCGCAGCCAGGAAGGCACTACCAGTGCAGGGAGGAGGACAGGCAGCTTCCTTGGGGAGGGGCTGGCACCCGACACACTGAGTCCCATCAGCCACTCACCAGCGGTGGTACTGGGCTGAGCACTGGTCCCTTATCTGTGAGAGAAGTCAGGTGGATTTCTGGGTGTCAGGAGGAAGGTGTTTCACGTGGCAAGACTGGCAAGGCCAGCACACAGAGTGGCTGGAACCAGGTAGGAGCCTGGGGGTGTCCCACCACTTCCCCACCTCACACAGGTCCTGTCCTTCCACTGCCTGGCCAGACCAGACCAGAGCTTACCTGGCCTCTAAGACTGGCAGCTGCACCAGGAGCCACTACCCCTCCCTCATATGGTGGCAGGCTGGGCTCAGCCCCGCCGCGTCTGCAGCACATGCAGCTGGTCTTTAAAGGCTCAGCTTTGGGATGCCAGTACAGACCAGAGACAGGACAGGACGGGCACAGTGGCCATGCCTGTAATCCCAGCACTCTGGGAGGCTGAGGTGGGCGGATCACAAGTTCAAGGGATCGAGACCATCCTGGCCAACATCGTGAAACCCCGTCTCTATTAAAAATACAAAAATTAGCTGGGCGT
>NW_016107367.1:867372-896047 GCF_001604975.1 Cebus imitator | reverse complement strand
TTTTTTTTTTGAGTCAGGGTTTTGTTCTGTTGCCCAGGCTGGAGTGCAGTGGTGTAATCATAGGTCACTGCAGCCTCAATCTCCTGGGCTCAAGTAATCCTCTCACCTCAGCCTCCTGAGTAGCTGGGACTATAGGGACATGCCACCACACCCAGCTTATTTATTTATTTTATTTTTTTAAATTTTAGAGACGGGGTTTCACCATGTTGGTCAGGCTGGTCTTGAACTCCTGACCTTGTGATCCACCCATCTCGGCCTCCCAAAGTTCTGGGATTACAGGCTTCAGCCACTGCACCTGGCTGATTTATTTTATTTTATTTTTGTAGACACGGCACCAGGTCTTGCTCTGCTGTCCAGGCTGGTCTTGAATTCCTGAGCTCAAGCGATCCTCCTGCCTCAGCCTCCCAAAATGCTGGGATTACAGGTGTGAGCCACCTCTACTGACCTAATTCTTTAATGTTTCATAAAATAATTTAGCAGCCAGGGGCAGTGGTTCACACCTGTAACCCCAGCACTTTGGGAGGCTGAGGCGGGCGATCAACTGAGGTCAGGAGTTCGAGACCAGCCTGGCCAACATGGCCCCCGTCTGTACCAAAAATACAAACAAAATGTAGCCAGGCTGTTAAAACACGCACTCTGAATGAAAAGACCCCCAGACAGGCTTTGTGTGAGCAACATGGCTGTTGATTCACCTGGGTGCAGGCGGGCTGAGGCCAAAAAGGGCGTCAGCAAAGGGCAGCGGTGGGATAGGAGTTGGTTTTATAGGTTTGGGGTGGGCAGTGGAAAGTTACAGAAGTTACAGTTGGCAGTTTTTTGTAAGCTGGGAGGGGGTCGTAGGTTTGCAAGCTGGGAGGGGGTCACAGGTGCGGCGATGAGGTTGGCCAAGATCGGTTACAGAGTCCAGTGGCCTGATCCATTAGGGCGGGAATAAGCAACAATAGAGAATGTCTCAAAGTTAAGCAGGTGCCGCAGGGCTTGATCATTTCTTCGGTCCTCCAGTTACTTTAGATTTTCCAGGAACTCATCTAGAGTGTCCGTGCAGGTCACAGAGGTTAACATCGTGTCCATGGCACTGTCAGTCAGCCTAAAGGACCTTACATGGGCATGGTGGTGGGCGCCTGTAATCCCAGCTACTCGGGAGGCTGAAGCAGGAGAATCACTTGAACCCGGGAGGCAGAGGTTACAGTGAGCCAAGATTGAACCACTGCATGCCAGCCTGAGTGACAGACCGAGACTCCGTCTCAAAAAAAAAAAAAAAAGAATTTAGCTGAATTTTATATTTCATTTCTAACTATTTCATCATTAAAGCTTTGACGAGCCGGGTGCCGTGGCTCACGCCTGTAATCCCAGCACTTTGGGAGGCCGAGGCGGGTGGATCATGAGGTCAAGAGATCGAGACCATCCTGATCAACATGGTGAAACCCCGTCTCTACTAAAAATACAAAAAATTAGCTGGGCATGGTGGCGCATGCCTGTAATCCCAGCTGCTCAGGAGGCTGAGGCAGGAGAATTGCCTGAACCCAGGAGGCGGAGGTTGCGGTGAGCCGAGATCACGCCATTGCACTCCAGCCTGGGTAACAAGAGTGAAACTCTGTCTCAAAAAAAAAAAAAAAAAAAGCTTTGATGAGAATACAGGTGCATACCAAGTGCTAGGGAGGTGGAGTCACTGCTGCCTGTTTAATAAGGAAAAGCTGGACGCTCCCTAGGTGACCATCAGAAGAGGTATGGCTGACATGGTGTGGAGAAGCCTTCTGTGACTTTGCTGCATAGCAGCGGACTCCTGCTCTCCTGCTGGGCTTCCTGAGTGCACTGGGTGTGAGCCTGGAGCCTAAGGACCATGTCCCTCCCGTGCTGAGACATGAGACAGTCTCCACGGCTGCGCTGTCTCTGGGCCCTTGCAGGATCCCTGCATCCAGGCATGCCTGAGCACCAGGGCTTTCCATTAAATAAGTGAGCAAAATGGAGCCGGGCACAGTGGCTCACTCCTGTAATCCCAGTACTTTGGGAGGCTGAGGCGGGTGGATCGCCTGTGGTCAGGAGTTCGAGACCAGTCTGGCCAAAATGGTAAAACCCTGTCTCTACTAAAAATACAAAAATTAGCTGGGCGTGGTGGCGTGCGCCTGGAGTCCTAGCTACTCGGGCTTAGGTCCACTGAATACAGGTCTATCATTTGAAAAAGTCCTGACTAATTAGGAGATTTCCCCGGGACAGTCTCTGTCATCCAGATACAATTCTAATAGCATTCCTTTCCACACTCCCCAGGTCCTGACTGGGAAGGTCAATCGCTTGGTCGCCTTGTGGGTAAGGCACTTGCAGCCTCAGGCAAGAAAAAAATGCCTGGGTTTCCTCATCTGTCACGGAGAGGTAACAGTGATTTCCCCGGAGTCCCTGAAGCCACGCTTGGCACAAAGCTTGCACTGATAACAAAACTGCTAGATTTTTAAAATATTTCATCATAGGCCAGGCATAGTGGCTTACACCTGTAACCCCAGCTACTCAGGAGGCTAAGGCAGGAGGATCACTTGAGCTAAGGAGTTCAACACCAGCCTGGGCAATAGAGTGAAACCCTGACTCTAAAAAAAGAAAAAAGTGGCACATGTCCAAATATCAGCTGTGTAATTAAGGAAAAGCTTTTGTTGTTGTTGTTTTTCTTTTTCAAAGAGAGATGGGCAGGTGGGGCGGTGTCTCACTGTGTTGTCCAGGCTAAATTTGAACTCCAGGACTCAAGAGATCCTCACACGGGGATCCTCCAGCCTCAGTCTCCTTTGGTTTCATGAGTTCTAGTAACCCCACTGGGGTTCTGGACTTGGTGAAAACTGATGAAAGCTGTGGTTCCTCCTCCCACTCACAAGATGGGGGGACTCAGACACAGGTAGGGATGGTGGACTGGGCTCAGCCGCCCCGGCCAGACAGTTGGCTTGTCAGCCAACACTACTGAGCAGACTCACTGATTAGCTTATTCAACAAACAGGCTCTTGGAACTGTTCTGCAACCCAGAGCTGAGTAGGCAGGGGAGGCTTCCTGGAGGAGGCTACTTGAAATAAGGAATTGCCTGCATCCCCCCTCATTGGTCAAGCCCCGTTGGATCGGTGCACAAATGCCCTGACCCCCTCCTCACTGCTCCATCACACCTCCCAGGCCCAGCTGCAGCTCCCTGCAGCCTGAGGGATCCTCCCCAAACCAAAGGGGAGGGGACTTGGTGCAGCCCAGGATGGGATGAATCACGGTAGCAGGTAGCATCCCCAGGGCCACCTGGACCCTGTTTCCTTACTGCCCTTCCCGGCTGCCCATGCCAGACTAAAACCCCTCCCCTGGCCAGGCAGGGTGGCTCATGCCTGTAATGCCAGCACTTTGGGAGGCAAGGTGGGTGGATCACCTGAAGTCAGGAGTTCAAGGCCAGCTTGGCCAACATGGTGAAACCCCATCTTTACTAAAAATACACAAATTAGTCAGGCATGGCATCTTGTGCCTGTAATTCCAGCTATTCAAGCGGCTGAGTCGGGAGAATCGCTTGAACCCAGGAGACAGAGGTTGCAGTGAGACGGAGATTGCATCATCGCACTTCAGCCTGGGTGACAGAGCAAGACTCCGTCTCAAAATAATCATAAAAACTCCTTCTCTGTCTCTAGGCCGGACCCCTTTCTGTGCCACTGGGAACCTTGTGTTCAGGCTGCCAGGCCCTAGCACCTGCTGTTCGCTCTGCCTGGGGTGCCCCTCTCAGGAGTCTGTGGCCTCATTTCAGCTGTCACCTGGCTAAAGGAGCTCCCCCTGGCTCTCTGGGCCCTGGGCACCGGCCAGATGGAAGGTTCTTCTTTGTCCGCTCACAGGGTGGGGCTTGCCTGTCCCTGCTGGGAGGGCAGTCCTGTGGGTGCCCATAAATGCGGATAACTAAGTAGAGGAAGAGTTAAGCAGGCAGAGGGTGGGGCCAGGGAGTGCTGGGGTTGCCGTGAGTGCGGCCCTCCTGCTGCTCGGGGGCTGGGCAGGGCTGGGGCAGGAAGCGGTGATTCATCCCGGGCTGCCTAGGGTGCTCGGGACACTGGGGTTGGGGGGGTGGGAGACCAGGGGTGGCCCATCCAGCTCCCGGCTCGTCCTGGGGGAGTCCTGGCAGGAAGTAGGACGCAGGGAGCAGGATGGGCAGGGGGGATGCCACGCGCCCGCCCTTTCCTCGCCCCTCCATGCACCCTCACTCTGGATTCGGCCGAGTGGTCTCGAGTGCATCCTGCCCCTGGGGGATGGGAAGAGTCCCGCGGGTTCGGGGTGGGATGAGCGAGCCGCAGTGTTGTGGAGCTGGGGGCGCCGCCCCGCAGCGCAGCGCCTCCTCTGGACGACGTCCCCCGCAGTGCCGCAGGGCCTGGGTCTCCCCAGTCCCGCTTCGCCTGCGCCCGTCTTGTTTTCCAGGACCACCTTCGGGGCTGTGCTAGATCAGTAGCTGCAGCTTGCAGAGAAGTGAGTCGGAAGGGGAAACTGAGACCCGAGGGCCGGCCCCGCTCGCACAGTGCAGACCAGTCCCGAGGGTGACAGCGGCACGTGCGCCAGCGCGACCCCTTCGCACACGCCCCGCCTCGCCAGGTCCCGGCGTCCGCACGACCACTTTCCGGGCGCCAGGGGGGAAGGGGCCGGGAGAGCGAGCCCCGCAGCAGGGCTGGAGCATGGGCGGGGCGCGGCTTATCGGCCCCAGGGTGGGAGAGAGTTTGCAGGGGCGGGGGTGTCCCCTAGTGGGACCCTGCTGAGCGCTCTCGAGGAGACGCAAGGCCCTGGCACGTGCCGGCGGGGTCCGGCCTCAGTATCCCCATCCGCGCAGGGAAGGCGGGCCGCGGCCTGGAGCCCGACCCCAGCGCCCAGCGCGGCCCGACACCGCCCCCTGGCGGCCGCGGACGTCACTGCGACCCGCGGCCTCCCCGGTGCGGGGCAAGGTACCCCAGACTCCGGCGCCCCCGGCTGCGGGGGCGAGAACGTCCGAGCGCCCTGGCCCCGGCGGCGGGGTCCGTGGGCTGAGTACCCACCCGCTCGCCCCTCGCCCCGCGGCCTCGGCGGGCCCTCGCCCACCCAGGTCTCCACCTTCCCCCGGGTGAAATGGCCACAGTCCCGCCACCCGCGCCACTGCCACTCGCCGGCGCCCGGCTGGGACGACCGGAGGTCCCCGCGGGGCGGGCGGGGCAGGTGGCCCGGCGGGCCCCTTCCGGGTTCCCCTCCCCCAGCCGGAGTTCGCGGACCGCGCTAGGCGCAGGGAGTGGGCTCTGCGCGCCTCCGCTTCCCGGCCTTCCCAGCGGGCACGAGCGCCGCCCCCCGCCCTGTCGGGAGACGCCCCGAGGTCCCAGGCTCTACCTCCGCCCGCCCCCGGCCCGCGGCCCGCGCGTGACAGTGGCCCCGGGTCCGAGCCTGTGCACTGCCCCATCTCTCTCGGAGAGCGACCCCGCGCTCCTGTCCCCTCCACCCAGCCCAGCCTGCCCGCGCGTCCCAGATCACTTCCCTCGCCTCCCCAGGCGCGTCTGCCTGGCTGCGGCTTCCACATCCCCCAAGCCCACTTCACAGGTGCAGACGCTGAGGCCCGAGCGGCCGAGGAGCTGGCTGCAGGGCAGCGTGCGGGTGGTGTGGGGAGGGACTCGGCCTGGCCTTGCATTGCAGCTCCCATCCCTGCTGCGCCACCCCAGGCCTGTCATCTGTCCCCACCCAGGAACCCCCAGGACATGGTCAGCAGAATCCATTGAGGGTCCAGTGCTGTCCAGACGGAGGCATCAGGATTCCCAGGAGCCACCCCTCACTCTGTCACCCTGTGTCCGTAAGTCCAGCAGGGAGCTGAGGGCCTGGAGGGGTGCGGAGGCCCTGCCAGGAGATGCTAAAGTCATGCCCTTGCCTCAATGCCCTGTGTGAAGGGAGCAGAGGGCTGGACTGGGAGGGGCTTTGTGGCCCCAGACGGGTAGTGATTGGGTAAACTGCCCACCTTTCAAAAGTGATGGACAGGGAGGGGAAAGAGGGTGGAGGGTGGAGAGGCTGCAGGTTATGCCAGTGACCCCTGAGAGACAAGGAGACCCCCACAGTGTGTCAGTTCTCTTTTGTTGTGCAACAAACAACCCTGCCAGGATGGCTTTAAACAGCAATGCTGTAGTATTGCTCACGGTTCTCTGGATTGACTGGGCGGCTCTTCTTCATGTCGTGTCCAGTGGGATCACGCTACAGCTGTAGGTATTTGGAGCCCCAATTGGAGTGAAATATCCAAGGGGCTTCACCCGCACGGCTACAGTTGGTGCTGCTCGTCAGTGGGTCGCTCAGCGGCCGCCAGCGTGGGCTGCCACCCCGCTTCAGTGCTCCTTTGCTCAGCTTCTCCACGTGGCTAACGGTCTTCCTCACGGCATGGCAAGACAAGCCCCAGTGTGCAAGAGCTCATGAAACCTCAGCTCCCATCATCCTTTTTTTTTTTTTTTTTTTTTTTTTTAAAGAGACGGGGGTTTCACCATGTTGGCCAGGCTGGTCTTGAACTCCTGACCTCAGGTGATCCGCCCGCCTTGGCCTCCCAAAGTGCTGAGATTACAGGCATGAGCCACTGCACCCGAACTGCCATCATCCTTTCTAATACCTCGTTCACCAAAACAAGCCCAACGTCCACGTGGAATGAGACTCACAAAGGCATGAATCCCAGGAGGCCTGGTGTATTATTTCAGGCATGGCAGCTTAGCACAGTGATGGGGAGGCAGTGGCGGCAGATCGCAGAGAGCAGATCTTCCAGGGAACAGAACAAGCAGGGAAGTCTCCCGGAGGAGGATGGGACTGGCTAAGGAGGGGCTGGGAACTCTGTTCCTTCTCCTGAAGCTCTAAATCCTCCAGGCCCTGGGGAGGTTGGAGGATCACCAATCACTAAATCAAGATACAAACACTCAAGGCTCAAACTCCTGAACTCAAGGGGGATCACCTGAGTTCAGGGGTTTGAGACCAGCCCGGGAAATACACTGAGACCTTATCTCTACACAAAATAAAAATTAGAAAATTAGGCCGGGCACGGGTATAATCCCAGCACTTTGGGAGGCCGAGGTGGGTGGATCACCTGAGGTCAGGAGTTCAAGACCAGCCTGACCAACATGGAGAAACCCTGACTCTACTAAAAATACAAAATTAGCTGGGCATGGTGTAATCCCAGCTACTCAGGAGGCTGAGGCAGGAGAATTGCCTGAACCTGGGAGGCAGAGGTTGCAGTGAGCCAAGATCGTGACATTGCACTCTAGCCTGGGCAACAAGAGTGAAACTCTGCCTTAAAAAAAAAAAAAAAAAAAAAAAAAAATTTAGCCAGGCATAGCTGGGCACAGTGGCTCATGCCTGTAATCCCAGCACTTTGGGAAGCTGAGACAGGCGGATCACCTGAGGTCAGGAGTTCAAGGCCAGCCTGGCCAACAGGGTGAAATCTCATCTCTACTAAAAATACAAATATTAGCTGGGCATGATGGTGGGTGTCTATAATCTCAGCTACTGGGGAGGCTGAGGAGAATCACTTGAACCTGGGAGGCAGAGGTTGCAGTGAGCCAAGATCACACCATTGCACTCCAGCCTGGGAGACAAGAGTGAAACTGCATCTCAACAACAACAAAAAAATTAGCAGGGCATGATGGCGCCTGCCTGTGTCCCAGATACTCAGGAGGCTGAGGTGGGAGGATCACCTGAGCCTGGGAGGTCAAGGTTGCAGTGAGCAGTGGTCGTGCAAGGCCCTGTCTCACTGAAAAAAAGGGGAAAATCCAACCATACAGACTGTTGACAAGAACGTGGAGGCATGGGAACTCATACACCCCCCACCGTGGGAATGCAAAATGATGCCAGACTTTGGAGAGGTTTGGCCGTTTCGTAAATTCATTGTAGGAACCAGCAGTTCCACTCCTAGGTATGCGCCCAGTACATGAAAACGATATTCTTTTTTTTCCTTAGGGACAGGATCTCACTGTCACCCAGGTGAGAGTCCAGTTCCATGATCACAGCCCACTGCAGCCTCAACCTCCAAGGCTCACGCAGTCCTCCCACCTCAGCCTCTCAAGTAGCTGGGACTACAGGAAGCAAAACAACCACCAGTTGATTTTTTAATTACTTGGGTTTTTTTGTGGAGACAGGGTCTCCCTATGTTGCCCTGGCTGTTCTCGAAGTAGGCTCCAGCAATCTTCCTGCCTTAGCCTCCCAAAATGCTGGGATTACAACCGTGAGCCCCCATGCCTGGCCTGAAAACATCTCTAATACAAAGATTTGCGGGTTTGGTTTTTTGTGGTTTTTTCTTTGAGATGGAGGTTCACTCTTGTTGCCCATGCTGGAGTACAATAACACAATCTCACGACAACCTCCACCTCCCGGGTTCATGTGATTCTCCCACCTCAGCCTCCCAAGTAGCCGGGATTACAGGCATGCTCCACCACGCCCGGCTAATTTTGTATTTTTTAGTAGAGATGGGATTTCTCCATGTTGGTCAGGCTGGTCTCGAACTCCTGACCTCAGGTTATCCACCCGCCTTGGCCTCCCAAAGTGCTGGGATTACAGGCGTGAGCCACCTCACCCAGCCCTCACAAAGATTTGTATGTGAACATTCTGTGAGATAAAGCAGGATGTGTAGAAAGCCTTTCAGCATGCGCAGAAAGCCATGTATGCTTATCCCTGTTTGCAGCATAATTTTTTTTCCCTCAAGACGGGGTCTCACTCTGTCTCCCAGGCTGGAGTACAGTGGCATGATCTCGGCTCACTGTAACCTCCGCTTCCCAGGTTCGAGTGATTCTCCTGCCTCAACCTCCTGAGTAGCTGGGATTACAGGCTCAAGCCACCACACCTGGCTAATTTTTGTATTTTTAGTAGAGAAGAGGTTTCAACATGTTGGTCAGGCTGGTCTTGAACTCCTGACCTTTTGATCCACCTGCCTTGGCATCCCAAGGTGCTGGGATTACAAGCATGAGCCACCATGCCCAGCCATCAAACTCATTCTTTAAAAGCTTGCATTTTAGGGCCAGGTGCGGTGGCTCACTCCTATAGTCTCAGCACTCTAGGTGGCCAAGGCAGGTAGATCACAAGGTCAAGAAATCAAGCACATCCTGGCCAACATGATGAAACTTCATCTCTACTAAAAGCACAAAAATTAGCCAGGCATGGTGGCGAGTGCCTGTAATCCTAGCTACTTGGGAGGCTAAGGCAGGAGAATCACTTGAACCCGGGAGGTGGAGGTTGCAGTGAGCCAAGATGGCCGTCTCGACTAGACCAGCCAGAGCAACATGGCAAAACCTCATCTCTACAAAAATTTTAAAAATTAGCCAAGCATGCCAGGCATGGTGGCTCACACCTGTAATCCCAGCACTTTGGGAGACCAAGGTGGGCGGATCACCTGAGGTCAGGAGTTCAAGACCAGCCTGACCCAACATGGAGAAACCCTCATCTCTACTAAAAATATAAAAATTCGCCAGGTGAGGTGGCACATGCCTGTAATCCCAGCTAGTCCGGAGGCTGAGACAGGAGAATCGCTTGAACCCAGCAGGCAGAGGTTGTGGTGAGCTGAGATCAAGCCATTGCACTCCAGCCTGGGTAACAAGAGGGAAACTCCGTCTCAAAAAAAAAAAAAAAAAAATTAGCCAAACATAGTGGCACCTGCCTGTGGTCCCAGCTACTCAGAAGGCTGAGGAGAGAGGACTGCTTGAGCCCAGGAGTTTGAGGCTGCAGTGAGCTATGATCATACCACTGCACTCCAGCCTGGGTCACAGAGGGAGACTCTGTCTCAAAAACAGAAAAAAAGGCTGGGCTCAGTGACTCATGCCTGTAATCCCAGCACTTTGGGAGGCCAAGGTGTGCAGATCACCTGTAGTCAGGAGTTTGAGACCAACCTGACCAACATTGCGAAAACCCATCTCTACTAAAAATACAAAAATTAGTCTGGCATGGTGGTGCACACCTGTGGTCCCAGCTACTCAGGAGGCTGAGGCAGGAGAATCGCATGAACCCAGGAGGCGGAGGTTGCAGCAAACCAAGCTAGTGCCACTGCACTCCACCCTGGGTGATGGAAGGAGACCCCATCCACCTCCAAAAAAAAGAAAAGTAAAAATAAAAAATGGTTCAGAGAAGTGGCTCATGTAATCCTAGCACCTTGGGAGGCCAAGGCAGGTGGATCACCTGAGGTCAGGAGTTGTGGACCAGCCTGGCCAACATAGCAAAACCCCATCTCTACTAAAAAATACAAAAAAAGTAGGCCAGGCACGGTGGCTCATGCCTATAATCTCGGCACTTCGGGAGGCTGAGGTGGGCAAATCATGAGGTCAGGAGTTCAAGACCAGCTTGGCCAACATGGTGAAACCCCGTCTCTACTAAAAATACAAAAATTAGCCTGGTGTGGTGGCACGCATCTGTAATTCCAGCTACTTTGGAGGCTGAGGCAGGAGAATTGCTTGAACCTGGGAGGTGGAGGCTGCAGTGAGCCGAGATGGTGACACTGCACTCCAGCCTGAGTGACAGAGCAAGACTCCATCTCCGGGGGGGAAAAACAAAAAACAAACCAAATACAAAAGTTAGCTGGGTGTGGTGGTGGGCGAAAGAGCAAAACTTGTCTCAACAACAAACACAGAGAAGGAAAAGAGAAAGAAAAAGGCTGAGATTGGGTTAAGCCTTGAGATGGGCTGTGGCTCAGCTGAGACCAGGCATCAATGGAAGCAGCCCTGAACCTTCCCAATTTCAGCCCCCAAACCCTTGAGGCCTCCAAGGGGCCCCCGGCCCTGGGTTGCTGCTTCGTGTTTCTTAGGTTGCAAACCCCACACGGTTAGGTGAGCCTGGATGTGTGGCGCCTTCTGAGTTGTTTACAGAAAACTCTCCGTGAGGGAACGAGGCCTGTTTTCAATGATAAATGCCCCAAATCACAAGTAGTTCAAACCCCCCCCCCCCAGTCTGCATTCTCCCAAACTGGGGAAATCTGCTTATTTCCAATAACAAGCTCCAGGCCCAGGGGAGGCCCGCCCAGCTGCGCAGGTGAAGCTGCAATTAGTGCAAAGCAATTAGGGACGCTGCCTGTTAGGGTGGGGCCTGGCCCACCGCAGTGCTTTGGAAGGGAAAGGCAGAGAAGCTGTGAGCCAGCCCCAGCTGCCACAGGCTGGGAGCAGACCTCTCTTCCTGGCCTGGCAGGGACACGGTGCCACTGACTTGAGCCTGGAACCAAAAGGTGGGGTACCCACGCACCCCTGTGCTCAGAGATTCGGTGAGAGTCGCGCAGAAAGGCCCAGGGTCCAAACAGGACCCCCAGGATTGAGGTGAGGTTAGGAAACGCGCAGGAGCAGAGGTCCTCATTTTCAGGGCTCCCTGAGTGATGAAAGGGGGCTGGGAGAGAGCAGCGTTGGGGGGTTCCTGGGTCCCCGTACCCCACCCGCACTAACCAACTCCCCCAGCCCCAGATAGAAGGGGAGCTGGCCAGGTTCTGGGGGGTCAGCCCCAGGCAGGACGCTCCCCCACACCCTTCCCTTGATTACTCTCAGGTGTGGGTGCAGAGTGGAGTCAGCCGTCTGAAAACCCTGACCCCCCTTTTGGATATTTAATTTTTAGTAGAGATAGGGGTCTCACTGTGTTGCCCAGGCTAGTCTCAAACTCCCGATCTCAGGGGACTGTCACCCTCGGCCTCCCAATGTTCTGATTAAGGGTGTGAGCCTCTGCGCCTGCCTTGAACCTCGCCCTGTTGCCTGAGCTCCTCCCCGCCCCCGCCCGGACCACCAGGGGGCGCTATGAAGCCTCCCGCTGGCCGGGCTTCTCCTTGGACCTGCCGGGAGTCCCTGCAGGAGTTGGGAGCCCCGCCAGCCACAGCTCCTTCCCCTACCCTCCGCTGATTGGACCAGGCATGGGCATCTGACTGAGGGGAGCCTCTCCATAGGCTGGCCAGTGACCTATCAGGGCTGGCCTGGTGAGAACCCAGCCAATCAGGTGCTTTCCTGGGACCTGGAGCCAAAGCTGCCCCAGGGGGTGTGGTGGCCGCGGGCAGCCTGGCGAGCCCGGAGACCTGAGGGGGAGGTGCGAGGAGGGGATCCCGGAGAGGGAGACGCGGGCGAGAGGCCGGGCTCCGCCTCGGCTTGACGCGGCTCAGACTTGCCAGACCGAAGCCATTCCCGCTGGCTCCAGGCGACGCACCCCGGCCGCTGTCACACCGGCGTGACTGACCTGCCGCACCCTAAGCGTTCATCCGTGTGTGATGTTCGCGCCAACACGGGTTAAACCAAATTCAACACCAGCCACAGAGTGTTCCTCCGCGTGCCACCCACCCCCTCAGTAGCCGCATTCGCACCAGTCGAAAGGTGGGAGCAGCCCGCGGGCCCACGCGCGGTGAAGCGCTGCGAGCGGTCTGTGCGGACCGTGGAGAGCGCTTCCACCGCAGACACAAGGAAATCCCGCACTGCCGCCACCTGGATGAAAGGTGCACCCTGACCCGGTGCGGAGTGCGATCCGCCAGTCACAGAACGCCGACACCGCGGGGTCCCACGCAGACTGTGCGGGGTGGTCACATGCAGAGACAGGAAGTAGAGTGGTGGTTGCCGGGGCTGGGAGGAGCGGAGAATGGGGAATTACTGCCTAATGGGTTCCGAGTTTCGGCTTGGAAAGATTCAGCTGTACATTTTTATTCCCTCCCTCCCTCCCTCCCTCCTTTCTTTCTCTTTCTTTTTCTTTCTTTCTTTCTTCTTTTTCTTTCTCCTCTCTCTTTTCTTTCTTTTTCTCTCTCATTCATTCCCTCCCTCCCTTCCTTCTTTCTTTTTTCTTTTTCTTTCTTTCCCTTCACTTCCTTCTTTCCCCTGACCGTGGCACGGACATGAACTGTACATTTAAACATGGTTCAAATGGTAAATTTTATGTTACGTGCATTTTACCACAATGTTTTTAAAAATATTCTTCTGGCCGGTATGGTGGCTCACACCTCTAATCCCAGCACTTTGGGAGGCCAAGGCAGGCGAATCACAAGGTCAGGAGTTCAAGACCAGCCTGGCCAACATGGTAAAACCCCTTCTTTACTAAAAATAAAAAAAGTTAGCTGGGTGTAGTGGCAAGCATCTGTAATCCCAGCTACTCTGGAGGCTGAGGCAGGAGAATCGCTTGAACCCAGGAGGCAGAGGTTGCAGTGAGCCAAGATCATGTCACTGCACTCCAGCCTGGGTGACAGAGTGACAGTCAGTCTAAAAAAAAAAAAAGTTCTGGGCCAGACGCGGTGGCTCACGCCTGTAATCCCAGCACTTTGGGAGGCCGAGGCGGGTGGATCACGAGGTCAAGAGATCGAGACCATCCTGGTCAACACGGTGAAACCCCGTCTCTACTNAGAGTCTCACCATGTTGGCCAGGCTGGACTTGAAGTCTTGACCTCAGGTGGTCTGCCTGCCTTGGCCTCCCAAAGTGCTGTGATTACAGGCATGAGTCACTGCCCCCAGCCACAAGAATAGTTTTCATTTCTGAGAGATTGCTTTGTGTTCCAAATGGTTGCTGAAACTCCTGCCATTTTATCTGCGTTCCTGGAAACGAAGGAAGTAGCGTGTGCCTTTCCCTTTAAGAACTCTTTATGCAACCAAACACACTCCTTTTATTAAGGCCAAAAATTAGTCACATGGTCACACCTACGTAAGGAAGGCTGGGAAATGTCTTAATTCCAGGCAGCAAATGCCCCGATAAAATATCAGTTTCTAATCCCTTGGATCTCTGGGGGAGGTGGAGGTGGGGACGGGAACTGGATGACCCTGAGCAGTCTCTGCTGTAATTACTGACAAGCTGTGTGCCCTTGTGCAAATCCCTTTACCTCTCTGAGCTCCTGCCGGTCTTTGAAATGAGGACGCAGGAGGATCATCTCCAAGGACCTTCCCAGCCTGGACATTTTGAGACTCTGGAGCAGGGACCCCCGGGAGGCTGAAGACTAGCACGGAAGCCGCTTGGGTTTAAAGTAGCCTGTTCTGACGGAGCACGGTGCCTCAGGCCTGTCATCCCAGCACTCCTGTTACAGGAAAGGGATCCCAATCCAGACCCCAAGAGAGGGTTCTTGGATCACACACAAGAAAGAATTCAAGGCAAGTCCATCAAGTGAAAGCGAGTTTATTAGAAAGGTCAAGGAGCAAAGAATGGCTACTCCGTAGGCAGAGCGGGCCCCAGGGCAGCTGGCTGCCCTTTGTTTTCGGTTTTTGGTTTTTCTTTTGTTGTCGACGTGGAGTCTCGCTGTGTGGCCCAGGCTGGAGTGCAATAGCGCCATCTCGGCTCACCGCAACCTCTGCCTCCTGGGTTCAAGTGATTCTTCTGCGTCAGCCTCCCTAGTAGCTGGGATTATAGGCATGCACCACCGCGCCCAGCTAATTTTTGTATTTTTACTGCAGATGGGGTTTCACCCTGTTGACCCTGTTGGCTGCTCTTGAACTCTTGACCTCAGGTGAACTGCCCTCCTCAGCCTCCCAAAATGCTAGGATTACAGGTGTGGGCCACCTGGCCTGGCCAAGGTTGCCCATTTTTATGGTTCTTGATGATATGCCAAATAAGGGGTGAATTTTCATGCTGCCCTATTTTAGACCATATAGGCTGACTTCCTGCCATTGCCATGACATTTGTAAACCGTCATGGCACTGGAGGGAGTGTAGCAGTGAGGACCACCTGAGGTCACTCCCGTCGCCAACTTGGTTTTGGTGGGTGTTGGCCGGCTTCTTTACTGTGACCTGTTTTATCAGCAAGGTCTTTGTGACCTGTGTCTTGTGCCGGCCTCTTATCTCGTCCTGTGACTTAGAATGTCTTAACCTCCTAGGACTGCAGCCCAGTTGGTCTCAGCCTCATTTTACCTTGCCCCTACTCAAGATGGGAGTTGCCCCAACAATTTGAGAGGCCAAGGTGGGAGGATCCCTTGAGCACAGGAGTTCAAGACCAGCCCGGGCAACAGGGCGATACTCCATATCTACAAAAAATAGACGTAGATTTATTTTTTAGAAACTGTAATTGGCTAGGCGCGGTGGCGCACTTCTGTAATCCCAGCACTTTGGGAAGCCGAGGTGGGCGGATCACCTGAAGTCAGGAGTACCAGACTGGCCCGGCCAACATAGTGAGACCCTCCTTCTCTACTAAAATTACAAAAATTAGCTGGGCATGGTGGCAGGCACCTGTAATCCCTCCCAAAGTGCTGGGATTACAGGTGTGAGCCACAGAGCCCAGCCCAGACCCTCCATTTCTAACAAGCTCCTGGCTTCAGAGCCAGTTCGGACATTTAAATGGCCAGCCTTCACCTCCCGTCACAGCCACTTCCCCCAGAAGGTGTTGGTGCCAGGCTAATACGGGGTCGGGGGCGGGACTCCAGCAGCAACACCCTGTGCTGTCCCTCCCCAGCTGCCTGGGCCACCTGCTCAGGTGAGCTCACCCCCTTGCAATCTTTCCCAACTCGACGCTATGCCAGGAAGGCAGGAGGGGGACGACTCTGCTACAGCCAGCCCCAGCTCCCTCCCCACCATGCCCAGGACCAGCTGGGCCCAGGGCACTGCGCCAGTGTCATCGGGTCCTCACCACAGCCCTGGAGGGGGCGTTCCCATTCCACAGGCGGAAGACTGAGGCCCTGGGATGGGATTGGGTCGTGTGAAACGCCAGGCCGTGCCGCCCCCACAGAGCCCTGCGTAGCAGTCCTACTGGGCACCGGCTGGCCCGGTCCGCCCGGGGCTCAGAGCCCCTCCTCCAGGCCTGGCCCCAGCTACTATGTAGGGTCCACTGAGGCCTATTGGATCCTAATTGGATGCAATTAAGACATCACCTGATGGCCCAGTCAGGGTGGCTCCTCCCAGCCTCTAGAGGACTCCGGCCAAAGGCATTCGGGCTGCAGCCCCCACCCTGGCCCTGGTGGGTTGGGGTCACGCTCTGTGTGTCCCCAGCTGTCCAGGCAGGGGTGTACCAAGACCCTGAGGTGGGGTGAGGGTGAGAGCCTGAGAGAGATGCCACAGAGGACACGGACACTGTCACCAGGCCCTGCCCAGAGCAGACCTGGGCCGGGAGGGCCTCCTGTGGGGCCGCAGCTTTCTGTTCCGGAAGGCCAGGTTGGGGTGAGCTCTGTGGGGCTCCCTGTGTCCTCATCCACTGGTGGATGCCGCTCCCTCCTGGGGTCCTCTCCGGGCACTGATAAGAGCCACCAGGACGAAGTTGAGCCACAGAGGGTGGGATGCGCTGTGCCTTGGCGGCCCGGGGTAGAGACCTGGAATTTCTGGAGAAGGCCCTTCTGATTCTTAGGGCAGGCACTCCATGCGCCATCCCTGGAGAGCGAGTGACCAGCGTCCTTGTCACAGAAGGACGGAAAGGCCCACATGTTTCTGAGCAGCTCCGGGAACGTTTTTGGTCCAGGCTCCTGATGGGGGTTCTGGAGACTGGGATTCCAGGATCTGGGGTCTGGGATCTGAGGTCCCTCCCACAACCCAGGACACAGGTGAAAGCAGTGGGGTTGCCTGGGCAGCCCCCAAAGTTCCGTGGAAGTTTGGAGCCCAGCTGTGCCCAGGCAGCTAGCAGGCGGTCCAGAAACCCCTCATTGTACAGAGGCTAAGGCCCATGCCTTGGGAGGTGGCCAGGGGCCTGGGCGAAGGGTAGGGGACGACCACCCGAGACAAGCCTGCCCCACTCCAGCAGGGAGCCCAGCTGCTCCTAGGAGGCCACTGCCCTGCGGGTCCATCCTCTCTGGGCGGGGTGTACAGAGGCCGCTCCTAGGGAGGTGTGGGCAGTCCAGCTCCTTCCCTGGGGCTCCTCCCCCAGAGCCTGGGACTGCTGGATGCCTGCCAAGATCACCCACAGCCCGCCAGGCCTCACAGGAAGCACACACACGCCTCCTCCCGCCCCATTCTAAAAGATCCCTCTCTATTCTGGGCCTCTCTTCCTGGGGGAAACTGAGGCCCAGAGGGATTGAGGGCGCCCCAGGTCCTGAGTCTCCAGGTGTACTTGGGAGGCTGTGCTTGAATGGGGCCTCCCCTCGGCTTCTTTGCAGCCATGAGAGTGTGAAGGGGACGAATGGGGGTTGCTAGGCCTGGAGCCAAGGTGGGGGTGGGGAGCAGCTGGCAGGGGTCCCAGCAGGAGGCCCGGCTCGGGGAGACCAGGGCTCCTCTGCTGCTCCCTCCCAACTGCTTCCCACCCCATCCACGCAGGCCGCCCAACAGGCCAAGAAGGGCTTGGGGGCGCTTGCTGGGGCTGCCAAAAGCATGAGGCGTTCCTGAAGGGGCTGGCAGGCCCTGCAGCTCGGTTCCCGGGCTGGAGAACAAAGGCGGCTCACAACGAGAGGGCGGGTGCTGGGCTCTGCCCCCAGTCGTGTGTGTGCGTCACCACACGGTGTCTAAGCGGACACCTGCCTCTGGGATAAGCGCATTGGGCGAAATCGCTTGCTTTGAGCTGGGAATATGTTTGTGTGTGTGCAGTGCAGGATGTGGGCTGGGATGTCCCTTGAGGTGATCAGCTGTCTCTGTCACGCACACACAAACACAGTGTGACTGAGACACACATGTGGGTTTGGGATCTCCAGGGCTGACTTCCTTCCCGAAACATGCCATGGCCCCATCACCTTGTGTAAAATTCCTTGACCTGACCACCTGCTGGGTGAGCCACGCAGTGCCTGTGATGGAGGCGCCACGAGAGGCCAGGCTCTGGGCCTGGAGGCTGTGCTGTACAGCGGCGAGGACCTGCGAGACAGCTCCGTGGACAGACCCCCATCCACGCCTTACCTCTCCGAGAGGCGCTGCCTCACCTGTATGGCAGGTAAGTTTGCTGCTCCCACCTCAGGGATTCAGTGCAAGGATCAAAGGCACTGAGTCTGGAGAGCGCTCAGCCACCCCCGCCCCGCCCCAGGCGAGCTGGAGGGGCACATCGAGGATGAACACAGGGCTGCAGATGTGACCTGGAGAGGCCTCATCTTCCCTCCTACTCTGCTCCCGATATGGGAGGCACTCCCAGGCCCCTGGCACCTGTCGCCCTCCCCATCAGGGGACAACAGAGCTACCTGCAGCTGTGGGTTTTTCTTTTTCTTTCTTTTTTTTTTTTTTTTTTGGAAACAGAGTCTTTCTGTGTCGCCCAGCCTGGAGTATAGTGGCACCATCTTGGCTCACCGCAGCCTCTGCCTCCTGGGTTCAAGTAATTCTCCTGCCCAGCCTCTCAAGTAGCTGGGAGTACAGGTGCCTGCCACCATGCCTGACTAATTTTTGTATTTTTAGTAGAGATAGGGATTCACCGTGTTGGTCAGGCTGGTCTCGAACTCCTGACCTCAGATGATCCGCCACTTCGGCTTCCCATAGTGCTAGGATTACAGGCGTGAGCCACTGCACCCAGCCCCAGGTTTTCAGGGGCCCTGTCTTCCAGGGAAGAAAATGCCATCCTGACCCCCACCCCCACCCCCACCTCCACTTCCATATCCACGTTGGCCTCTGGGGAGTAAAAGCATAGAGAAAATGGAGACTTAGAGAGTTGGAGTGACAAGCCCAAGGTCAGACAGCTAGTGGCAACAGCCACAACCAGAAGCCGGCCACTCCAATGGCAAAACCCATGCTCTCCCTAAAGCCCTGCTTCTCAGTTGGAAGAGGAAAGCCTGGGGCGTGCAGGCTGGGTGAGCAGAAGCCACGGGACAGATGCAGAGCAGCTTCGGAGCACCAGGCCTCCGTGACCATTTGGACTGGGAAGTGCAGAATTGAGCAAATGTCTAAAACCTAACTTTTGTGTCCACAAGCATTACCATATTGCAGAGGTAGAGCATAACACTCATGTGATTGTTTTGTTTTGTTTAAGACAGAGTTTCACTCTTGTTGCCCAGGCTGGAGTGCAATCACGTGACCTCTGCTCACTGCAACCTCCACCTCCTGGGTTCCGGCAGTTCTCCTGCCTCAGCCTCCTGAGTAGCCATGATTATAGGCACATGTCGCCACACCCAGATAATGTTTGTATTTTTAGTAGAGACAGGGTTTTACCATATTGGCCAGGCTGGTCTTGAACTCTTGACCTCAAGTGATCTACCCACCTCTGCCTCCCAAAGTGCTGGGATTACAGGCATGAGCCACTGCCCCAGGCCTCATGTGGATTTTTGATGAACCAAGGTCCTTCTGTGCTAGCAGCAGGGCTCCATTATCCTGGTCAGTGAGCCTCCACAATTAAGGAAACAGTGGTGGAAAAGTCGGTAAGCTTGCTTTCCACTTGCCACCAATGGAGAAAGCCCCATCCATTGTGACATGCTTCCCGATGACTCGCTGAACAGAAGGATGTGCCTCAGCATTGAGTGTGTAGCTTGTCAGCACCTCCCAGTCCACCAGGTTGGCCACACGCATGCCAGCCTCTCACCCTAGAGTGATTTCAGAGTGGCTCATCTCTTAACTCTGAGTCACAGGGCAGTGGGGAGGAAGGGGTGGGGCAGGGCAGGGCCTGGCATGGCGTGACCACTCAAGGCACAGAGGGGAGGGTGGAGAGGTGCACTCTGAGTGTGTTGCCTTCATTTGCTTTATTGATGAAGGAGGAGTGTGAGGGACCTGATGGGGGCTGTGGCTCTGGGCCCTCCTGCTCCCCTGGGCTTGACCCCACTCCAGCTGCCCAGGCATTGCCAGGCAATGTCCTGGGGAAGGGTGGGATCTGCTGCTTCCCACGCCTGCCTTGTGGGATGGGGAGGGCTTGGGGAAGGCGTTGCTTATGCCCTGAGTCCTGGGAACTAAGGACACCCAAGGGTGACAGAGCGGCCCTGCCTGGCCTTGGGCCCAGGGATAATGGCTGTTGGTGGCTCCCAGGCTGAGTTGCTGTAGCCTTCCCCTCACTCTCTGACACCAGAGACTGGGTCCTGCCACCCTGGGGCAAGAAGTTGCTTTCAAGATGCTGGCTGGACACAGTGGCTCACCCCTGGAATCCCAGCACTTTGGGAAGCCAAGGTGGGCAGATCACTTGAGGCCAGGAGTTCGAGACCAGCCTGGCCAACATGGAGAAACCTCATCTCTACTAAAAATACAAAAATTAGCTGGATGCAGTGGCACACACCTGTAATCCCAAGCAGCATACAGCTGCTTGGGAGGCTGAAGCAGGAGAATCACTTGAACCTGGGAGGTGGAAGATGCAGTAAGCCGAGATCGTGCCATTGCACTCCAGCCTGGGAGACAGAGCAAGACTCCATCTCAAAAAGAGAGAATGTAGCCCTGGGAGAGGTTTAGGGAACTGGGGACCTAGGAGGGGAGGCCACATGGGTAGGGCTTCTGCCCTACTCACTTCAACTGGACCTGCTCAGTTCAGGAAGTGACTTTGTTGCTGTTGTTGAGCTTCTCAGTAAGACTTCCTGTGAGAAGGGGTTTAGGAGTCGGGTGCAATGGCTGAAGCCTGTAATCCTGCCACTTTGAGATGCCAAGGCAGGAAAGGCAGGAGGATCGCTTGAACCCAGGAGTTCAAGACCAGTCTGGACAACATGGTGAAACTGTCTCTTTTTTTTTTTTTTTTTTNTTTTTTTTTTTTTTGAGACAAAGTCTCGCTCTCTCACCCAGGCTGGAGTGTAGTGGTTAACCTGGGCTCATTGCAACCTCTGGCTCCCAGGTTCAAGAAATTCTCCTGCCTCAGCCTCCCAAATAGCAGAACCACATGTGCACTACCACACCTGGCTAATTTTTGCATTTTTACTAGAGACTGGGTTTTGCCATGTTGATCAGGCTGGTCTCGAACTCCTGAGCTCAGGTGATCCACCCACCTTGGCCTCCCAAAGTGCCGGGATTACAGGGGTGAGCCACTGTGGTGGTCCATATGGGTTGTAGTCTACTCCTCAGTCACCCAGTCCCACCCACACTCAGGGAGTACACAAGGAACAGATATGAGGAAGCAGGGATCACTGTGGCTCTTCCTGGAGGCTGAGTGTGACGAGCACCCAGTGGGGAGTCCTACAGAGCTCCTAAGGGGTCCTCTCTTGGAACGGATCACAATTGTACTCGATCACTTACTCTGTCCAGGTGCTGTTCTGAGAATTTATGTTGCGCCCTCTTGGGCTCGGCATGTGAGCCCCACTTTATGGGATGATATAGACAGTGAAAGTGGCCGGGTGCAGTGGCTCACGCCTTTAATCCCAGCACTTTGGGAGGCTGAGGTGGGTGGATCACTTGAGGTCAGGAGTTTGAAACCAGCCTGGCCAACATGGTGAAACCCTGTCTCTACTAAAAATACAAAAATCAGCCAGGCGTGGTGGCAGGCACGTGTAGTCCCAGCTACTGGGAGCCTGAGGCAGGAGAATTGCTTGAACCTGGGAGGCAGAGGTTGCAGTGAGCTGAGATGGTGCCACTGCACTCCAGCCTGGTGACAGAGTAAGACTCCATCTCAAATAAATAAATAAATAAAACAAAAATACAAAAATTAGCTGGGCATAGTGGCAGCCACCTGTAGTCCCAGCTACTCAGGAAGCTGAGGCAGGAGAATTGCTTGAACCTGGGAGGTGGAGGTTGCAGTGAGCTGAGATTGTCTCACTGCACTCCAGCCTGGGAGACAGAGCAAGACTCCGTTTCAAAAAAATAATAATAATTGTAAAAGAGATGAAAAGTATCTTGTTCTCAAATCCCTCAGCCTATAAGAGCTGGAGCTGGCAGGGATTCTAGTTCACACAGGCTAATACCCAAGGAGGAAGCTGGCTGGGCAGGTTGGGCCTCAGAGCCTGCAAGATATGGCACTATGTCCCCAAATGGGAGGTGATACTGGATTGGTTCAGGAAAAGGTGACATCAGAAGAGGCTCTGTGGGTGCCCTTAGCAGGGGTGGAGGGTAGAGGGTCTGGGAGAGGAGCTCACTCCCAGGAAAGGGGTTGGAGGCTGGATGGAAAAGGGCTGAGGTCAGGGCAAAGATACAAGGTCTCTGTGTCTAAGGATGACCCAGGGAAGAGGAAGCAGCTGGAGTGTAGGGGAGGCCAGGAAGGGAGGCTGCAGTGGTGTGGACTCCTCTGGGGAGCAGCCTGGCCTTGTGACAGCACAGAAGCAGGGCAGTGTGGGGGCAGGGCCTAAGGGGGTCAAGCTTTCCACTCTGGTGGCTGGATGGGAGCATGGCCACATTCTTTACCCTCTCAGCGGGACAGTGCTGCCCCAGACCCTGTCTGGGCTGATGCCCCAGATGTGGCCCCCCAGCTCACCAGCCCTGAGGTCACATGTGCCAGGTGCCCCACCCAGGGCTGTGCCCCCCACCCCTTGCCCCAGCCAGTCCAGCCTGTGTGCCCAGCATCCTGCCCTCTGGCGTCTGCCCTAAGCCCCTAAGAGCCACTCCTCTTCATAGGCAGCTCTCCCCTTAGGCCAGGCCATCACACTTCGGGGCACCTCCCCCTCCAGGGAGCCCAACAGGTGTCTCCTAACCATTTCCAGACTTCTTTTTCCTTCACACACACACACACACACACACAGTATTAGAGATGGGATCTTGCTATGTTGGCCAGGTTGGTCTTGAACTCCTGGTCTCAATCCATTCTCCCACCTTGGCCTCCAAAAGTGCAGGGATTGCAGGCATGAACCACCGCACTGGCCTCCCACACCTTTGAGAGAGCAGATGAAGGATTTGTGCGGAGGCTGCCAGAATCCTGCCTACCCCGCACCCCTCCTCAGCCCCCAATAAATGCAGATATTTGGTGTCTCTCCAGAATCAATGTCAAGCAGTCACCAGGGGCCACAGTCCTGGCCAAGGCCTGTCTGCCAGCCCCAGTGGCTGTCCCTCTGGACCAGCCTCAGAATCTCTCCAGCAAACACTGGACCACTCTGCTGGGCTCCTCCCAGCTGCCTGTGCCCACTCAGCCCCCAGATGCCAGCGAAGGCTCCTGACCCCCCAGAGGGGCAGGTGTGCTGACCCCACCTGGTGCACCCTAGCTGGCCGCAGGCCTCCGCGCGCATCTCCAGCCGTTGTCCAAGTCATTCTCCTGCCTGACCCGCCCCTCTCCCTTCCCTAAATGTCCAGTTCTTTCCCATCCTTCAGGGCTCTGCTCAAAGCCTGATGGCTGAGCCTGAGAAAGTGGCCCAACCTCTCTGAGCCTCAGTTTCTCCAGCTGTAACAGGAGGCGGAGTTACCCTCTTGCCAGGGAACTAGGAGGAGGGAAGAGGGCGCGGCCGTGGGGAGTCTCGCCCACCGCATCCGCCCAGCCCCGGGGGCTTCCCATCCCGGCCAGTGGCTCCCTAAGCCTTGCCAGGTGGTGACGGCGCCTTGGGCAGCCCATTCCCGCCCCCCAAAAACCAGCTAAGGCCCCTTAAACGCTGCCTGGGAGGCCCCGCGAGAGAACATCTGCGCTTGCGGCGGGGGGTCGGGCCCCGGCCTCCGGCTCCTCCGGCGCAGTCAGGTGGGGGGCGCCTGCCGGGTCCGGGCTGGAGGACCCAACCCCGCCTCCCAGTCGGTGAAATGGGGCGACGGCCCGGGCGTGTCGGCGAGTTCTCTTCCGTTGCCGGCGGGCGCGGTCGCAGACGACGGAGCTCGGGGTGGCGCAGAAACACCAGGAGGCGGCCCGCGGTCTCGTCCCCGCGTCCCAGCGATAGCACTCCCCGCAGGCTCAGGAGGAAGGCGCTGCCCGAGGCCTCGGGGGCGGGGTGTCGCTGGGATGGGAACCGGGACGACCGCCTCAGTCCCACCCGCGCCCCTTCAAGGTTCCCGGGCGGGGTCAGGGGGCTCGTGTGCGGACGGCTCCCCAACCCGCGCGGCGCCCCTCTCCTCCCCCAGGGGACTAAATGGGGACTTTGAACCCTGTCCTCCAGCGCTGATGGGGAGGAGTAATCCGATTGCTTTCCAAACCTGGCCTCGCCTCGCAAACTCGCCCAACCCCAACCCACTCCTGCAGCCGGGCCGCGCCCACACTCACTCTGGGCCTTGAACTCCTGGCCTCAAGCCCTCCTCCCACCTCGGCCTCCATAAGTGCTGGGGATTCAAGCCCCGGCCTTGCGGGGAAGGGAATCCTTGACGCATTTGACAGACGGCACCGAGGGTCGGGGCAGTGCTTTAACCGGGGACCAGGAGCCTGACTTCCAGGGCTCTGAGCCAGCCTGGGGCTTGGCGGGGGTGACACAGCCCCACTGCGCGGCGTTCACAGCCTAGAACCACACCTGAGCTAGTGCCAAGGGTGACATGTGCCACAGAGCTGTGGGGAAGGGGAGTATCCAGACATTCCCAGGAGGAGATGCGGGGAGACGGGACCAGAGGGGGCAGGGCTGGGGGAAGAAGGTGCCCGCAGCGGTTGGCCCAGAGAGAGGATTCCCGGACTCCGGTGAGTGAAAGAACAGCGGGGTGGGGGCGGGAGCAGAAGGCGCGGGCCACGTGCAGCCTCTGGTTCGCAGCCCAGCCGCCGAGGAGGCACAGCTGGGTGCAGAGTGGCTATTCGCATTTTACTAGGTCCCTCCGGCCTCTGCCCCTTCCCGGGGCTCTGCAAGCCAGGAAGAAAATGGTTGCTTCATCCTGCAACTCCCAGACGGGCCTCCCGACCCTGGTGTGAGTGGTGAGGAGGAGGAGCGAGGTGGGCGTGAGGCCGTTTTGCAGTTGTTTGTGGAATACAGTAAGATCGCGGCTGGGATGAACCCGACAGGAGGAAGAACCCGTGCCGCTTAGGGAAAACTGCCCAGGCGAGGTGGCCCAGGCTGGGGATGAGCCAGTGGAGGAGGAGGTCTCAAGAGAGGGGACAGCAGTGAGCCCAGCACCCCCTCCCTGGGAGTCTGAGTGTAAGGCATCCCGACCTGTCTGCCTGTCAGTGTCTCTTAGCTGCTAAGGTGCAGACAGGAAGCAGTGGGGGCCTCAGTGTGTAGATGGAGGAGCACATGGTGGGGGGCAGGGAAGACCCTATCAAAACTAGGACCTGTCCGATGGACAGGCTTCACCAGTGGACAGTGGGGGAGTCTGGTTAAACTCCGAATCTAAACCTTATGCTGGCCAGGTGCAGTGGCTCACGCCTGTAATCCCAGCAATTAGGGAGGCCGAGGCAGGTGGATCACCTGAGGTCAGGAGTTTGAGACCAGTCTGGCCAACATGGTGAAACCCCACCTCTACTAAAAATACAAAAATTAGCCAGGGGTGGTGGTGGATGCCTGTAATCTCAGCTACTTGGGAGGCCGAGGCAGAAGAATTGATGAATCCGGGGTGTGGAGGTTGCAGTGAGCTGAGATCGAGCCACTGCACTCTACCTGGGCGACAGAGCAAGACTCTGTCTCAAATAATAAATAAATAAATCTCATGCTTACTTCTGCTTCCTCTGGAAACTTCATGATGCTTCCAGCAAAATGATGGCAAGGAATAAACAGGCAAGAAAGGGGAGATGGCCAGGGATGAGGGGTCCATCCAGCAGGTTTTTGGAAAACAAAACTGATGAGACTCAGCAGAGAAGCACATGAGATGCCGGGCAGGGCAGACCTGGGTGCTGCGCCTGCAGCAGGCAGAGGGGTCAGGTGCCTCCTGGGATGGCTCCAGCCCCTGAGGTGGGCAGCCCCAGGGGACCCCAAGAGTTTCCTGCCTTCTAGTGTTCACACCCTCATCCGCCCTTGAGTGTAGGCAGGACCTCGGAGCTGTTCCTAACCAAATAGAACACGGCAGTGGTGACAGTGTCCCTCCCACGCTTACCTTCTGTGTAAGGAAGCAGACTGGAGTCAGAGCTTCCTGAAGGGCTGGATGACGGAAGCAGCAGGTTGAGGAAGCCTCCGTGTTGAGGAACTGTGGGCAGCTGGAGGCCAATAGCCTGCGAAAAGCCAGGGCCCCCATCACACAGCCACGAGGGAGCGAGGCCTGCCCGCAGCCAGGGAGCTGGGAAGCAAGATTCTTCCCCAGCAGAGCCCCTGGACGACGTGCAGGGGCAGCATCCCGACTGCAGCCCTCTGAGCACTCGGACTTCTAGCCCATGGGAAAGGTGAAGTGGCCCCACATGGAGGCTCACGCCTGTAATCCCAGCACTTGGGGAGCCCGAGGCAGGAGGATCACTTGAGCCCAGGAGTTTGAGACCAGCCTGGGCAACACAGTGAGCCCTCGCTTGTCTCAAGAAAAGAAGAAAAAAAAAAAAAGAGGCCAGGCACAATGGCTCACCCCTGTAATCCCAGCACTTTGGGAGGCTGAGGCGGGTGGCTCATCTGAGGTCAGGAGTTCAAGACCGGCCTGGCCAACAGGGTGAAATCCTGTTACAACGTAAAATACAAATATTAGCCAGGTGTGGTGGCCTGTGCCTGTAATCCTAGCTACTCGGGAGACTGAGGCAGGAGAATCACTTGAGCCTGGGAAGCAGGGGTTGCGGTGAGCCGAGATCAGGCTGCACTCCAGCCTGTCAAGAGAGTAAGACCCTGTCTCAAACAACAACAAAACAGATTAGGGGCAGAAAGACTGTGGGTTTCTTCTTCTTCTTTTTTTTTGAGACAAGGTGTTGCTCTGTCACCCAGCCTGGAGTGCAATGGCACAATCACAGTTCAGTGCAGCCTGGACCTCAAGGTCAGTGACCTCAGGCTCCCAAGCAGCTGGGACTACAGGCCCATGCCTCCATACCCAGCTAATTTTTGTATTTTTTGTAGAGAAGGTGTTTCCTCATATTGTCCAGGCTGGTATTGAACTCCTGGGCTCAAGAGCTCTGCCCGCCTCATCCTCCCCAAGTGCTAGGAATACAGGTGAAAGCCACCACTGCACCTGGCTGGCTGTGGACTTCTTTTTTTTTTAAGAGATGGTCTCACTGTGTTGCCCAGGCTGGAGTGCAGTGGCTATTCACAGGTGCGATCCCACTACTGATCAGCACAGGAGTTTTGACCTGCTCCATTTCCAGCCTGCGCCAGTTCACCCCTCCTTAGGCAACCTGGTGTCCCCCACTCCCGAGAGGTCACCATATTGATGCTGAACTTAGTATAGACACCTGATCAGCATAGCACACTACAGCCCAGAACTCCTGGGCTCAAATGATCCTCCCACCTCAGCCTCCGGAGTAGCTGGGACTACAGGCACGCGCCACCGCGCCTGGCGGCTGTGGATAATAGCAACATTGGAAGCTAGAAGGCAATAGAAAAATGCCTTAAAATTGCTGGGGAAATGATTTGCAAGTTGAAATTTTATAGCAAGCGAAGATATCAAGCATGAGATTAGACAAACACCTTTTCAGACATGCAAGAATTAAATCAGTCTCCCACGCACCTTTTCTCGAGAAGCTACTGGAGGATGTTCTCTGGCAAAATGAGGGAAGAAACCAAGAGAAAGTCATGAGCTCCCGGAAACAGGGACCCAACCCAAGAGAGTGACAAAGGGAAAATCCAGGTCACAGTAGCTGTGCTGCAGGCTCAGAGAGCAGGCAGCAGGGACTGTTCCGGGAGGTGTGCTTCTGAAGGGAAATTGTGGGGTGGGTGAGGGCAGACTGTGACGCCTAGGAAATAGGATTGAGAGATTGTGGAGCATTGAGAAGACTTAGAGATGGGCACAAAGAAAGCTAAGTTATTAGTTATCTACTATTCCATAAGAAATTGCCAGGGTTGCCGGGCGCGGTGGCTCACGCCTGTAATCCCAGCACTTTGGGAGGCCGAGGCGGGTGGATCACGAGGTCAAGAGATCGAGACCATCCTGGTCAACACGGTGAAACCCCGTCTCTACTAAAAATACAAAAAATTAGCTGGGCATGGTGGCGCGTGCCTGTAATCCCAGCGACTCAGGAGGCTGAGGCAGGAGAATTGCCTGAACCCAGGAGGCGGAGGTTGCGGTGAGCCGAGATCGCGCCATTGCACTCCAGCCTGGGTAACAAGAGCGAAACTCCGTCTCAAAAAAAAAAAAAAAAAAGAAATTGCCAGGGTTGGCAGGGCATGGTGGCTCACGCCTATAATCCCAGCACTTTGGCAGGCTAAAGCGGGCAGCAGGCAGATCACATGGTCAGGAGATCCAGACTGTCCTGGCTAACACAGTGAAACCCCGTCTCTACTGAAAATACAAAAAATTAGCTGGGCGTGGTGGTGTGCACCTGAGGCAGGAGAATTGCTCGAACCTGGGAGGCTGAGGTTGCAGTGAGCTGAGATTGTGCCACTGCACTCCAGCCTGGGCAGAGGGAGACACCATCTCAAAAAAAAAAAAAAAAAAGGAAAGAAATTGCCAGGGTAGGGTGCGGTGGCTCACCCCTGTGATCACAGCACTTTGGGAGACCGAGGCAGGCAGATCGCTTGAGACCGGGAGTTCAAGGGCAGCCTGGGCAACGTGGTGAAACCCCAACCCTATTTAAAATACAAAAATTAGCCAGTCATGGTGGTGGGCACCTGTAATCCCAGCTAGTCGGGAGGTTGAGACAGGAGAATTGCTGGAACCCGGGAGCAGAGGTTGCAGTGAGCCGAGATTGCGCTACTGCACTGCAGCTGGGGCGACAGAGCAGGAATCCATTTTGAAAAAAAAAAAATCTACAAAAAATACAAAAATAGACCAGGCGAAGTCGTTCATGCCTGTAATCCCAGCACTTTGGGAGGCCTAGGCAGGCAGAGCACCTGAGGTCAGGAGTTCAAGACCAGCCCGGCCAACATGGTAAAACTCTGTCTCTACTAAAAATAAAAAATTGGCAGGGCATGGTGGCACATGCCTGTAGTCCCACCTACTCAGGAGGCTGAGGCAGGAGAATCGTTTGAACCCAGGAGGCAGAGGTTGCAGTGAGCCAAGATTGTGCCACTGCATTCCAGTGTGGGCAACAGAGTGAGACTCCATCTCAAAATTTAAAAAAAGAATAATAAAATAGCCGGGCACAGTGGCTCACGACTGTAATCCTAGCACTTTGGGAGGCTGAGGTGGGTGGATCACCTGAGGTCAGGAGTTCAAGA
>NW_016107367.1:862345-863782 GCF_001604975.1 Cebus imitator | reverse complement strand
AGTAGAGACGGGGTTTCACCATGTTGACCAGGATGGTCTTGATCTCTTGACCTCGTGATCCACCCGCCTCGGCCTCCCAAAGTGCTGGGATTACAGGCTTGAGCCACCGTGCCCGGCAAAAAAATTATTTTTAAATAAAAAATAATAATAATAATAAAACAGAAAAGGCCAGGCATGGTGGCTCACACCTGTAATCCAAGAACTTTGGAGGCCAAGGCAGGCGGATCACCTGAGGTTGGGAGTTCAAGACCAGCCTGACCAACATGGTGAAACCCTGTCTTTAAAAAAAGAAAAAAAGAAATTTAAAAAATAAATAAATAAGTAAATTAAATAAAATAACTAGTCAGGCATGGTGGTATGTGCCTGTAGTCCCAGCTGGCTCTGGAGGTTGAGGCAGGAGGATTGCTTGAGCCTGGGAGGCAGAGGTTGCAGTGAGCTGAGATCACACCACTGCATTCCAGCCTGGGTGACAGAGCAAGACTCTGGAAAGAAAGAGAGAGAGAGAGAGAGAGAGGGAGGAAGAAAGGAAGGAAAGAAAGAAAAAGAGAGGAGAGAGAAGAAAGGAGAGAGAGGAAGGAAGGAGAAAGGAGGAAAGGAGGAAGGAAGGAGAAATAGATAAATAACTGGCACATACTTATCTTACAGTTTCTGAGCATCAGAAGTCTGGGCGTGATTGAGGTGGGTCATTCGCTTAGGGTCTGACAAAGCCGCAACCAAGGTGCCCACTGGGATTTCAGTTGAATTTGGCTGGGAAGGATCTGCTTCTGAGCTCACTGAAGTTGCTGGTGGAGTTCAGTTATTTGCTGCTGTAGGACTGAGGGCTTCAGTTTTTTGCCAGCAACTGGATTTAGAGACTGCCCTAGAGGCAAGCTGTTAGCTCCACATGGCTGTTCCTTGCCATGGGGGCCCCTCAATGTAACAGCATGGAAGCTTCCTTCTTTTTTTTTTTTTTTTGAGACGGAGTTTCCCTCTTGTTGCCCAGGCTGGAGTGCAATGGTGCGATCTCAGATTCCGCCTCCCAGGTTCAAGCAATTCTCTTGCCTCAGCCTCTCAAGTAGCCGGGATTACAGGCTTGTGCCACCACACCCAGCTAATTTTGTATTTTTAGTAGAGATGGGGTTTCTCCATGTTGGTCAGGCTGGTCTCAAACTCCCGACCTCAGGTTATGCGCCCACCTTGGTCTCCCAAAGTGCTGGGATTACAGGCGTGAGCCTCCATGCCCGGCAGCAGCTTCATTCTTCTAAGCCAGAGACGGGGAAGAGACCCACGAGAGATGGGCAGGCCAGTCTTATGTGATGTCATCACATATGTTCCATCATCTTTGTCCTGTTGGTCCCAGCGAGTCACAGGTCATTCCCACACTCAAGAGAGGACTAAAAAGGGCGCAAACACCAAGGGCAGGGATCTTTGAGAGCTACTTTTTTTTTTTTTTTTTTT
>NW_016107367.1:859997-861485 GCF_001604975.1 Cebus imitator | reverse complement strand
ACGGGGTTTCACCGTGTTGACCAGGATGGTCTCGATCTCTTGACCTCGTGATCCACCCGCCTCGGCCTCCCAAAGTGCTGGGATTACAGGCTTGAGCCACCGCGCCCGGCCTGGCTAATATTTTTTGTATGTTTAATAGAGGCAGGGTTTCACTGTGATGCTCAGGCTGCTCTTGAACTCCTGAGTTTAGGCAGTCTGCTGGCTTCAGCCTCCCAGAGTGTTAGGATTACAGGCACGAGCCACCGCCCCCAGCCTGGGAGTTACTTTGGAAGGAGCCTAAGTACACTAAGCAACAACAGAAAAGAAAGGCAATTATTAACTTCGTGAAAAACTAAAAGCTAAACCTGAGAGGATACATAACCACAGTGCATTAGTTGACTCCGTGGCCAACAATGTTTATATCATCATTATGATGAAACTCAATCTTGACTTGATCCAAAATGGCTATATATTGATAATGAGAGGTGACACAGGGAGAGCATGGGGGGCGTGTGTGGCACAGAAGAGTGTAAAGAATGTGAAACTCATCTCCCATAAGGGAAAGCCAGTAGATAATGGCTGGGTTGTTAAATCAAGTAACAGCAGCACAAGAATGTTATTTATAAACATGGAGATAAAAATCCAGAAAAAGGAGCCAAAGAGTTGAATGGGCTGTCTCTGGGGACGATTAAGAGTGCGACAGGTGGGAGGGGCTGCTGCTTTTCATTATGTCTGTTTGCCTTTTAAAATTCTATGCATATCATGTGCCTATACTTTACACTATTGCATTACTCAGATAAAAATACACAGTAATTAATAGAAAGGGATGGGGAGGAGAAGCCTCCTTGAAGAGTGAGCAGGGAAGTCCCAGGCATCCTGAACAACACAAGCTTCTCCCTCCCTGGGGACAGGCTACCATTTAGATGCAGAGATGGGGGAGGAACTGTAGCCCCTGGGAACACTCAGGGGCTCATACACGAGAGATTACAGTAACCAGAAACGGCACCAGGAGAATATAGTAACCGCGTGGGCCGGGGAAGGTGGCGCTCCTGGGGCTGAGAGGACTTGAGAAAATGGCAGGAGGTGAGTTTGGATCACAAGGTCAGGAGTTCAAGACTAGCCTGGCCAATATGATGAAACCCCGTCTCTACTAAAAGTACAAAAATTAGCCGGGCGTGGTGGCGGGTGCCTGTAGTCCCAGCTACTCAGGACGCTGAGGCAGGAGAATCACTTGAACCTGGGAAGTGGAGGTTATAGTAAGCCGAGATCACGCCGTTGCACTCCAGCTGGGGTGCCAGAGAGAGACTCTGTCTCAAGAAAAAAAAAAGAGAGAGAAGGGGTCTCACTGTGTTGCCCAGGCTGGAGTACAATGGTTATTCACAGGCATGATCATAGCCCACTGCAGCCATGAAATCCTGGACTCAAGTGATCCTTCCACCTCAGTCTCTCAAGTAGCTGGGACTACAGGCATGTACCACAGCAGCAGCAGCTGGCCTTTTTTTTTTTTTT
>NW_016107367.1:857343-858457 GCF_001604975.1 Cebus imitator | reverse complement strand
TGGAGTGCAGTGGTGCAATCCCAGCTCACTGCAACCTCTGCCTCCCAGGCTCAGGTGATTCTCCTGCCTCAGCCTCCCAAGTACCTGGGACTACAGGTGTGCACCACCACACCTGGCTGACTTTTTGTATTCTTAGCAGAGATGGGGGTTTGCCTTGTTGGCCAGGCTGGTTTGAACTCCTGACCTCAGGTGATCCACCTGCCTCAGCCTCCCAAAGCGCTGGGATTACAGGCGTGAGCCATCGCGCCCGAGCCTGTCTCTGTCACTTTCTCCCTCCCTTCCTCTCTCTTCCACAGAAATAATCTCTCTCATGAGCGCCCAAGTCTGCGTCCTGCTCCACTCACTCAGCAGTCTGTCCAGGCGCTCCCTCCATGTCAAGACGTCCAGAAAGAGCTTTCTTCCTCCTTTTCCAGCCCCCTGTGTGGGAGCCCCCATGTGTACCTGGTTCCCAGTGATGGGTGCCCAGGTTGGTGCAGGACTTTGCTTTTATTAATTCTGCCACAGATGGAACCCCTCAGCACATTCCACTGGGCTTTCTTTCACCCTGGGATGCCCTAGGAACCTGCCCTGAGATGCTGGCTCTGTCTAGGGACACTCATCATAGGCCAGGTGTCCGAGACCCCAGCAGCTGCGTGGACAGCTATGAGCAAAGGAGGGTAAGGAAGAGGAATGCTGGTGCGTTTGGGTCAGAAAGGGATTTCTGGGCTGGGTGCAGTGGCTCACACCTGTGATCTTAGCACTTTGGAAGGCTGAGGCGGGAGATCACTTGAGCCCAGGAGTTCGAGACTAGCTTGGGCAACATAACAAGATCCCATCTCAAAAAACAAAGAAGAAAAAAGGGATTTCTGGGGATGCCTCGGTTACTGGCACTCACCAAGGGCAGAGGGCTATGTCTGGGGCTGCCAGGCTGCCACCGTGGGCCTAGGCACAGTTGGTGGGGGTTGGGGATGGCTGAGAGTCCCCGTCTGGAGCCCAGTGGCTGGAGGGTGATTCTGGCTGTCAGAGGCATGTGAACCAGAGTGACTCCATCTTGAATAGGGGATGGGTAAAGTGAGGCTGAGACCTACTGGGCTGCACTCCCAGACGGTTAAGGCATTTTTTTTTTTTTTTTTTT
>NW_016107367.1:851153-857283 GCF_001604975.1 Cebus imitator | reverse complement strand
CTGGAGGGCAGTGATACAGTCTTGGCTCACTGAACTCTGCCGCCCAGGTTCAAACGATTCTCCTGCCTCAGCCTCCCGAGTAGCTGGGATTACAGGCACCCACCACCATGCCATGCTTTTTTATTTTTAGTAGAGATTGGATTTCACCATCTTGGCCAGGCTGGTCTTGAACCCCTAACCTCCTTATCCACCCACTTTGGCATCCCAAAGTGCTGGGATTACAGGTGTGAGCCACCACACCCAGCCTCCGGTTAAGGCATCCTAAGTCACAGGAGGAGACAGGAGGTCGGCACAAGACACAGGTCACAAAGACCCTGCTGATAAAACAGGGTGCAGTAAGGAAGTGGCCAACACCCACCAAAACCAAGATGGCTACAGGAGTGACTCTGGTCCCCCACTGCCACACTCCCACCAGCGCTGTGACAGTCTACAGATGCCATGGGAATGTCAGAAAGTCACTCCACATGGTCTAAAAAGGGAAGGCATGGGGCTGGGCGCCGTGGCTCACACTGTAATCCCAGCACTTTGGGAAGCTGAGGCGGGCAGATCATGAGGTCAGGAAATTGAGGGCAGCCTGGCCAACATGGTGAAACCCCATCTCTACTAAAAATACAAAAATTAGCTGGTTGTGATGACGTACGCCTATAATCCCAGCTACTCAGGAGGCTGAGGGACAAGAATCACTTGAACCGGGGAGGCAGAGGTTGCAGTGAGCCAAGATAGCATCTCTGCATTCCAGCCTGGGTGACAAGAGCCAGACTCTTTCAAAAAAAAAAAAAAAAAAACACACACACATAAAAATGGGCAACCAGCAGCCCTCTTGTTGCTCCGTCTATGAAGAAGCCACTCCTTTTTCCTTTACTTTCCTAATAAACTTGCTTTCCCTTTGCTCTGTAGACTCACCTGGAATTCTTTCTTGTGTGAGATCCAAGAACCCTCCTCTCCTGGGCCCTGGATCAGGACCCCTTTCCAGGAACAGGGCCTCTCACCACTCCCTGTGCATATCTTACGGTGGTCTTGGGCAACTTACCTTACCTCGCTGGGCCTCAGTTTCCTCCTCTAAAAAAGGGGGATGACAAAAGCCCCTGTCATAGGCAAAGAGGCAGGAAACAGCTGCGCAGGGCAGAGCCAATCTGGGGAGCCCTGCCCGGGGAGGGATACGAAGGAAAGGCTGCAGAATTGAATGGGTCAGAATTTATGGGTCAGAATTCTGGTCAGTAGAGCCCAGATCACGCATTAGAGGAAAACAAACAAACAAAAAATAACAAAAACAAAACAGAATTCTGGTCAGAGCTGCCTGCCCCATGACTCTAGGCCCTCCAGGCCCTCTGGTGGCAGGGCCCAGGCACCTGGCCTCACAGCCTCAGTTTCCTCAACCTTGTAAGGGGGATGGCAGCCCCACCTTGGAGGGGCACGGTTGTCAACTAATAACGCTGACTTACTCCCCACCTCCCACACCCAGGGGCCCCTGCAGTCCTGAGACGGGCCAAGTCAAGTCACGCCTCTCGTCCTGCTGGGGCAGCCTGACCAAGTCCCATTGTGGTTCTGCCAGGGAGCCTGATTTTGGCACTGGTGTATTTCCAGAGCCAAGGCAGGTGCCCAGTCCGAGGCCCTAGCAGGTGTCTGGGTCCCTTCCTGGAGCCCCCTCCCCCCCTCAGTCCCAGCATGGGGCTTAGGAGGGGAGGAAGTTCTGACACAGAGCGGGCGGGGTGGTGGGGGCAGCTGAGGGCTCTGGAGCAGAGGCTGGGCCCCACTCTGGCTTTCCCTGGCCCTAGAGGAAGGGTGGGATCTGAGAGAGTGTAGGGGCCTGAGAGCGGGGGCAGCACAGACACCAACCCAGACACCACTTGGGGGTCCCACCCACCTGGATCCAGGTGTCTGGGGCCAGGTGGGGTTTCCTCTCTAAGCTCAGAGTGACCTCCCCTTTCCCACCCTTGCCCAGAGCAAGCCCTGCTGAATTCTAAGTCCCACTTAGGCCAGACCAGGGACGCAGGGTGCTGCAGGCCTCCCGGCGCAAGCGCTCCTGAGCTGGCTTCTCCACGTGGCCACAGGACAGACTGTGTGCTGCATCCAGCGCCACAGGCTCCCCCAAAACAGAGGCTCTGGGAACAGGCTGCCCCATAAGGCACCATGCTCTAGTCTCCTTCTGTCTGTAAAATGCTAGCTGTTCCACTCACAACCGTCCCAAACTAGAAACAACCCAGTTATCCGTCAACTGGTAAATGAATAAACAAGTGTGTTATGTTTGTTTATTTAATTTTGAGACAGGGTTCCACGCTGTCACCCAGGCTGGAGTACAGTAGAGAGATGACAGCTAGCTACAGCCTAAACCTCTTGGGCTGAAGTGATTTTCCCACCTCAGGCATACCTGGCTAATTTTTTTTTTAATGGAATGTGATGCATTTATTTAAAAGGAATGCTGGTCAGCCATGGTAGCTCATAACTGTAATCTGGGCACTTTGGGAGGCCGAGGTGAGCAGATCACCTGAGGTCAGGAGTTCGAGACCAGCCTGGCCAACATGGTGAAACCCCGTCTCTACTAAAAATACAAAAATTAGCCGGGTGTGTGGCAAGCACCTGTAATCCCAGCTACTCAGGAGGCTGAGTCACGAGAATCGCTTGAACCCGGGAGGCAGAGCTTGCAGTGAGCCGAGATCGTGCCACTGCACTCCAGCCTGGGCGACAGAGCAAGGCTTCATCTCAAAAACAAAGATTAAAATAGTAAATTTTGTTATGTATATTTTTATCACTGTTTAAAAAAATAAACTCTAACAAACTCCCTTGGTTCTGCTATGCTCCTCCTAGGACAGGCTACAAAATTTGCAGGGCCCGTTGCAAAATGAAACTACAGGGACTCTTGTTCAAAAAGTATTAAGAATTTCAAGACGGCAACAGCAGCGTATTAAAGCAAGTGTGGTCTCTTCCAGGCTTAGGACCCCATGGGATCGCACAGGTCACAGCCAGAGCGCAGGCCTTGCCTCCGGGCCCCAGCCTGAGCCACCCCCGGACCTCTCTTTCGGCCCCTCACTCCGGCGAGGAGCCCGTCGTTCAGCTTGGGGAAGAGCCGCAGCTTTGGGCCTCCGGGCCTTTGTGCAGGACGTTCACCCAGCGCTCAGCGCCCTTCCTGGTGGTTCCTGCATCTTCAGATCCCGGCTGAGATCTACTGAAATCCGCGGCCGGAGGTCGCTGGGGCGAGGCCACCTGGCTCCGGTCTTGTCCCGTCGACTGGCTCCTGGGCGTGAGATGAATGCATCGGCTCAACGCGGGCCGCCACGTTGTGCTCAGAACACCAGGCAGCCGGCACCCGCTGCGCCCCAGCCTCCCGCGACTTCCCCAGCCGCGTGGATTCGCATCCACGTGCCCGGGCGGGGCCGCAGCGGGAGGCTCGGATCCACCCCCCGGGGTCCTGGCCGGTGGGGCCGGTGGGGGCCGCCTGGCTTCCGGGTCCCGCCCCGCCCCGTGGGGAACAGCGGGGCAGCGCCGGGGCCGGTTCGCTTTCCTGCGCGCCCATTTGCCCATTTGCCCGGAGGGGACCCCGCGCCCCGGCCTGGAGGTGACGGCAGAGCCTGCGGGAGGCCCCGGCCGGTCCCGCCCTCCGGGCCGCGGGGGCGACCTTCGCGCCGACGACGGCGCCCAGGCCGCGGCCCCTGCCCCCGCGCCCACCCACGCCGTGCCTGGCCCTCGCTCCCCCGGGAGAAGCCCAGCCGGCGGCCGCGGGCGCGCGGAAGCGCAGCCATGGTGACGGAGACAAAGACCCGGCGGCGGGGGCGGCGGCGGAGAGACTCCCCCGCCCGCGCGGAGACACCAGGGAAGCTCCTCTGGATGGCCTGGAGCTTGTCTGCTCTCCTGGGGCCTCAGTTTCCTTATCTGGACAACGGGGGCGGGGTCACAGCAGCCCCTCGGGCTTAGAGCTGGGGTGGTCTTTCCTTGCACCTCCTCCCTCTGCCAAAATAAATAACCCTACAGGGTCCTGGCGGGACCTGGGGAGTTGAGAGGGGCTGTCTGCGCTCCAGCATCTGGCATCTGGAGGAGGAGGCTGAGGCTGCGGGCCCGGAGGGTGGGGTGACCCGCACCTGCCCAGGCCCAGGTTGGCAGCCCCCAGCCTCGGGCTGGACAGTGGGGCAGGGCCATGACCCGGCCAGCACAGTGTTTAGCCACCCCTGGCCTGGCTGAGGACAGGGAACCCAGCAGGTCCATCCTGGGCCCTGCCAGCCTAGGATCTCCAAGGCCTTGTCTTGGTCACCGTTGGGTGGTCTAGGGTGCAGGGAGCCCAAGGAGGATTGGGCCTGATCTCTGTCCCCCAGAGCCCATGGACCCAGGACTGGCCCACCAGGCCAGGCACAGGTGCAGGGTCAGTGGCTTCTCAACAGCTGCGGCCCCTGGTGCCCCTCACCACCCCACCTCCACTGACCAGAACCACCACCCTGCCAGAGCCTGGGTCTCCCTGCAGCATGATGGTTCTGACCAGTGGGGGTGGGGTGAATGGAGAGGACATTGCTTGGCCAGACACAGTGGCTAACGCCTGTAATCCAGCACTTTGGGAGGCCGAGGCAGATGGATCACTTGAGGTCAGGGGCTCCAGATCAGACTGGCCAACATGGTAAAACCCAGTCTCTACTAAAAACACAAAAACCATAGTGGTTTGCACCTGTAATCCCAGCTACTCAGGAGGCTGAGGCAGGAGAATCACCCAAACCCAGGAGGGGGAGGTTGTAGTGAGCTGAGATTATGCCATTGCACTCTTGCCTGGGTGACAGAGTGTGACTGTCTCCAAAGCAACAACAAAAAAGGCAAAGGAGGCTGGGCGTGGTGGCTCTTGCTTGTAATCCCAGCACTTTGGGAGGCTGAGGCGGGTGGATCACCTGAGTTCAGGAGTTCGAGACCAGCCTGACCAACAAGGAGAAACCCTGTCTCTATTTAAAAAAAAAAAAAAAAAAAAAAGGCAGAGGAGTCGGGGGTCTGAAGGCTCCGCTGGTCCAGCCCACCCCTCAGGGGACAGACTGGTTGACTTGACCGGTTCACTGAGGGCACTAGGATCAGGCCCAGGGGTAGTGCTCTTCCAGCAGTGTCCTGAGGCAAAGCCTGCCGTTCTGAACCCGCCTTCTTTTGCCAGGAGACAAGACCTTGTCCATTGCAGCCGGGACATGGTGTGGATAAAACTGTCAGGCAGTGGGTGTCCTGCCCTGAAGCCTCCCCTCTCCCCAGCAGCCCTCAGACCCCCCAGATTCTGGTCTCCTGGCCTGCCGTCTCCCTTTTCCTTGGTACTTTGGCACCTGAACCGTTTGGAGTGTCTGAGGAGCTGCCTGTTGGTCCCAGCATCCCCTGTCGTCCAGCCCTGGGGCAGGAGGCTTGGGGGTCATGGTGTCAGCCCTGCCACGGATCAGCCAGCCAATCAACAAAGCGCAGGAATCACCCAGCACACAGGTGTGGGTGCAGGGAGGCCGGGAGGGTCACATAATGGGAGATGAGTGGCCCCTCATGTTCAAAATCCTCATATTCAGAGATCAGAACGTCCCCCAAGTTCAGAGATCCTCAGGTCACTCTCCCAGGGATGGAAACTCCCTTCCCCAACAGGGGCAGCCCTAGGGGCCCAGCCCCACCCCTACCTAGGGCCAACCTCTCTGCAAACCCCTGGACTCAATCACGTGTGTGGGGCCCAGCTTTGAGGTGGAAGACCCCACCTTGGCATTGCTTCTGTGGAGACTCAGGAAACACCCATGATGAGCCTGACTACCCCATTAGCATGGGGATGGAGAGAGCAGCCCAGTCACCGGGGGCTGTGGTTGGAGAGTGGCCTCCAGCCCAGCCTGAAGCCCAGACCGAGCTAGGCTGGAAGGAGCAGGAAGGGTGTGCAGGCAGGGGACACAGCCTGGCCAAAGGTGCCTCCTGACCTTTGGCAGCTGCAGGAAGATGGGCCCACCTGAAAGGGAGGCTGCATTGAATGCAGTGAGGACCTGGGCTGTAGGGCTCAGCCTCTAGACAGCAGGAGCACAGCAGGAGCCAGGGGTGGGGCCTCCTGCCCAGCCATAAGAAACAGTCCCCGCCTACTGGGCGGATCCTCTGAGTTGGGGAGTTCAAGACCAGCCTGATCAACATGATGAAACCCCGTCTTTAAAAAAATAAAAAAAGA
>NW_016107367.1:833320-849616 GCF_001604975.1 Cebus imitator | reverse complement strand
AAAAAAAAAAAAAAAAACCACCCAAGATCTTAGCTATGAGTTTCCTGGCAGTCGCGGCATAAAGAAGGGAATGAGAATGGATCATGGAACTTCACTATGTGATCACATGGGAATGTATCAGGCAGCCAGGGGACCCTCACCAATACACCGACACCTCAGGCAGCAGGCATGTTCTGTGGTGGCCTCTGGAAACAGGCCGTCCGGGCTGGGAGGATAGAGATGGACATGAGCTGGGCCTGCACCCTCAGCCCCTTCCTGTTGAGCGGCTCCAGGATGTCTTGCCCTCTCTGGGCCTCTGGGCCAAGCCTCACCCCAGTCTCTGGGTAGCAGGGCTCAGGACGTCAGTGGCTGGTTCAGGAAGGCTGTCTGCGAGCCCCAGCCTGGTTCCCCACTCCGTGCCTGCTTCTTAAGTGGCCCAGGGGGACAGGGAGCAAGCGTGCCTCTCCCACTGCAGGGCCCTGAGGGCTGGGGACTCTGCTCACTCTGGGCTCTCCCCTGCCTTAGCACATCCTGCTCCTAGTGCCCTGCCCCCCCTCACCTGCCTGGCAAATGGTTCTTCACCACTCAGTTCACACGTCCCCTCCCCCAGCCCCGGTGCTGGCCCCCGCAGCGCCCCTACCCCACCTTGTCCACACTGGCCATGCACTGGTCTGTAAAGTGCCTCACTGGCCTGGGGCTGCGCTTCTGTCCCTTTAAATTCCTACAAGAAGGCTAGGGCTGGCTCGAGTGACACCAAGATTCACAGGACAGCTCTGGGGTCCAGGTCCAAGTCCCACTGCGCCGCCTGCTCACTCTGTGACCGGAGCAAGCTGCTTCCCTCAGGAGAGGTCGGCTCCGTGGCAGTGGATGGGTTCAGCCGTGGGAAGCCCTTGGCAAGCCGCTGGCCCACGGCCGGTGCTCAGCTGGGCTCGCTCTGAGTAGCACTGGTCACCACCTCGACCGCCACACACCCTCCCCCAACGGGACAGAGCCAGGGGTCTGTCAGCTGCCCCCACCCCGGCTCCCTGTGGTCCAGCCTCAGGGATTTGGAGATTGGGACCAAGGAGCCAGGCAGGGAAGGGTGTTCCGGAGGACGCAACACAGTGAGCCCAAAAGAGGGAGGAGGGGTGGGGCTTGTTCCAGGAACAGGCTGGGGTCACTTTCCCTTCTCCAGAGTCCCAGGCACATGGGTGGTAGGAGAAGAGGCAGGAGAGGCTGGTGAACCCAGCCCGCGAGGCCCTAAATGCCCAGCGAAGAAGCCTCAGTCTTTCACAGAAGTCTTGGAGCTTGGTTGAGCAAGGTCGGATAGCTCAGGGGCTGAGCTGGAGCATCTGGGAGAGTGAGGCTGCCTGTGAGCTGTACCCCTCACCTTGGCCCCAGCACCCAGGACTGCGCTCAGCCCAGGACCGCACCAAGCGGGCACAGGAGGCCTGGCTGAATGAGGCCTGTACTCAGATTGGGGTCACTTAGGAGGTTGGCTGAGACGGCCTCCAGAAGGGGCTAACCCCACCACACGCTGGGGCCCAAGAGGAAGCTGGCTCTGTGTCGTTGGACAAGTCAGGAACTCACTGGCGGTGGCTGTGATCTTATTTGGGGGTTCAGCTGTGCCCTGCACTCCAGCTGCTGAGCAATCTCTCCAGGAAGTCGCAGCTGTCCTCTGGGAGGCAGGGACCAGGTGGAGCAGAGGGGCTGCCCCAGCTACTCACACAGAAGTCCTCACACAAGGACCTGAGAACCCCAGCGGAGGAGGGACCCCAGACCCAGGCCCACCAGGGCCAGTGTCCCCATTTCACAGCAGGGGGACTGCAGCGGGGTGGACAGCAAGCCCTGCTGCCCACTGCTCATGTGGTCTGGGCAAGTCACTTCCTCTGCCCCGAACGAGGTGAGGTAGGGTGAGCTGGGATGTGCGGTGGCAGCAGCTCCAGCTCCAGTTCCCTTTTTTGTTATTTTCTACAGACTTTATTTTTTTTGAGACAGAGTCTCCTTCTGTCACCTAGGCTGGAGTGCAGTGGCACAATCTCACCTCACTGCAACCTCTGTTCCCTGGAGTCAAGCGATTCTCTTGCCTCAGCCTCCCAAGTAGCTGGGATTACAAGTGTGCACCGCCACACCTGGCTAATTTTTGTGTTTTTAGTAGAGATGGGGTTTCATCATGTTGATCAGGCTGGTCTCAAACTGCTAACCTCAGGTGATTCACCCGCCTCGGCCTCCCAAAGTGCTGGGATTACAGGTGTGAGCCACTGCGCCCTGCCAACCTACAGATTTTTTAAGATAAAATGGCTTTATTGAGATCGAATTCACATGCCACACCATTCACCATTTTAAAGTGTGCAGTGCTGTGGTGGTTGGTATATTCACGGAGTTGTGCAACCATCACCACAATCAATTTTAGAACGTTTTTATCACCCCCAAAACACACTGTGGACCCATTACTAACCACTCTCCACTTCCCTGCTCCCCCTAGCCCTGGCGACCACTCGCCCACTTTTCATCTCTGTGGATTGGCCTTTTCTGGACATTTCATATAAATGAAACCCTATGATGTGGCCTTTTGCAACTGACTTCTTCCACTTAGCAAAACTCTTTAAAGATAGCTTTTTGGCCGGGCGTGGTGGTTTACGCCTGTAATCCCAGCACTTTGGGAGACTACGATGGGTGGATCACAAGGTCAGGAGTTTGAGACCAGCCTGGCCAATATGATGAAACCCTGTCTATACTAAAAATAGAAAAATTAGCTGGGTATGGTGGCGGGCACCTGTAGTCTCAGCTACTTGGGAGGCTGAGGCAGGAGAATTGCTTGAACCTGGGAGGCAGAGGTTGCGGTGAGCCGAGATCAAGCTATTGCACTCCAGCCTGGGCGACAGAGCGAGACTCCATCTCAAAACAAAAAAAAAAAGCTTTTATTTATTGGCCAGATCTGGTGGCTCACGCCTATAATCCCAGCCCTTTGGGAGGCCGAGGCGGGCAGATCATGAGGTCAGGAAATCCAGACCATCCTGGCCAACATGGTGAAACCTCGTCTCTACTAAAATGCAAAAATTAGCTGGGTGTGGTGGCATATACCTGTAGTCCCAGCTACTCGGGAGGCAGAGGCAGGAGAATCGCTTGAACCTGGGAGGTGGAGGCTGCAGTGATCCGAGATCATGCCACTGCACTCCAGCCTGGCACCTGGCGACAGAGCCAGACTCTGTCTCAGAAAAAAAAAAAAAGAAAAAGAAAAAAACTTTTATTTTTCAAAGCTGCCTGAGGTTCACAGCCAAATTGAGCAGAAGGTACAGAGAGTTCTCATGCACCTCTGCCCCCACGCACGCACAGCCTCCTCCACAGTAACATCCCCACCAGAGCACACATTTGTTACAACTGAAGAACCTGCAGGGACACATCATCACCAAAGTCCAGGGTTTACTTGAGGGGTCTCTCTTCCCACCAGATGTTTCACAGGCTCGGATGAAGGTATAATAACGTGTCTCCACCATTAGGGTTTTATGAAAAATATTTTTCTTTTCTTTCCTTTTTTTTTTGAGACAGAGTCTCGCTCTGTCGCCCAGGCTGGAGTGCAGTGGTATAATCGTGGCTCACTGCAACCTCCTCCTCACGGGTTCAAGATCCTTCAGCCTCAGACTCCTGAGTAGCTGGGACTACAGGCATGCGCCACACATGGCTAATTTTGGTTTTTTTTTTTTTAGGATGGAGTCTAGCTCGGTCACCCAGGCTGGAGTGGAGTGGCACAATGTCGGCTACTGCAGACTCCACCTCCCAGGTTCAAGTGATTCTCGCACGTCAGCCTCCCAAGTAGTTGGGATTACAGGCATGCACCATGATGCCAGCTAATTTTTGTATTTTTAGTAGAGACAAAGTTTCACCATGTTGGCCAGGTTGATCTCGAACTCCTGACTTCAAGTGATCCACCTGCCTCAGCCTCCCAAAATGCTGGGATTACAGGGGTGAGCCACCGCGCCCCACCTGTTTTGTTTTTTATTATTTTACTTTATTTCTTGTAGAGATAGGGTCTTGCCACATTGCCCAGGCTAGTCTCAAACTCCTGGCCTCAAGTGATCCTCTCCTCTCAGCCTCCCAAAGTGTTGGGATTACAGGCATGAGCCGCCGTGCCCGGGTGTGTTTTTGTTTTGATTTGTCTCTAAACATTTTCTAATTTCCCTTGTTATTTCTTCATGGATGCATGTTGTTTATTTTCCATAGTTCTGTGAATTTTCCAGGTTTTTTTCTAATGATTTATTTTTCTCTTTTTCTTTTTTTTTTTGAAACAGAGTCCTGCTCTTTTGCCCAGGCTGGAGTACAGTGGTGTGATCTCAGCTCACTGCAACTTCTGCCTCAAGCAATTCTCCCTGCCTGAGCCTCCCAAGTAGCTGGGACTACAGGTGTGTGTGCCACCATGCCCAGGTAATTTGTGTGTGTTTGTTTATTTATTTATTTTTGAGACTGTCTTGCTCTGTTGCCCAGGCTGGAATGCAGTGGCTCGATCTCGGCTCACCACAACCTCTACCTCCCAGCTTCAAGCAATTCTCCTGCCTCAGCCTCCTGAGTAGCTGGGATTACAGGCACCTGCCACAACGCCGGACTAATTTTTTGTGTTTTTAGTAGACAGTGGTTTCATCATGCTGGCCAGGCTGATCTTGAACTCCTGACTCTGTGATCTGCCAACCTCGGCCTCCCAAAGTGCTGGGATTAGAGGCGTGAGCCACTGCGTCTGATCTAATTTTTGTATTTTTATTAGAGACGGGGTTTTGCCATGTTGGCTGGACTCAAAATCCTGGCCTCAAGTGATCTTCCTGCCTTGGCCTCTCAAAGTGCTGGGATAACAGGCAGGAGCCACCATGCCCAGCTGATAGTGATTTCTAATTCCATTTGATTGTGGTCAGAGAAGATACCCTTTGTATGACACCTTCTTAAATCTACTGAGACTTAATTTGTGGCCTAGCATGTTCTATCCTAGAAAATGTTCCAAGTGCACTTCAGAAGGGCATGTATACAGCCAGGCGTGGTGACTTTCGCCTGTAATCCCAGCACTTTGGAAGCTGAGGTCAGGAGTTCAAGACTAGCCTGGCCAACCTGGTGAAACCTCGTCTCTACTAAAAATACAACAATTAGCTGGGTGTGGTGGGCGTGCCTGTAATTCCAGCTAATCGGGAGGCTGAGGCAGGAGAATCTCTTGAACCTGAGAGGCAGAGGTTGCAGTGAGCGGAGATCACGCCACGGGACTCCAGGCTGGGCAACAGAACGAGACCCTGTCTCACACAAACAAGGAAGGATGAGTACGCTATTGTTGGATAGTGTGTTCCGTGTACGGCAGTCCCCACTTATCTTCGGGGCTACATTCCCAGCCCTCTAGTTGATGCCAGAAACCCCGGATAGTACTGAGCTCTCTGTTACACTATGTGTTTTTGTATATGTCCTTACCAATGGTAAAGTTTAATTCACAAATTAGGCACAGTAAGAGATTAACAACAGTAATAAAATACAACAATTTAAAAAATATACCATGATAAAAGGTATGAAACGTCTCTCTTTCAAAGTGTCATATGTAATATTTTCAGACTTCTGGTAACTGAACTCACAGAAAGTGAAACCATGGATAAGGGACCGCTGTGTGCCGGTTAGATCTAGTTAGTTTACTGTATTGCTAAATTCTCTGTTTCCTTATTTCCTTCCTTATCTCTATTTCTCTGACTTACCTTCTGTCTGGAAGTTCTATTCATTATTAAGAGGGAGAGGTAATGAAGGCCCCAACTATCATTATAGTCTTTTTGTTTTGTTTTGTTTTGAGACAGAGTCTCGCTCTGTTTGTCGCCCAGGCTGGAGTGCAGTGTCATAGTCTCAGGTCACTGTAACCTCCGTCCCCCAGGTTCAAGTAATTCTCCTGACTCAGCCTCCTGAGTAGCTGGGATTACAGGCGTGTGCCACCCTGCCCAGCTAATTTTTTGTATTTTTTTTAGTAGAGATGGGGTTTCACCATGTTGGCCAGGCTGGTTTTGAACGCCTGACCTCATGATACGCCCGCCTTAGCCTCCCAAAGTGCTGGGATTATAGGCGTGAGCCACCATGCCCAGTCCATTGTAGACCTGTCTATGTCTCTCTTCAATGCTGTCAGTTATTGCTACAAACATTTTTTTTTTCTTTTTTGAGATGGAGTCTCCCTCTGCCTCAGCTAATTTTTTGTATTTTTAGTAGAGAAGGTATTTCATTATGTTGGCCAGGCTGGTCTCAAACTCCTGACCTCAAGTGATCCGCCCACCTTAGCCTTCCAAAGTGCTGGGATTCCAGGCGTGAGCCACGGTGCCCGGCCTGCTGCAGACATTGTGATGGTCTGTTAGTAGGTGCAGGTATTAGTCAGGATTCTCCAGGGAGACAGAACCCATAGGACACATATACATATAGGAGAGGGGGTTTATTATGGGAATTGGCTCATGTGATTATGGAGGCTAAGAAGTCCCAGGATAGGCCTTCTGCAAGCTGGAAACCCAGGGAAGCTGGTAGTGCCGCCCAGTCCAGCTCCGAAAGCTTTAGAAGCAGGGAAGCCAATGACATAACTCTCAGCCCAAGGCCAATGCCTGAGGGCCCAGGGGAGTTAGTTGCTGGTTCGAGTTCTGGAGTCCAAACTTCAGAGAAGCTGAAATTGTGGCATCCAAAGACAGGAGAAGGGTGTTCTGGCTCCAGAAAAGAGAGCAAGAATTTTCCCGATTATGTGGTTTGGCTGTGTCCCTACCCAAATCTCATCTTGAATTGTAATCCCCATAATCCCTTCATGTCTAGGGAGAGACCTGGTGGGAGGTGACTAAGTCATGGGCGTGGTTTCCCCCATGCTGTTTCCTGATAGTGAGTGAGTTCTCAGGCTGGGCACAATGGCTCATGCCTGTAATCCCAGCACTTTGGAAGGCCAAAATGGGTGGATCGCCTGAGGTCAGAAGTTGGGACAAGTCTGGCCAACATGATGAAACCCTGTCTCTAGTAAATATACGAAACTTAGCCGAGCATGGTGGTGGGCACCAGAAATCCCAGCTACCCAGGAGGCTGAGGCAGGAGAATCTCTTGAACCTGGAAGGTGGAGGTTGCAGTGAATCGAGATTGGGCCACTTTAGCCTGGGCAAAATAATGAAATTCCATCTCAGAAACAAAAAAAGGGCACAGTGGCTCATGCCTGTAAGCCCAGCACTTCAGGAGGCCGAGGTGGGCAGATCACAAGGTCAGGAGTTTGAGACCAGCCTGGCCAACATGGTGAAACCCCCTCTCTACTAAAAATACAAAAATTAGCTGGGCGTGGTAGAGCTTGCCTGTAATCCCAGCTGCTCAGGAGGCTGAAGCAGGAGAATCGCTTGAACCTGGAAGGTGGAGGTTGCAGTAAGCAGAGATCCTGCCATTGCATTCCAGCCTGGGCAACAGAGGAAGACTCCGTCTCAAAAAAAAAAAAAAAAAAAACAAAAAACAGTGAGTAAGTTCTCATGAGAACTGATGGTTTCATAAGGGGCCCTTCCCCCTTTGCTCCTCTTTTTTCTCTTGCCGCCGTGTGAGAAGGTCCAAGCTTCCTTCCTCTTTGCCTTCTGCTGTGATTGTAAGTTTCCTGGAGCTTCCTAGCCAGGTGGAACTGTGAGTCAATTACACTTCTTTATAAATTACCCAGTCTTGGGTATTTATTCATAGCAGTGAGAATGGGCTAACACACCCTTCATCCATCTCTGGTCCCATCCTGTCCTTCACACAACTGGATGGCGCCCTTCCCCAACCCTGTATCAAAGGTAAATCTTCTGGCCAGGCGCAGTGGCTCACGCCTGTAATCCCAGCACTTTGGAAGGCCGAGGCAGGTGGATCATGAGGTCAGGGGTTCGAGATGAGCCTGGCCAGCATCGTGAAACCCCTTCTCTACTAAAGATACAAACAATTAGCTGGGCGTGCTGGCGCACAGGTGTAATCCCAGCTACTTGGCAGGCTGAGGCAGGAGAATTGCTTGAACCTGGGAGGTGGAAGTTGCAGTGAACCAAGATCTCACCACGGCACTCCAGCCTGGGTGACGGGGTGAGACTCCGTCTCAGATTAAAAAAAAAAAAAAAAAGAGAGAGAGAGCGAGAGAGAGATCTTTCCCATTCAGTCCACTGACTCACTGCCAACCTCCTCTAGAAACACTCTCACAAACAGACCCAGAAATGATACTTTATCAGCTATTTAGAAATCCCTTAATCCAGTTAAACTGACACCTAAAAATAGTCATCACAGTGCATAAAAGTATAGAATTGTTATGTTTTCTTGCTGTGTTAAATCTTTTATTACTATATAATGTCCTATGTCTCTTATGACTTTTGAAACATTTTTTGTTTTGCTTTTTTGTTTTAGATAGTTTAGCTCTTGTTGCCCAGGCTGGAGTGCAACGGCATGATTTTGGCTCACTGCAACCTTAGCCTCCCAGGTTCAAGTGAATTCTTCTGCCTCAACCTCCCGAAGTAGCTGGGATTATAGGCACCTGCCACCATGACCAGCTAATTTTTTTGTATTTTTAGTTGAGACAGGGTTTCACCATGTTGGTCAGGCTGGTCTTGAACTCTTGACCTCAGGTGATCCACCCGCCTGGGCCTCCCACAGGGCTGGGATTACAGGCGTGAGCCACTTTGCCTAGCCGTTTTGTTTTGGTTTTGAGACACAGTCTCTCGCTGTGTTGCCAAGGCTGGAGCGTAGAGGTGTGCCCACAGCTCACTGTGCGTGACCTCCCAGGCTCAAATGATCACCCACGTAGGCCCTGCCACTAGCTGGAACCCTAGGCCTATGCCACCAGGCCTGGCTAATTTTTTTTAAAGTTTTTGTACAGATGAAGTCTCCCTATGTTTCCTAGGCTGGCCTCAAACTCCTGGACTCAAGTGTTCCTCCTACCTCGGCCTCCCAAAGTATTGGAATTAAAGGTATGACCATGGCCAGCAAAATAGCCTTTTAAAAATTTTTTCTTTGAGATGGCATCTTACTCTGTTGCCCAAGCTGGAGTGCAGTGGCATGATCTTGGCTCATTGCAACCTTCACCTCCTAGGTTCAAGTAATCCTCCTGCCTCTGCCTCCTGAGTAGCTGGGATTATAGGCTCCCACTACCACGGCCAGCTAATTTTTGTATTTTAGTAGAGACAGGGTTTCACCATGTTGGTCAGGCTGGTCTCGAACTCCTCACCTCCAGAGATCCACCCACTCAGCCTCCCAAAGTGCTGAAATTACAGATGTGAGCCACCATGTCCAGCTATTTTCTTTAACTTATTTTATTTTTTGAGACAAAGTCTTACTCGTTGCCAGGCTGCAGTGTGGTGGTGAGATCTCGCTGCAAGCGCTGTCTCCTGTGTCCATGCAATTCTTGTGCCTCAGCCTCCCAAATTGCTGGGATTACAGGCCTGTGCCATCACACCCAGCTAATTTTTGTGTTTTTGGTAGAGGAGGGGTTTCTCCATCTTGGCCAGGCTGGTCATGAACTCCTAGCTTCAAGCCATTGGCCTGTCTTGGTCTCCCAAAATGCTGGGATTACAGGTGTGAGCCACCTCACCCGGCCGGTTCTTTCATTTTAACTTGCAGGACTCCCTTGAGAATTCTTTTTTCTTTTTTTTTTTTTTTTGGAGTTGCTCTGTTGCCCAGGCTGGAGTGCAGTGGCAAGATCTCGGCTCACTGCAATATCTGCCTCCTGGGGTCAAGTGATTCTCCCACCTCGGACTTCTGAGTAGCTGAGATTACAGGCATGCACAGTCATGCTGGGCTAGTTTTTGTAATTTTAGTAGAGACAGGGTTTTACCATTCTGGCCAGGCTGGTCTTGAACGCCTGACCTCAAGTGATCTGCCTGCCTCGGCCTCCCAAAGTGCTGGGATTATAGGTGTGAGCTGCAGAGCCCACCCAAGAAATTCTCTCAGCTTTATACAGATCTGGCAACTGGACGTGGTCTCATGCCTGTAAACTTAGTACTTTGGGAGACCAAGATGGGAGGATCACTTGAGCCCAGGAGGTTGAGACCAGCCTAGGAAGTTAGATTCCGTCACTACTGAAAAAAAAAAAAAAATTGAACAATATAAAAACAAAAAGAGAAAAAAAAATTGGAGGTCAGTGGCACAATCTTGGCTCATTGCAACCTGCAACCTCCACCTCCTGGGTTCAAGCAATTCTCCTGCCTCAGCCTCCCAAGTAGCTGGGATTACAGGCGTGTGTTACTATGCCCGGCTAATTTTTGTAGAGAATTACAAAAAGGCCCTCTGACCTTTAGTAGAGACTGGGTTTCACCATGTTGGCCAGGCTGGTCTCAAACTCCTGGCCTCAACTGATCCACCTGCCTTGGCCTCCCAAAGTGCTGGGATTACAGGTGTGAGTCACTGCGCCCGGCCCCGCTGTCTTTTCAAGTTCTCTGATTCTTCTGCCTCCTCAAACCTACCTTCGAATCCTTTTAGTGAGATTTTGTTGTTTTTCTTCTTATAAGACCGGGTCTCCTCTGTCACCCAGGCTGGGTGCAGTGACATGATCATAGCTCACTGTTGCCTCAAATTCCTGGGCTCCAGTGACTTTCCTACCTCAGCCTGAGAAGCTGGTTTTACAGGTGTGTACCACCATGTCCAGCTAATTTGTAAATGTATTTATTTTTTCTTTTGTGAGACAGGGTTTGGAAGATTTGATTGTGTCACCCAGGCTGGAGTGCAATGGCACAGTCTCAGCTCACTGCAACCCTTGCCTTCTGGGTTCAAGGCACTCTCTCACCTCAGTCTCCCAGGTAGCTGGGAATACAGGTGCACCCCACCATGCCTTGCTAGGTTTTGTATTTTTGGTAGATGTAGGGTTTCACCATGTTGCAAGCCTGGTCTTGAACTCCTGAGCTCAGCCTCCCAAAATGCTGGGATTATAGGTGTGAGCCATGGTGTCCAGCCTACAAAGAGCTTTGATAACTGTATTGTACTCCAGATTAGACAACAAAGCCAGACCCTGTCTTAGCAGGGGAAAAAAAAAGAAGATTGTTCATGAGCACATAGGTGCAAAACTAAATATATAAATAAATAAATAAATACATTGAAAAAGGAAAAAAAGATATTTGTTTTTTTATTTTTTTGAGATGGAGTCCAGGCTGGAGTGTCATGGCACAGCCTCAGCTCATTGCAACCTCTGCCTCCTGGGTTCAAGCGATTGTCCTGCCTCAGCCTCCGGAGTAGCTGGGATTACAGGCACCCACCACCAAGCTCAGCTCATTTTTGTATTTTTTGTAAAGATGGTGTTTCCCCATGTTGGCCAGGCTGGTCCCGAACTCCTGACCTCATAATCTGCCTGCCTTGTCCTCCCAAAGTGCTGGGATTACAGGCATGAATGAGCCACTATGCCTGGCCCTATTTATTTATTTTTGAGACTGAGTCTTACTCTGTTGCCCAGGCTGGAGTGCAGTGGTGTGATGTCAGCTCACTGCAACCTCCACCTGCCTTCTGGGTTCAAGTGTTTCTCCTGCCTCAGTTTCCCAGGTAGCTGAAATTACAGGCACTGGCCACAATGCCCAGCTAACTTTTGTATTTTAGTAGAGATGGAGTTTCACCACGCTGGCCAGGCTAGTCAGGAGGCCGAGGCTGGCAGTTCACCTGAGGTCAGGAGTTCGAGATGAGCCTGGCCAACATAGTGAAACCCCATCTCTATTAAAAATACAAAAATTGAGTCAGGTGCAGTGGCTCATGCCTGTAATCCCAGCACTTTGGGAGGCTGAGGCGGGTGGATCACAAGATCAGGAGTTCGAGACCAACGTGACCAACATGTTGAAACCTCGTCTCAAAAAAAAAAAAAAAAATTAGCTGGGTGTGGTGGCAGGCGTCTGTAATCCCAAGCTACTTGGGAGGCTAAGGCAGGAGAACCGCTTAAAACTGGGAGATGGAGGTTGCAGTGAGCTGAGATCTTGCCACTGCACTCCAGCCCAGGTGACAGAGTGAGACTCCATCTCAAAAAAAAAAAAAGTAGAATTAAACAGGCCAGGCAAGGTGGCTCAGGCCTGTAATCCCAGCACTTTGGGAGGCCAAGGCGGGTGGGTCACTTGAGGTCAGAAGTTAGAGACCAGCCCAGCCAACATGGTGAAACCCCACCTTCACTAAAAACACAAAAATTAGCCAGGCATGGTGGTGGGCACCTGTAATCCCATTTACTCAGGAAGCTGAGTCGAGAATTGCTTGAAAGGAGGGTGGAGTTTGCCGTGAGCCGAGATGGCACCATTGCACTCCAGTCTGGGTGACAGAGTGAGCCTCCACCTCAAAAAACAAAATCTAACATAAGTTTGTCTAGTAGATCTGCCATCAGTTCTTTGTATTATTTTCCTTAATGTGTCATACTTTACTGCTATTTTGTATGCCTCATGGTTTTTTGTTGAAAATTGGACATTTGAATCTAATAATGTGCTGACTCTAGAAATCAGATTCTTTCCTTTCTCCATGGGTTTTTTTGGTAATTTTTGTTTGTTTGTTTGCATTGTGTTTATTATTTTTGTAGGCTGTCTCTGTGCCAAAGATCAGCGTGAGATATAATCTTCAGGAGCCCTCTGGCCTTTCTGAGTCTGTGCCTTTCCCTGGCCATAAGCAGTCACTTTCTAATTTTCCTTGTGTGTGCAGTTGTTTTTGAAAGTTCTAATCTTTTTTTTTTTTTTTGAGATGGAGTCTCACTCTGCCTCCCAGGCTGGAGTGCAGTGGCACGATGTCAACTCACTGCAACCTCTGCCTCCTGGGTTTAAGCAATTCTTTTCCTCAGCCTCCCGGGTATCTGGGAATATAGGAGGCGCCACCACACCCAGCTAATTTTTTTGTTTGTTTGTTTTGTTTTAGTAGAGACAGGGTTTCACCATCTTGGCCAGGGTGGTTTTGAACTCCTGACCTCATGATCTACCCTCCTCAGCCTCCCAAAGGGTGGGAAATGTAGGCTTATAGGCATGAGCCACCTCGACCAGACTTTTTTTTCTGAGGCAAGATCTCGCCCTGTAGCCCAGGCTTGAGTGCAGTGGCGCAATTTCTGCTCACTGCAACCTCTGCCTCCCGGGTTCCAGCAATTCTCCTGTCTCAGCCTCCTGAGTAGCTGGGATAACAGACACGTGCCACCATACCTGGCCAATTTTTGTATTTTTAGTAGAGATGGAGTTTCACCATGTTGGCCAGGGTACTCTTGAACTCCTGACCTCAGCTGATCCACCTGTCTTGGCCTCCCAACGTGCTGGGATTACAGGCGTGAGCCACTGCACCTGGCTGAATGTTCTAATCCTTAATGTCTGGCTCCCAAAAGGGAAAAAAAAGAAATAGTGGGGGCATGGCACTGGCCCTTTAAATCAGCTGGTGGTGGCTTGTGCTGGAAGGGGAGGAGCCTGCTCCAGTGGGGAAGGAGCACAACCCTGGTGGCTTCTGCCTCTTCCTCTGCGCCCCCACGATCAGAAGCAGTGTTTTCTGAAAAATCTCTCAAACCCTGTTTGTCCTCTGCTGTCATACCACCACCACAATCGTCAACACAGAAGAAAGCTTCTGTGGCCAAAACTGTTGGGTTTTCCCCATACACCAAGCAGCAGACACCAGATGGGTGTCCGCTAGTCCAGTTCTGAGGCTGTCTACCTGGAGAGCATCAGAGGCCGCAGAGTGAAGGCTCAGTCCCCAGACCTCCCCGTCACACCCCAAACGCCAGTCACAATTCGGGGCCCCTGCAACTTGTGACCTACAAGCTTCAAGCTGGGGTTCCCACAGCCCCCTGTTTGGGTTCTATTAATTTGCTGGGGCAGTTCACAGAACAGGAAGAACACTTCCTTACATTTACTGGTTTATTGTAATGGCTACAGAGGAAGACATCTGTGGTGTTATATATATATATACATACATATTCATTCTTGGTCCCTGGCTGTCAGTTCCCATAGCCCTTGTTATAGTCTTTGCATAGAATGCTGGGTGTGGCCAGGCGCAACAGCTCAGGCCTGTAATTCCAACACTTTGGGAAGGCTAGGTTGGTGGATTAATTGACCTCAGGAGTTCCAGACAGCCTGGGCGATTTGGCGAAACACCTGCACTTCTGTAATCCCCGATATTGAGGAGGCTGAGTCTGGAGCATTGCTTTAGTCTGGGAGGTAGAGGCTGCAGTCAGCGGAGATTGAGCCACTGCACTCCAGCCTGGGCGATAGAGCAAGACCCTGTCTCAAAAANAAAAAAAAAAAGGGCCAGGTACGGTGGCTCATGCGTGTAATCCTAGCACTTTGGGAGGCCAAGGCGGGTGGATCATCTAAGGTGAGGAGTTCAAGAGCAGCCTGGCCAACATGGGGAAACCCCGTCTCTACTAAAAACACCAATTAGCCAGGAGTGGTGGCGCATGTCTGTAATCACAACAGCTACTTGGGCGGCTGAGACAGGAGAATCGCTTGAACTCAGGAGGTCCAACTAGGCCATTGGACTCCAGCCTGGGTGACAGACTGAGACTAACCCTTTCTTCTCAAAAAAAAAAAAGGAGGATAAGATGAAGAGACGCAGTAAGGAAGGGCATGGCGCTTCCATGTCTTACCCCAGGGGTTGAAGTTCTGCAAATCTTGTCCTCAGGTTTTTTGTTTGTTTGTTTCTGAGACAGGGTCTGGCTCTGTCGCCCACGCTGGAGTGCAGAGGTACGTCTCTGCTCACCGCAACCTCAGCCTCCTAGGCTCAAGCAATTCTCCTGCCTCAGCCACCTGAGTAGCTGGGATTACAGGCATGCACCACCATGCCCATCCTATTTTTGTATTTTGTATTTTTATTTATTTATTTATTTATTTTGAGACAGAGTCTTGCTCTGTTGCCCAGGCTAGAGTACAATGACATGATCTTGGCGCACTACAACCTCTGCCTCCCAGGTTCAAGCGATTCTCCTGCCTAAAGCCTCCTGGGTAGCTGGGATTACAGGTGCCCGTCACCATGCTTGGCTAATTTTTGTATTCTTCATAGAGATGGGGTTTCACCACGTTGGCCAGGCTGGTCTTGAACTCTTGACCTGTGATCCCCCGCCTCAGCCTCCCAAAGTGCTGGGATTACAGGTATGAGCCACTGTGCCCAGCCATTTCTGTATTTTTTTTTTCAGAACTAGAACATCTTAAATTTTTAATCCTTTCTTTACAGGTTACCTAGACCACTTTTGATTAAGAAAACTGTAGAAAGTTAGTAACTGCCACAAATGAACGCCAGGCAGTCGCACATGTCAATTTCCACAGAGTCCTGCTTTGCGGGGTGTCTGAATGCACTGCACGGGGTCTCTGCTCACACCTGCTAGAGCCAATCGTGGCAGGTTTTAGTCCACAGGTCGCTTTTCCCCATATTTCTTTGTAAACTCTTCAGCATTCTTACAGAATTTTTAGCGGTCCTTAAGAGTATTCTTCAGCTAGGTCAGCCCGAAGTGGGTGCTCGGGCTGGGGGTCCTTCACCAGCGCTATGAGGGACTGGATTACTTGGTCGGTTTCGGTTGTTGGCTTCCAGCTTTCAGCACTAATTACTGGGAGACAGACCTGCCCCTTTTCATCGATGTTCGGGTGATAGATCTTTGTTTTAAATGTGATCTTCGGTGGTTTGAATGGGTACTCTGCTGGAAAGTTGATTTCGATTCTGAAGGCCCCCTTATCATACGGAGGGTTGTCAGGAACAATAAGCCCTTGCCAAGTCAATAAATTCGCTTCATCAACCTGGATATTACGGAAGTTTTTCATTCCACATTTGCGGATTTCTTCAAGCTCCTTCATCAGCCTCCTGCTGGCCGCCATCTTGGATTTGGTGGTCGACATTTCTGTATTTTTAGTGGCAGCAAGGTTTTGCCATGTTGGCCAGGCTCCTGGCCTCAAGTGTTCTGCTGGCCTAGGCCTCCCAAAGTGTTAGCATACGGAAGCTTCCTGAAGTCAGCATTCCTTCCCCCAGGGTGTAGGGCGGGAGCTCTCTGGGGAGGGTCCAAAGCCCCACTATCAGAAGGGTGGGGAGGATTAGAGTCCTGCCTTGGGGCAGGTGAAGGAGGGAAGGAGAAGGTCAGAGGCCTGCCCTTGAGGCCCAGCACTCCCAACATTGTATCTTAAGACTGGACCTTTGCAGTGTCTCATGCCTGTAATCCCAGCACTTTGGGAGGCTGAGGCAGGAGAATCCCTCAGCCCAGTAGTTCCAGACCAGCCTAGGCAAGATAGGGACACCTCATCTAAAAAAAAAGGCCAGGGTCAGTAGTGTAAGGGTTATTGCTGAGTTTAAAATGAGGAAACTGAGGCCAGCATAAGAAAATTAAATGCCAATTTATTCAGCTCCTGGGCGAGGTTCTCTGGTCTGGGGAAAGGGGGCCAGAGAAGTCGCGCTGACTTCCTGGGGCGGGTGGCGGGGTGCGGG
>NW_016107367.1:827023-832565 GCF_001604975.1 Cebus imitator | reverse complement strand
TTTAGTAGAGACGGGGTTTCACCATGTTGACCAGGATGGTCTCGATCTCTTGACCTCGTGATCCACCCGCCTCGGCCTCCCAAAGTGCTGGGATTACAGGCATGAGCCACCGCGCCCAGTCCGGGGGACCCTTTGTTCCCAGAGCATCTCATGGGACATGTGTTCTTTGGAATCCCCTTTGGGAACCACTGCCTTGGCTGGTGGCTACTTCCTGAAGGAGGGGTTGGCAAACTTTTTGGAAAGGGCCAGTACGTAAATATTTTAGGTTTTTCAGGCCATATGGACCAATCACTCCACTCTGCTGTTGTAATGCAAGAGCCGCCGTGTGTAATATGTAAATGAATTGGTGTGCCTGTGTTCCAATAACATTTTATTTATAGACACTAAAATTTGAATTTCATACAAGTTTTCTGTGTCACAAAATATTATTTTTCTGGCAGGGCGTGGTGGCTCACGCCTGTAATCCCAGCACTTTGGGAGGCCGAGGCAGGTGGATCACAAGGTCAGGAGATTGAGACTATCCTGGCCAACATAGTGAAACCCTGTCTTTAAAAACTATATATATAATTTTTCTTTTGATTTTTTTCCAACCATTTGAAAATGTGAAAACCTATTCTTTTTTTTTAGAGACGGGGTTTCACTATGTTGGCCAGGATAGTCTCAATCTCCTGACCTTGTGATCTCCCTGCCTTGGCCTCCCAAAGTGCTGAGATTACAAGCCTGAGCCACTGCGCCCAGTGAAAACCCATTCTTAGCTCATGGGCTGTACAGAAGCAAGTGGTGTGCTAGCTTTGGCCCACGGGCCGAGGGTGGCTCACCCTGTCCTAGAGGATAGAGTCCCAGCACCTTTGCCTGTTCTGGGACTATTTAAGCCCTGTCACCTTCCCTAGCCCTGTCGTCTACCACATCTCTGCACAGAGCCCAAGCTTGGCCATGGTAGATGCTTTTCTATGATCAAATCACACTCTTTTTTTTTTTTTTCCTTTTTTTAAGATAGGGGTTTCACCATGATGGCCAGGTTGGTCTTGAACTCCTGATCTCAGGTGATCCACCCAACTCGGCCTCCCAAAGTGCTAGGATTACAGGCCAAATCATACTCTTTCACTGTCTGGGGCCCTTTCCGAGTCTGTTCTCCCTTCCAGAATGACCTTCCAGCTCTTCTGTCCCCAGCTCTGCTTGGGAACAGTGGGGCCTCCCTTGACCTGGGAGGGATCTGGAGCTTCTGCAGAGGGTGGCTCCCACACTTCTTGGTGCTGCAGAGTCACCCCCGTGGTGCTGCGTTCTGGAGCTCTGTAGATGTGTTTGCTTCCCCCGCCACACCATGAGCTTCTGGGGGGTGGGGACCTTGGCCTCCTGAGTTCTGACCCCCAGGCCTGCTATTGCTGGGATGTTTCCCCAAAAAGCACAGATTAGAAACTTAATTTCCAGTGCAACAGCGTTTGGTGGTGAGGCCTGATGAGAGGTGGTTAGGCCGTGAGGGCTCTGGCATCATGAATTAATGAGTGCTATTATTTGGAGAGCGGGGTCCTTATAAAATGGCATGTTTGGCCCTGTGTGGTGGCTCACACCTGTAATCCCAGCACTTTGGGAGGTGGAGGCTGGCAGATCACCTAAGGTCAGGAGTTCAAGAGCAGTTTGACCAACATGGAGGAACCCCATCTCTACTAAAAATACAAAAATTAGCTAGGTGTGGTGGCACATGCCTGTAATCCCAGCTACTCGGGAGGCTAAGGCAGGAGAATCGCTTGAACCAGGAGGTGGAGGTTTTGGGGAGCTGAGATCACACCATTGCACTCCAGCCTGGGCAACAAGAGCAAAACCCCGTCTCAAAAAAAAAAAAAAAAAAAAAAAAAAAAAAAAAAAAAAAAAAAAGGCCAGGTGTTGTGGCTCACACCTGTAATCCCAGCACTTCGAGAGGCCGAGGCAGGTGGATCACGAGGTCAGGGGTTCAAGACCAGCCTGGACAACATCGTGAAACCCCATCTCTACTAAAAATACAAAAATGAGCCAGCCGTGGTGGTGGGCGCCTGTAATCCCAGCTACTCGGGAGGCTGAGACAGGAGAATCGCTTCAACCCGGGAGGCAGAGGTTGCAGTGAGCCAAGACCGCACCACTGCACTCCAGCCTGGGTGACAGAGCTGGACTCCATCTCAAAAAATAAAAAATAAACAATTAATTAAAATTAAAATTAAATAAATTTCTGTTCTTTATTAATTACACATTTCAGGTATTCTGTTACAGCAACACACCATTGACTCAGACAGAAAATTGGTACAGAGAATTGGGGCTTGCTGTGGTCACAGATAGCTGAAGATGTGGAAGGGCTTTGGAACTGGATGATGGGTTAAGCCTGCAAGAATTCAGAGGAGCAGGCCAGAAACCTCTGATAAGCCATCAAGGGAGCATTCGGAGGATTCTGGTGAGGGCTCGGAAGAGAGCAGCTACAGGGAGAGTAGAAATCTTAGAGATTGCTTAAGTGATATGACCAGAATGCTGGCGGGAATGCGGACAGTGGAGTCTCCTGACAGGTCTCAGATGAAAACGAGAAACCAGGTATTAGACATTAGAGGAGGGGGTCATCCTTGTTATTACATAAAGTAGCAACAAACTTGGCCATACTGTGCCTATGCCTGATGATTTTATAAAAGGAAGAATTTTTTTCCTTTTCTTTTTGAGAGAGTCTTGCTCCATTGCCCAGGCTGGAGTACAGTGGTGTGATCATGGCTCACTGTAGCCTCACACTCCCTGGTTTAGGTGATCCTCCCACCTCAGCCTCCTGAGTAGCTGGGACTACAGGTATGCACCACCGTGCCCAGCTACTTTTTGTACTGTTTGTAGAGACAGGGTCTCTCTGTGTTGCCCAGGCTGGTCTCAAACTCCCGGGCTCAAACGATTCTCCCACCTCAGCCTCCCAAAGTGTTGGCATTACAAACATGAGTCACCAAGTCCAGCCGGAAGGCAGAATTGAAGAGACTTAAACTGGAATATCTGGCTGAAGAAATCTCTAAGCAGGAAAGCACGGAAAGAGCTGCTTGGCTTTTTTTTGAGACAGTCTTACCCTTTCACCCAGGCTAGAGTGCAACGGCACCGTCTTGGCTCACTGCAACCTCTGCCTTCCGGTTCAAGGGATTCTCCTGCCTCAGGCTCCCGAGTAGCTGGAATTACAGGTGTGTGCCACCATGCCTGGCTAAATTTTTGTATTTTTAGCATCTTTAGTAGAGATGGGGTTTCACCATGTTAGCCAAGCTGGTCTTGAACTCCTGACCTCATGATCCACCTTCCTCGGCCTCCCAGAGTGCTGGGATTATAGGTGTGAGCCATCACACCTGGCTGCTTGGCTTCTTTCAACTGTGGACAGCAAAATTAGAGAGGAGAGAAATGATTTTTTTTTTTAGAGTTTTGTTGCTTGCTCTTGTTGCCCAGGCTGGAGTACACTGGCATGATCTTGGCTCACTGCAACCTCTGCCTCCCGGGTTCAAGCGATTCTCCTGCCTCAGCCTCCTGAGAGCTGGGATTACAGGTGTGCGCCACCATGCATATGAAAATAATTTTATATTTTTAGCAGAGACGGGGTTTCACCATGTTGGCCAGGCTGTTCTGAAACTCCTGACCTCAGGTGATCTGCCCGCCTTGGCCTCCAAAAGTGCTGGGATTACAGGTGTGAGCCACCATGCCCAGCCAAGAGAAATGATTTGAAGATGAAATGATAATGAACAGAGAAGCCTAATGGGGAGATTTGGAAAATTTGCAGCCTGGCCATACCAAGCATGAAAGGCATGTTTAGGAGAGCAAATCAAGGCTGTGGTCAAGCCGCCACTTTTTTTCTTTTTCTTGAGACAGAGTCTCACCCTGTCACCCAGGCTGGAGTACAGTGGCGTGATCTTGGCTCACTGCAGCCTTCACCTCCCAGATTCAAGGGATTCTCCTGCCACAGCCTCCAGAGTAGCTGGGATTACAGGCATGTGCCACCATGCCTGGCTACTTTTTGTATTTTTAGTAGAAAAGGGCTTTCACAGTTTTAGCCAGAATGGTCTCAATCTCCTGACCTCGTGATCTGCCCACCTCAGCCTTCCAAAGTGCTGGGATTACAGGCCTGAGCCACCTTCTAAGAAGATTAGTAAGGCCAGAAGAGAGTCCGGTTTTATTCATCAAAGCAACAGAATGACCCCGAAGGCATTTCAGAGATCTCTGAGGCAAGATAAGACCTTGATGGCCAGGTTTCCTGGAGAGGCACAGAGGGACACCTCAGACTCAGAGCCCTGTGCCACCTCAAACCTCTGTCCCTGTGTTCTGGCACAGTGCCTGGCTGCCCCAGCCGCGGCTCAAGCTGGCTCAGGTCCTGCTTAACTCACTGCTCTGGAAGGTACAACCTGTCAGCCTTAGCGGTATCCACATGATGTGAATTCTGCAGGTGCAAATTGCAAGAGCTCTGGGGCCATACATAGCTTCCTCCACCTAGATTTCAAAGATGTCACCTACAGCTTGGGGGCCCAGGCAGAGACTTTTTGCAGAGCTGGAGCCACTGCAGAGAGCCCACTAGGGCAATGTCTTGTGCAGATAGAGGACAGTGAGGCTGTCCCCAAAACAAGAACTGTAGTGCTACCAGTGTGCCAGTCCAGCCTGAGAGCAGCAGGGAAGCCCTCAGGGCGAGGCTGCCTGAGGGTTTGGGGACCCAACCTCCACACCAGTGTGCCCAGAGGGCGGCACCTGGACTCAAAGATTATTCTGGAGTCTTAAGATCTAATGACTCCAGGCGCAGCAGCTCATCCCTGTAATCTCAACAGTTTGGGAGGCAGAGGCGGGCAGATGGTGTGAACTCACAAGTTCAAGACCAGCCTGGGCAACGTGGCAAAACCCAGTTGCTACAAAAATTACAAAAAATTAGCTAGGCATGGTGGCATACACCTGTAGTCCCAGCTGCTCAGGAGGCTGAGGTGGGAGGATTGCTTGAGCCTGAGATGTGGAGGCTGCAGTGAGCTGTGATCCTGCCATTGCACTCCAACCTGGGCAATGTGAAAAAAAAACCCTATTGTCTACCAAAATCTGTATTAGGGAGAAAAAAAAAAAGATGTAATGTTGTCTGCCTGTTGGGCTTTGGATTTCTTAGGACCAGTTACCCCTTCTTTCTTTCCTGCTCTCACTTTCGGAATGGGGGTGTCTAGCCTATGCCTGTGTTTTGGAAATAGATAACTTTTTTGATTTCATGGGCTTGTGGCTGGAGGGAATTGACCTCCGGATGAACGGTGCCTGAGTCTCACTCATCTCTGATTTAGGTGAGACTTTGAAGTCTCAACTTTTGAATTGGTGCCAGAGCAAGCTATGAGATGGAATGCATTTTGAATGTGAGACATGAACTTGGAGCATGAATTCCAGGAGTGGAATGCCAGGGTTTGAATACATTCCCCAAAAACCGTGTGTTAGAAACTTAATCCCCAGCGAGGCAGCGTGGGGACGTGGGGCCTAGTGGGAAGTGTTCAGGTCAACAGGCCTTTGCCTCAGGAATAGTTTAATGCCATTATTGAGAGAGTGGGTTTTTTTTTTT
>NW_016107367.1:806615-826743 GCF_001604975.1 Cebus imitator | reverse complement strand
CGAAGTGCAAAGTCTTACCAGATGCAGGCCCCTCTGTTTCAGACTTTCAGCTTCTGGAGCTGTGAGAAATACGCTTCTGTTCTTTGTAAGTTGCCCATCTTAGGTATTCTGTTACAGCACCATATAGCATGCTGGTTCACATGCAGTGTTGCAAAAGTCACTTCTGGCTGGGTGTGGTGGCTTACACCTGTAATCCCAGCATTTTGGGAGGCCAAGGCAGGAGGATCACTTGAGTCCAGGATTTTGCGACCAGCCTGGGCAACATAGTGAGATATTGCCTTTACTAAAAATCAAAAAACTGGGCCGGACATGGTGGCTCATGCCTGTAATCCAAGCACTTTGGGAGGCCGAGGTGGGCAAATCACGAGGTCAAGAGATCAAGACCATCCTGGCCAACATGGTGAAACCCTGTCTCTACTAAAAAATACAAAAAAATAGCCTCGCATGGTGGCACGTGCCTGTGGTCCCAGCTACTCAGGAGGCTGACGTGGAAGAACCGCTTGAACCCAGGAGGCAGAGGTTGCAGTGAGCCGAGATTACGCCACTGCACTCCAGCCTGGTGACAGAGCAAGACTCCATCTCAAAAATAAATAAATAAATAAATAAACTGGCTGAGTGTGATGATGCATATCTGTAGTCCCAGCTACTCGGGAGGCTGAGGTAGGAGGATTGCTTGAGCCTGGGAGGCTGAGGTTGCTGGGAGCCATGATCATGCCACTGCGCTCCAGCCTGGATGACAAAGTGAGACCCTGTTTCAAAAATAAAAATAAAAAATAAAATGAAAAAGTCACTTCCTCTCTCAGGACCTCAGCCTCCACGTCTGTCAGATGGGAGCAATATCTCCTGCCCTGGATGCCTCCTGAGCTTGTTCTGAGGGTCAGATAAGGCTGGCCCCAAAGGAACCATGACCAGCAGATAGCTGACCTTGGAGGATGATGCCTACAGTTCACTGGAATTTCATTTTTGGGCAGTGATCCTGTGCCGGGCGCCACTGGAAGTGATCAGGAGCACAAAGCCCAGGCCCTGCTGAGAGGGGACGTGGCTGGTGACATAAAATCCTGTTGCTTCATCCCCAGCACCTGGGACAAAATGGGACTCAGGGTATTGGAGCTGACTCCAGGAACCTAGATGAAAGGGGCTTAGGTGTCTGGGAGCTCCCAGACTGTCAGGGAGAATGACATTAACACCAAATCCCGCCCTGCGATGCCGCATTGTCCTCTAGGGACTGGGCACTGAAGCTTCCTGCAGCAGACAAAATTTGGGTCTGAATCTGGGCCAAAAGCCCCCTCATTTATAAATGGGGAAACATGATTTCACATTGATCCAAAAATAAAAAATAAGAATAAAAAGTAGGCCGGGTGTGGCGGCTCATGCCTGTAATCCAAGCACTTTGGAGGCCAAAGTGGGCGGATCACCTGAGGTCGGGAGTTCAAGACCAGCCTGACCAACATGGTGAAACCCCGTCTTAATTAAAAAAAAAAAAAAAAAAAAAAAAAAAAAGGATAAAAAGTAAAAACAAAACATGGGGAAACTGATGCCCTGAGCGTTCCAGGGGCTCTCAGGCAGCCAAAGGCAGCACCTGACCTGGCCCAGGCCCTCTCCCCAGGAGGCACAGATGCCAGGATGTGCGGATTGGCGCCCCTCTTGTGCTGCTGGGCCCCATGGTATGCTAATTACACGTCATTTTTGGCATCACATGCAACGTCAGGAAACTGGAGAATGTCATTGTCAAAGTGTTTTTGAATATTTGCCTTCTCAGCAAGAAGATGAGAAAGCTGTGAGAACACTCAGTCTTCCATGGGATGGTTACTAACAAAAATAACAAGCGGCGTGAGCTGGAAGGACCTGGGAGCCTGGAGAGAGGCCTGGAGGAGTCCCCTGCACTGCCTGTCACGGCTGTGTGACTGTGAGACAGGGCTCTGGCCCCCTGGGCCTCAGTGTCCTTCCCTGGAAAATGGCTCATTCATTTCTCAGGTGTGTATGAAGTTGCTAGATGCCACACACTGCTCTACGCTCTGGCAAACAAAACAGACAAATCCCTGCTCACATGGGCTGCCATCCCCAGGGGGGCCACACCATAGAAATAAAATTGGATACGCCAGGGGTGACATGTACAAGGGAGAGCCTGGGGTGGGGCTGTCAGGGATGGCCTTGCTGGGAAGGTGGCATGTAAGTGAGGATGTGAAGGAGGCGGGAGGCAGCCCAAGGGGTGTCAGTGGGAAGCGTACTCCGGCACAGGGAGCAGCAGGTGCAAAGGCCCTGCAGCGGGGCAGGACCGGGTTGTTCCAGCAGCATCAGGGAGGCCAGGTGTGCTGGAGCAGGTGGTGACCCCGGGAGGCAAGATGACAAGACTGGGTCATAAGAGGCCACTGGAGGCCAGCTTGCTGCTTGTGGAGGGCCTTGTAAACTGCTGGAAAGCTTTTCTGCTTTTCTTTTTTTTGACAGGGTCTCCCTCTGACTCCCAGGCTGGAGTGCAGGGGCTGGAGTGCGCTGTTACCTCAAACCCCTGGGCTCAAGTGTGTGCTACCATGCCTAGCTAATTTTTACAATTTTTTTCTTTTTTTTTTTTTTTTTTTTAGACGGAGTTTCGCTCTTGTTACCCAGGCTGGAGTGCAATGGCGCGATCTCGGCTCACCGCAACCTCCGCCTCCTGGGTTCAGGCAATTCTCCTGCCTCAGCCTCCTGAGTAGCTGGGATTACAGGCACGCGCCACCATGCCCAGCTGATTTTTTGTAGCTTTAGTAGAGACGGGGTTTCACCGTGTTGACCAGGATGGTTTCGATCTCTTGACCTCGTGATCCACCCGCCTCGGCCTCCCAAAGTGCTGGGATTACAGGCGTGAGCCACCGCGCCCGGCAATTTTTTTCTTTTTTTGTTTTTGAGACAGAGTCTTGCTCTGTCACCCAGGCTGGAGTGCAATGGTGCGATCTCGGCTCACCGCAACCTCCGCCTCCTGGGTTCAGGCAATTCTCCTGCCTCAGCCTCCTGAGTAGCTGGGATTACAGGCACGCGCCACCATGCCCAGCTAATTTTTTGTAGCTTTAGTAGAGACGGGGTTTCACCGTGTTGACCAGGATGGTTTCGATCTCTTGACCTCGTGATCCACCCGCCTCGGCCTCCCAAAGTGCTGGGATTACAGGCGTGAGCCACCGCGCCCGGCAATTTTTTTCTTTTTTTGTTTTTGAGACAGAGTCTTGCTCTGTCACCCAGGCTGGAGTGTAGTGGCGAGATCCTGGCTCACTGCAGCCTCCACCTCCTAGGTTCAAGCCACTCTCCCGCCTCAGCCTCCCGAGTAGCTGGGATTACAGGTGCCTGTCACCTCTTATGGCTAAATTTTTGGTGTTTTTGATAGAGATGGGGTTTCGCCATGTTGGCCAGGCTGGTCCTGAACGCCTGACCCCAGGTGATTGGCCCGCCTCCCAAAATGCTGTGATTACAGGTGTGAGCCACCTCTCCAGGATTTAATTTTTAATTTTAATTTTTTAATTTTTTTGTAGAAATGGAGTCTCTCTATGTTGTCCAGACAGGTCTTGAACTCATGGCCTCAAGTGATTTGTCTGCCTCAGCCATTGCACTCCAGCCTGGGTGACAGAGCAAGACTCTGTCTCAAAAAAAAAAAAAAAAAAGAAAGGTACAATTCAGGGACATACAGTACATTGGTGACGCTGCACAGCTATCTCCATAGTGCAGTGCCAGCAGGAGAACCATGCTCATGAAGCAGGCCCTCCCTTCCATCCGTGTGCTAGGCCAGTGTGGGGACAGACAGGCTACGGGGCTGCCAGCAAGGCAGACGCTAGCGGAGCTGAGGGAGGTGGCTGCAGGAGGGGGGGGTCTTCAGGCCCCTGCATCACTCCCAGGGGCCCCAGGATGCGTGCACAGCAGAGGAGACCCTGAGATGCATTCTCCTCTAGAGAATGCCGGGCACTGCAGTGGCACAAGCAGGACAGTGAGACAAACAGCTCCTGGGCCACGTGGGGCCCAGTGAGGGAGAGACACCAGAACCAAGAGTCCCAGAGCTGCAGCTGAGATAGGGCTGGTAATGAGGCACAGCCCTGGAGGGGGCAAGGGTGGGGAACTGCCATGGATGGGATGGTCCAAAGGCTCCTGGAGGAGGTGACATGTAGGTTGTGTAGGATGGAGGAAGCCTGGGAAGACTGGGGGAAAGGTTTTCCAGGCCTAGGAACAGCACGTGCAAAGGCCCTGAGGCACGTGCAGGCTGTGAGGGGGAGGGGAGACAAGAGGCCAAGAGTGGAAGTGGAGGATGGAGGCAGGGCCATGTCTCCTGCGCCTGGGGCCAGCTGCGGAGTGCTTGGAATTTCATCCTTGGTGCACAGGCAATCCCTGTGGGGGGAGGGGAGTTGTAAGCCTGGAAAGACGTGATCCAGCCCTTGCTTCAAAGATGATCTCTGGCTGTCTCATGATTAGGGTTGGCAGTTGGGAAGGTGTCCTGGTAACTAAGCTGGTAGAGGAAAGAGTACACTTCAGGTATCCCATCTCCCAGGGCACCCTCCTGTGGCTCTTGACTGGCCCAGTACCTGTCGTCTCCTGGGAAAAGGCCCCATGTGTCTCTTATCTGTGAACAAGCAGTGAATGGAAGCCCATCTAGCTGGGCCAGGCCTGACTGTCCACAAGACCAAATGCCAGCAGCTCTCTCCGTGTCCCACCCCTGTTCACTAGGGCCATCCCTCTCTCTGTCTGTCTGTCCCAGGGAGAGTTCCTTGGTTTGTCTTTTACTAAAAGATCCTAGGAGAAGGGAGGGCTAGTTGTTACTCTTGTGGACAAGGGGTAGTAGGTCCTCAGCCTTTTTTTTCTGAGATGAAGTCTCGCTCTGTCCCCAGGCTGGAGTGCAGCGGCATGATCTCAGCTTATTGCAATCTCTGCCTGCCAGGTTCAAGCGATTCTCCTGTCTCAGCCTGCTGAGTAGCTGAGATTACAGGTGCCCACCACCATGCCCAGCTAATTTTTGTACTTTTAGTAGAGACGGGGGTTTACTATGTTGGCCAGGCTGGTCCTAAACTCCTGATCTTAAGTGATCTGCCTGCCTCGGCCTCCCAAAATGGTGGAATTATAGGTGTGAGCTCTCATGCCCGGCCCAGGAAACCACTCTTCGAAAGCAGTTTCTAGCTAGAAAAAGAACACCCCTCTCTCTGAGAGTATAAAGGTCAGTGTAGCTGGTATCTGCCTGCTGTGAGGCTGCTGAGAAGCCAGTGCTCTACTCAGCATCTATGTCCCTGGCAATGTGTCTACACTCTTACTCGGGTCTTGTTTAAATGTCCCAGCCTGACCCAAGACAAAGTCAGCAGTGGTGACTGAAGGACCCCTTGCTGTGTGGCAGGCTCTGTGCTTCACATGGGATTCCAGATACACAGGAGCGAGACCCTGTCTTGCAGAGCATACAATTCAGGGTGGGGGCGGGAGGGACAGAAGCACAAGTAACAGCCCTAAGTATGGCTCATGACAACTATGATCAGTGCCTGGAGTGGGAATGCCAGGGCCTGGGACAGGGGATTAAGGCAATTGGGAGGTCAGAAGGGCTTCCTGGAGGAGGGGGCCTGTGAGCTGAGCTGTGAAGGCCAAGGGGGCTTGATCTCCGTCACATGCCCTGGTGGGAGCCTCACCCCTGGGCAATCCCAGGAAGGGAGGCTCCGAAAGTGGGGAATCTCGAGGCTGGCGTAGGCAGGAGGCTCTCTCCTCTCCTGAGTGGGGACCTCCTTCAGCCTGGGACTGAGCTCTGCCCCAGCTGGGCTTCCCACATGCCTGTGGCCCCTTGGGGGAGGCCTCACACTGGTCCCAGGCCTGTTGCTGTGCCTCCCACTGCCTCATGGGAGGCTGCTTCGAGAGAGTGAACAGGTTCGCCAGGGAACATAAAGACAGGGTGGGGCGGCTGGGCAGGAAAGGGCCTGGCCAACACTTCCCCTCTCCAATCTTATCTCAATGACAGGCTCCCAGCTTGGCCTCCATGTGTTCATCGGGATTGGGAGGGCCCCGGCTGCAGGGCTGGAGCTGGGGCCCACCAGGAGCCTGGGGATGAGGCCCTGCAAGGTCAGCCGTCTCCCCCACACTGTGGTAAATGAAGGATTCAAAGGAAATGAAATCTACAGAAACGCAGAGACCGGGACCGGGCGCAGTGGCTCACGCCTGTAATTTCAGCACTTTGGGAGGCTGAGGCAGGTAGATCACCTAAAGTCAGGAGTTCAAGACCAGCCTGACTAATATGGTGAAACCCCATCTCTACTAAAAATATGGAAATTGGCTGGGCGTGGTGGCATGCGCCTGTAGTTCCAGCTACTTGGGAGGCAGAGGCAGGAGAATCGCTTGAACCCAGGAGACAGAGGTTGCAGTGAGCTGAGATCGCGCCACTGCACTCCAGCTTAGGCGACAGAGTGAGACTCTGTCTCAAACACCCCCAAAAAAACAGACATGCAGAGACCCTGACTGCTGTGTTCTTCTGTGTCTTCTTCCTCCTCATTCTTCTCTGTTATTTATCATCTCTATTTTCTAAACAGCTTCACTGATATCTAATTCATAGTACATGCCATACAATTCAACCATGGGAAGTGTCCCCTGCAGTGGTTTTAGGATATCCAGAGTTGTACGACCATCACCACAATCAATGGTAGGGCATCTCATTGCCTTGGAAAGAAACCCTGTACCCATTTGCAGTCACTCCCATTCCCCTCCCTGTCAGCAACCAGCAACCTGCTTTCTGGGTGTTCTGGACATTTCGTAGAAATGGAATCATACACTATATGGTCTTTTGTGACTAGCTTCTTCATTTAACCTGCTCAGGATTCATCCACCTTGTAGCATGCTTTTTACAGCAGACCCATATTCCAGTGTGGACAGACCACATTTTGTTTAAATATTCATTGGATGAGGGACGTTAAGTTAAGTATGAATACATCCTGCTATGAACATTTGCCCACAAGTTTTTGTGTGGATATGTTTTCAGTTCTTTTGGGTATGTATCTCCGAGTGGGATTTCTGGGTCAAATGGGAACTCTATGTTTAACTTTTTGAGAAACTACCAGACTACTTTCCAAAGCAGCTGCACTATTTTACATGCCCACCAGCAGTGGGTTCCAGCACGTTATTGTATCTTTTTAATGAGTGCTATCCTAGTGGGCATGAAGTGGCATCTCACTGTAGCTTTGATTTTCATTTCCCTGATGGCTAACATTGAGCATCTTTGCATGTGGTTCCCGGCCATTTGTGTTTTTTTTTTTTTTTTTTTTTTTTTTTTATGGANTGGAGTCTCACTGTTGCCCAGGCTGGAGTGCAATGGGGCGATCTCAGCTCACTGCAACTACCACTTCTCGGGTTGAAGCGATTCTCCTGCCTCAGCCTCCCGAGTAGCTGGGACTACAGGGACCCAGCACAATGCCCAGCTAAATTTTTTTTGCATTTTTAGTAGTGACGGGGTTTCACCATGTTGGCCAGGCTGGTCTCAAACTCTTGACCTCAAATGATCTACCCGCCTTGGCCTCCCAAAGTGCTGGGATTACAGGTGTGAGTTACCACACCCAGACTTTTTTTTTTTTAAATAGAGATGGGGTTTTCACCAGATTGGCCAGGCTGGTCTCCAACTCCTGACCTTAGGTGATCCACCAGCCTTGGCCTCCCAAAGTGCTGGGATTACAGGCGTGAGTCACTGTGACCGGTCCCAACCTTTTTTTTTTTTAAGACAGTCTCCCTCTGTTGCCCACTGGAGTGCAGTGGCACAATCTTGGTTCACTGCAACCTCTGCCTTCTGGGTTTAAGCGATTATCATGTCTCAGCTTCCCAAGTAGCTCAGATTACAGGCATGTGCCACCATGCCCAGCTAATTTTTGTGTTTTTAGTAGAGACGGGGTTTCACCATATTGGCCAGGCTGGTTTCAAACTCCTGGCCTCAAGTAATCAGCCCACCTCAGCTTCCCAAAGTGCTGGGATTACAGGTGTGAGCCACCGTGCCTGGTTTACTGTTCCTTATCAGACATGTGATTTGCAAATATCTTGTCCCATTATGTGGATTGTCTTTGCAATTTTTTGATGGTATAATTTTCAGGACAAGTTTTAATTTTTTTGAACTCCAGACTTCAGGTGATCCACCTACCTCAGCCTCCCAAAGTGTTGGGATTACAGGAGTGAACCACCACAAGACAAGTTTGAAGCCAGACAAGTTTTAATTTTCTTTTTTTTTTGCGACCCACCCCAAACCCAAGGTTTAATTTCTATGCATTTGAATTTATCTACTTTTTCTTTTGTTCCTTATGCTTTTGGCATTGTAATTAAGAAGACTTTGCCTAACTGATGGTCACAAAGATTTAGGTTTTCATCTAAGTTTTATAGCTTTAGCTGTTACAATTAAGCCTATGATTTATTTGCTGAGTTATTAACATATTAAGTAACAAGTTCTAGTGGTGGGTCTAATATCTTCTGTGATTTTGGAGATGAGTATAAATGCTATTTTGAGATATTTCCAGTGACTGCAATGTGTTGAGATGGGAATTATGATTTCTGTGGGTGAGAGAGTCATAGGTATTGCTAACATCACCTACATTCATAACTGAAGAAAATGCTAGATTTCAGTTAAAGGTTAAATTTTTTCTTTTTTTTTTTTTGAGATGGAGTCTTGCTCTGTTGCCCAGTCTGGAGTGCAATGGTGAGATCTTGGCTCACTGCAATTTCTGCCTGCCAGGTTCAAGCGATTCTCCTGTCTCAGCCTGCTGAGTAGCTGAGATTACAGGTGCCCACCACCATGCCCAGCTAATTTTTGTACTTTTAGTAGAGACGGGGGTTTACTATGTTGGCCAGGCTGGTCCTAAACTCCTGATCTTAAGTGATCTGCCTGCCTCGGCCTCCCAAAATGGTGGAATTATAGGTGTGAGCTCTCATGCCCGGCCCAGGAAACCACTCTTCGAAAGCAGTTTCTAGCTAGAAAAAGAACACCCCTCTCTCTGAGAGTATAAAGGTCAGTGTGGCTGGTATCTGCCTGCTGTGAGGCTGCTGAGAAGCCAGTGCTCTACTCAGCATCTATGTCCCTGGCAATGTGTCTACACTCTTACTCGGGTCTTGTTTAAATGTCCCAGCCTGACCCAAGACAAAGTCAGCAGTGGTGACTGAAGGACCCCTTGCTGTGTGGCAGGCTCTGTGCTTCACATGGGATTCCAGATACACAGGAGCGAGACCCTGTCTTGCAGAGCATACAATTCAGGGTGGGGGCGGGAGGGACAGAAGCACAAGTAACAGCCCTAAGTATGGCTCATGACAACTATGATCAGTGCCTGGAGTGGGAATGCCAGGGCCTGGGACAGGGGATTAAGGCAATTGGGAGGTCAGAAGGGCTTCCTGGAGGAGGGGGCCTGTGAGCTGAGCTGTGAAGGCCAAGGGGGCTTGATCTCCGTCACATGCCCTGGTGGGAGCCTCACCCCTGGGCAATCCCAGGAAGGGAGGCTCCGAAAGTGGGGAATCTCGAGGCTGGCGTAGGCAGGAGGCTCTCTCCTCTCCTGAGTGGGGACCTCCTTCAGCCTGGGACTGAGCTCTGCCCCAGCTGGGCTTCCCACATGCCTGTGGCCCCTTGGGGGAGGCCTCACACTGGTCCCAGGCCTGTTGCTGTGCCTCCCACTGCCTCATGGGAGGCTGCTTCGAGAGAGTGAACAGGTTCGCCAGGGAACATAAAGACAGGGTGGGGCGGCTGGGCAGGAAAGGGCCTGGCCAACACTTCCCCTCTCCAATCTTATCTCAATGACAGGCTCCCAGCTTGGCCTCCATGTGTTCATCGGGATTGGGAGGGCCCCGGCTGCAGGGCTGGAGCTGGGGCCCACCAGGAGCCTGGGGATGAGGCCCTGCAAGGTCAGCCGTCTCCCCCACACTGTGGTAAATGAAGGATTCAAAGGAAATGAAATCTACAGAAACGCAGAGACCGGGACCGGGCGCAGTGGCTCACGCCTGTAATTTCAGCACTTTGGGAGGCTGAGGCAGGTAGATCACCTAAAGTCAGGAGTTCAAGACCAGCCTGACTAATATGGTGAAACCCCATCTCTACTAAAAATATGGAAATTGGCTGGGCGTGGTGGCATGCGCCTGTAGTTCCAGCTACTTGGGAGGCAGAGGCAGGAGAATCGCTTGAACCCAGGAGACAGAGGTTGCAGTGAGCTGAGATCGCGCCACTGCACTCCAGCTTAGGCGACAGAGTGAGACTCTGTCTCAAACACCCCCAAAAAAACAGACATGCAGAGACCCTGACTGCTGTGTTCTTCTGTGTCTTCTTCCTCCTCATTCTTCTCTGTTATTTATCATCTCTATTTTCTAAACAGCTTCACTGATATCTAATTCATAGTACATGCCATACAATTCAACCATGGGAAGTGTCCCCTGCAGTGGTTTTAGGATATCCAGAGTTGTACGACCATCACCACAATCAATGGTAGGGCATCTCATTGCCTTGGAAAGAAACCCTGTACCCATTTGCAGTCACTCCCATTCCCCTCCCTGTCAGCAACCAGCAACCTGCTTTCTGGGTGTTCTGGACATTTCGTAGAAATGGAATCATACACTATATGGTCTTTTGTGACTAGCTTCTTCATTTAACCTGCTCAGGATTCATCCACCTTGTAGCATGCTTTTTACAGCAGACCCATATTCCAGTGTGGACAGACCACATTTTGTTTAAATATTCATTGGATGAGGGACGTTAAGTTAAGTATGAATACATCCTGCTATGAACATTTGCCCACAAGTTTTTGTGTGGATATGTTTTCAGTTCTTTTGGGTATGTATCTCCGAGTGGGATTTCTGGGTCAAATGGGAACTCTATGTTTAACTTTTTGAGAAACTACCAGACTACTTTCCAAAGCAGCTGCACTATTTTACATGCCCACCAGCAGTGGGTTCCAGCACGTTATTGTATCTTTTTAATGAGTGCTATCCTAGTGGGCATGAAGTGGCATCTCACTGTAGCTTTGATTTTCATTTCCCTGATGGCTAACATTGAGCATCTTTGCATGTGGTTCCCGGCCATTTGTGTTTTTTTTTTTTTTTTTTTTTTTTTTTTATGGANTGAGACAGTCTCACTTTGTTGCTCAGACTGGAGTGTGGTGGCGCGATCTCGGCTGACTACAATCTCCATCTCCTGGGTTCAAGTGATCCTCCCGCCTCAGCCTCTTCAGTAGCTGAGACTATAGGTGCCCACCACCACACCCGGCTTTTTTGTATTTTTAGTAGAGGCAGGATTTCAACATGTTGGCCAGGCTGGTCCCAAACTTTTGACCTCAGGTGATCCACTGACCTCGGCCTCCAGAAGAGCTGGGATTACAGGCGTGTGCCACCACGCCAATGGGTCTTGATTGGCCTGGCTAGGTCATGTGCTCATGCCTGAGCCAATCATAGCAGCCAGGGAGCTGGGGAGCTCCGATTGGCCAGACCCGGATCATGTGCTAGTCAGGGATGAGGATGCCCCAAGATAACCATGTGGAGGTGGGTGTTGGGGAGAGGTTCCTGTAGAAGGATGCTGGACTGACAAATAAGGCCCTCATCATTCAAGTTCAGTGTTGCTTCAGACTTCACTTGTTTTGGGGGCCCTGCCCTATAGGGACTGTCTCTTGCTCTATGGCCCAGCAGCAGCCTGTATTCCCTGTCATCCATCCATTCTTTACGAAACAAATATTTAATGAGAGGAAAAAGGCGAGGAGGAGTCTTGATGACAGGTTGAAAGCCGCAGAGGAGACTGACGGGGAGTGACCTCTGAGGTAGGAGAAAGACTAGGTGAACTGGAGTCCCTAGGTCCAGAGAAGTGAAGGAGTTTCTAGGAGGAGTGGTCGACTCAGCTGCTGCTGAGCTCAGCGAGAACAAGTAGTGACCCCAGTTTGGGCAGCGGAGACTGTGGGTGACTCCTTAGCAGGAGTTAAAGGGTGGGGACGCAGCCCTGCAGGGAAGGGGTGAAGAGAGACTGGGACAGTGGGGGTGGAGGAGGCCAGTGTAGGTAAGTCTTCGGAGATGACTGCGAGGGGAGGGAGAAATGGCCAGAGGCAGGAGAGGGCTGGGGGCAGGGGTCGGCCCAGAGAGAGGCTGATGGCACTGAAAAGCATCCAGGGGCGGGCAGCAGCGGGAGGGGATCCTAGGCCTGAGGAGGAGGTGGGTGCCCAGCAGGGAGGTTTGTCAGTTTGGGGACTGGGAGAGGAGAAAAATCCTGAAGGCTTTCAAACGAAAGAATGAGGTAAGGCCACGGGCTGGGAGCCCAGGCAGAAGGGGCTGTGGGAGGTGTAAGGAGAGGGGAGCAAGCATGAGGTCTCAGTTTCAGAGTGGGAGTCTCACCGAAAAACATGGTAGGGCTGCCGGCTTTATGGATGCGTTAGAAGTGTGGGATCACAAATTCCCAATCCCAGGGCTGTGTGTGGAGCCCTCTCTCTAAGCGATGGGAAGGCGGGTATCCTTAAGGTTGGGGTTGCCTATGCCGGAAGGAGGGATTCTATTATAATCCATCAGGCCAGGAGGTAGGTACTATTTTCTGTATTTTACGGTTGCGAAATCTGAGAGCTTCAGACCAATGTAGTATTCGTGTAGCATTGGGGTCAAACTAGAACAGGGCCTGGCATGTATTAGGTGTTAATGTTCGTTGAAAAAAAATGAAAGAATGCGTGTAGCCGGGCGCGGTGGCTCACGCCTCTAATCCTAGCACTTTGGGAGGCCGAGGTGGATCACCTGAGGTCAGGCCATCATGGTGAAACCCCCATCTTTAAATAAAAACAATAAAAGAAGAAGAAAAAGAATGTGTGTAAAGTCCACTGCTGCGCCCCTACTGGTAGGCAAGCCTGGAAGTGGCCTCAGCCTTGGGGGCTGGTAGGTAGAAGAGGGTGGCCCTGTGTGCTCTGCCATCCCTGCTGCCTTCATGACCCAGTATCAGCTTTGTGACCTTGCAGGTGGATCCTTCCAGAGTCTGGTGGTAGAACTTTGTAGATAGGTAACTAACAGAGCGAAGCAGCGTGTTCTGGACCTCATCCCACACAGGGCTCACCTCCGGATGAGTCAGAGGCCTCAGCCAGGGGCCCAGCCCCAGGTATGCCACCCCGGTTCTGTACCCTGCCTAGGCGAGCTGACAGGGCGTTATCAGGGCACACACCTGCAGCATCCAGAGCCCTCCAAGGAGAGGGAGGTCCTGTAGAGGAAAGTCCAAGAGCTGCGACCTGAACGTGGTGGGGGCAGGGCTTCTCTACCAGGAGGGCTAGGCAGAAGTGAATGTGGTCTCTTCAATAAAGTTAATAGTAATGGTTCATACTGCAGAAAACGTGCAGGAGAAAATCCTGTTTATTCCGGCTTTAAAACCATAGAACTCCCAAATTCTCCCTGTAGCGCTATTTATATCCAGAGCTGGTCCCCATACGAAGCTCAGGTTTGAAGTTAACTTAAAAGAAAAATAGCCATCCCTGCTTTAAAAAGATTTCCCGTATAGACCTCCACTGGTCTAATTACGAAGGGCGCGTTGTTTCGCGGTTGGTTGCGGGGAGGGGCATCGGGACCTCCAATGCAGTTACGCCCCTCAGCCCCTCAACAGCTGTACGGCTGCCCGGTGGGCCCTCTCCAGGGCAGCGGCTCCCAGGCTGGCCTCAGCCGACCCCACCCGCCCGCGCCCCGTGTTCTTCCTCGCCGGGGTGCTGGGGGGAGTGGGGAGGCGGGGCGGGCAGCAGATCCGGAAAAGTGGCTGTTCTCGCCCCGGAGGAAGTTGACCCTCCTCCTCCGCCGAGGGCTTGGGATGAAAATAGCTTCTTCCTCTTTACCCTTCCAGGACCCCCCACCCCAGGACGACTCGGCCCCTTCATTCATCCTCCAGCGGCCATCCCGGTGGCTCGGGCGTCCCCACGCGGGGACTCTGTACCCCGGGGGCCCGCGGGGATCCTCCCTCAGGCCTTCGCCGCAGCAGCGAGCCCCGCACCCAGGCCACCCCGGGGGCCCCCGGCCTCCCCCACCCAATTAGCGGGCAGCACCACGGACCGAGTCCCCACGCGGCTCGCGTCGGAGGAGGCGGCCGCCTGGGAAGCCCGTCCCCCGCGTCGCGGCCCCCGCCCCCGCGAGCCCCGCATCCCCTGGGAAAGGCGGGGGCGCAGCGAGTTTCCCCCAATTAGTTTCCTCTTTGTATGGAGTCTCAGCGCGCCCGTACCCCTCCGCGCAGCGGAAAGTAGTCCCGGCCGGGCGCTCCGCGGCTTTCCAGCGCCGGGCCCGTTTTACTTTGAGAAGCCGACGGGACTCTCGGTGGGGTCCTTCGGAGTGGGGCAGGGGCTGCGGGAGGCTTGCGCGGGCCGCAGGGGCGGGGACCCGAGGAGGGGGTGGGGAGGGCCGCGAACTCCTCGCCGCTGCCTGGAGAGATGGATCATGGGGCGTAGGGAGATGGCAAACCTCAAACCACGTACGGCGGGCGATACGCGTCAACCGAACCTCGCCAACGGAAGCCCGGAGCCGCCCCTCCCCGCTCCCCCGCCCCGCCGCCCCGGACGGACGGGCCCGCGGAGCCAACCCCGCTGCCGCTCGCCGTCCAAATCCCAGCAGAACCAATGGGAGCGTGAGGAGGGCGGAGCCACCTCGCGTCACGTTGGGCTGCGCTACCCCCGGCGCCCGTGCAGGCCCCGCCCCTGCCTCCTCCCCTCCCCTCTCGCTGCTCCCGGAGTAGTTGGTGCCAGTGAAGTGAGGACGGCGATGAGAGCGAAAGTTGCGCCCGGCTCGGCGCTGGGGGCTTGAAGCGGCTCCGCGCTCTGCCTGTCTGGGCCTCCCCGTGCTCAGACTCGCGCCCGTGGGGTCCCGGCCCGCCCGCCTGGCCCCGCGCCCGCCCCGCACCCCCTCCCCCGGCTTTGCGCCCCCTCCTCAGGAGTCGCGGGTCCCCGCCACTTTCGCACAGCCCCGGCCCCCGTCGATGCCGGCCATGGTGGAGAAGGGCCCCGAGGTCTCAGGGAAGCGGAGAGGGAGGAACAACGCGGCCGCTGCCGCCTCCGCCGCTGCCGCCGCTGCCTCCGCCGCCGCCGCCTCGGCCGCCTGCGCCTCGCCCGCCGCCGCCGCCGCCTCGGCCGCCGCCGCCGCCTCCTCCGCCTCGACCGCCGCCGCCTCGGCCGCCGCCGCCCCCAATAATGGCCAGAATAAAAGTTTGGCGGCGGCGGCGCCCAATGGCAACAGCAGCAGCAACTCCTGGGAGGAAGGCAGCTCAGGCTCGTCCAGCGACGAGGAGCACGGTAGGTGGCAACCGCCCCCGCGGCTCCGGGCCCCGCGCCCCGCGCCCCGCTGACCGCCGTGCTCTGCTTCCCTCGCAGGTGGAGGCGGCATGAGGGTCGGACCCCAGTACCAGGCGGTGGTGCCCGACTTCGACCCCGGTGAGTAGTGCCCCCGGCCAGGGCCGCGCGCGGAGTCCCGGCCGGCCGGCGGCGGGGATGAGCGGGAGCCCCGGGTCCCCGGCGAGCCCGTGGGGGCGGGAGCCCGCCGACAACTTTCTTTTTGTGTGTGCGTTCGCCCTGCGGTCCGCGGGGAGAACAGCAGGGCGAGGACGAGGCGGCGCACACGCACACGAGTGTTCTGCAAACGTGTTTTTGCAACCGGGGGAGGCTGGGTCGCCCCCAGCCGGGCCGGCGCCGCTGCCCCCTACGCCTCCGAGGACTTCGGGTGGCGTCGGAGGCGGCCACACCTGGCCTGGGGTCGCTGGGAGTCCCCGCGTCCAGGTGAGCTGCGCCTCGGCCAGGGGTAAGGGTGGTAGTGCCGGAGAGTTAGCGTCCTGCGAGTGCCCCAGACCTAGGAGGTTCCCAGAGACCCCTCTCTCGGAACCCTTCCCAGAGGCTGCTCCCCACGCCTTTGCTCCTCTTTCCAGCTTCGGGGCTTTTGCTGCCTCCTGACTCCCCTCGCATCCAGAAGGCAAGTAGAAGAACGACCCTCAAGATCAGTCAATAAAAGAAGTGTGTTTTCCAGAGGGCGCCTGCCTGGGGAAGGGAGCCTCGCATGTGGCAGTTTGATTTTAGGACCTATTTGTAAATGTGTGTATTTCCTTTTTTTTGGAGGAAGAGAATGTGAAATTGAGAACAACTAAAAGCTTTAGCCTAACAAATGCATTTCACCTACACGAAAGCCCTACACCCTAGAATGGAACATTTGCTCCCCTGGCTGCTATTCTGTGTGGATCAAATTTAAAGTGGTACAAGAAAAAAAATCCAATCAGACAAAGGAATTCGTCAGATTTTAGTGCATGAGATTCTAGCCGGTCTCTGTATGAGACTGTCTTTAAAGGTTGTTGGTATGGAAAATGAAAGAACGTAGGATTTATTTCAGAAATAAAATTTAAAAGAGCATCTTGTGAAGCTGGAGTTAACAATCCTCCCTGGTTGGAGGGCTTTAGAGCTGGGGTTCTCTATGTAGGGTATACTACTAGTTTGTTTGAAAAGATAAATGCATAAATGCTTTTCCTTGGAAACAAGACTGTAGAAAATTGCAATGATTTAGTACTTGAAAAAGGCGATTGGTATCAAGCTGTTACTAAGGTACTGAACTCTGTACTTTGAAGTGGAAATACGTAGAGGTCCTGGGTGAGGTCTTGGACACTCTGGAAATTAATGACTTTTCCTAAGTTGGCCTTCTAAATTTTGATTTGTTGACTTAAATCTGTTAAGTTTGTTTGTCTGAGACTCAGTTTTGTGTTCCTTTTAAGGCCATGTTAGTGCTTTTGATAGTTCCCCTTCTCTCCCAATTCTTTTTTTTTTTTTTTTTCTGGTAGTCACTTCTCATTTGTGAGTGATAGGATAGAACTAGGTGGCCAGGCGATTTCTCTTGTGTGCTTGGCTCCTCTATTCCTTGATTGGCCACCAGGGGAAGCATACTGTTTTTTGGTTACAGTTGACCCTGTCTTCATTTTGTAGGTCAAGTCTATCTTTGCTTTAAAGCACAGAACAAAAAGCCTGTCATCAAGTTTCCCTAATGTAGTATTTTAAAACGTCGACTTGCACAGATCTTTGAGTAGGTGGGTAGGCTTTTTGATACATTTTTGTTAACATTAATTTTGAAAACTTTTATGTTGGATGTGACTAAGGAAAAGGGCGTATTTGTCAGCAGCAGGAATTAGGTTTCTGATATTCATCAAAATAGTGATGTCAGCTCTGCATTGTTAGTAATGAGTCTGACTTCTTTGGAGTTGTACTTTTCTTTGAAACAGCAAACGTAATATTTTGAACTGTTCTTGCACTTTTTGTTGGAATAGGTATGAGCATAAACTTGCTAGCGACCAGCTATTCTAAAATGAAAAACATCTAGCGGATTGCAGTAGCTCCCAACACTTGAGGAGGCCAAGGATGGAGGATCTCTTGAGCCCAGGAGTTGGAGACTAGTCTGGGCAATGTAGAAAGACTCTGTCTCTACAAAAAATAAAAAAAATTAGCTGGGCATAGTGGTATATGCCTGTAGTTTCAACTACTTGGGAGGCTGAGGCAAGAGGATTGCTTTGAGCCTGGGAGGTCAAGACTGCAGTGAGCAGTGATTTCACCATTGCACTCCAGCCTGGGTAACAGAGTGAGAGCCTGTCTCAAAAATAAAAAGGAAAACATCTAACTGTTCTCCTGCATAGCCTTGCTGCCAGTTGGTTGAGTCTTGATGGGAAAATTTTCAAATTTCATATTTTGTGTTTTAATCTGGAAAGGAATTTAACTGGTATAAAGTAATTTCACACCCTGTTTTGCCAACCTGAGTAGGGGACACAGTCCTAGATATGCATGGAAATTGAGACTTTACTATTTCCTATTGGTTTTATGTATCTTCTCATTTAACTCAAAGTTTAAGGGAAAGAAAGACTTCCATTTTGCAATAGAAATGATACAACATGTTTGTTTTATGGCAAAATCTTTTCTTAGCTCTTTAAGATTTAAGAGAGGTTTTTTTCATGACTGCAAGTTAAGAGTAGTGAATTGAGGAATAAATTGATTAAGAATTGAGAGTTTGATCCTTGCTGCTTTTTATTTCTTCGTGTTTTTTTCTTTTTCTTTTTTGAGACCAAGCTCTATCTGTTGCCCAGGCTGGAATGCAGTGGCGTAATCTTGGTTCATGGCAACCTTTGCTTTCCAGTTTCAAGTGATTCTTCTGCCTCATCTTCCCGAGTTGCTAGGTTTACAGTTGTTGACCATGTTGACCAGGCTGGTCTTGAACTCCTGACCTTAGGTGATTTGCACCCCTTGGCCTCCCAAAGCTCTGGGATTACAGGCATGAGTCACCATGCCTGGCCCCTGCTTGACTTTTTAAGTGTATTTTTGTTCTTCTCTTTTACTGGAATTTGAACAGAGGGGTAGATGTGAAACTTAACAGAAAACTTTTTCTTTCTTTCTTTTTATTATACTAAAATAAATAATAAGTGTGGTAGAGATGCACGAATGAAAGAATTTGACTTTTTTTTTTTTTTTTTTGAGATGGCGTCTTCCTCTGTCACCCAAACTGGAGTGCAATGGCATGATCTTAGCTCACTAAAACCTCCGCCTCCCAGGTTCAAGCCATTCTGCTTCAGCCTCCTGAGAAGCTGGGATTACAGGCATGTGCCACCATGTCTGGCTAATGTTGGTGTTTTTAGCAGAGATGGGATTTTACTGTGTTGGTCAGGCTGGTCTCAAACTCCTGATCTCAGGTGATCTGATTGCCTTAGCCTCCCAGAGTGCTGGGATTATAGGTGTGAGCCACTGCGCCCAGCTTGATATTTTTTAAAGTCAGATTTTACTTATTTGCAGTATGCCAGCTTGACCCTATTTAGCTTTAAAAGCAAATGGTTGGAGCTACCTGATATTTCCTGTACAGTCCAAAGGAAGATTTAATTCTGTTATCCTTTACAAATAGTGAATGAGGTGATAGAGCAATTTTTTTTTCTTTTTGAGATGGAGTCTTGCTCTTTTGCCAGGCTGGAGTGCAGTGGCATGATCTCAGGTCATTGCAACCTCCGTCTGCCAGATTCAAGTGATTCCCCTGCCTCAGTCTCTTGAGTAGCTGGGACTACAGGCGCACGCCACCACACCTGGCTTGTTTTTTGTATTTTAGTAGAGACGGGGTTTCACCATGGCCAGGATGGTCTCAATCTCCTGACCTTATGATTCCCCCACCTTGGCCTCCCAAAGTGCTGGGATTACAGGCTTGAGCCACTGTGCCCAGCCGGTAGAGCCCATTTGTCCTAAAATGCCAATTCAGTTCTTAACAATTAAGACCCAGACTAGGTCGATGGAATGGCATAGCTTGGAAATTAGAATACTTTCATTTCTGTTTACAGTGAAAAAAAAAGTTTTACCAACTTTTGAAGAGTTAAAAACAAAAGCCAAAGTGCAGCCCTACACTTTTGACTTCAGCTTTGTAGTTGCACGTGCCATGCAGATTGTCTTTTCATGTTCTCTGCCATAGATTATGCTGAGCGGTCATTGGTTTCTTTTAATATTCAGTAGTTACAGGATAATAGGATAAGAGGAGGGATGCTTGTTTATCCTACCTCTGTTTAGTTCTTTTCTACACTAGCAAAGCATCACTTAATGTGAAATGAATAATGTTTTTCTTTTCTTTGAGGCAGGGTCACACTCTGTTACCCAGTGCAGTAGTGTGATCATGGCGGCAGTGAACTGCAACCTCTGGGTGCATGCCATCCTCCCGCCTTAAATAGCTGGAGCTACAGATGCACACCACCATGCCTGACTAGTTTTATTATATTTTTTGTAGAAATTGGTTTTGCCATGTTGTCCAGGCTCGTCTTGAACTCCTGGGTTCAAGTGATCTGCCTGCCGCAGCCTCTCAACGTGCTGGGAATATAGCTGTGAGCCACTGTGTTCAGCCACTATTATTACTATTTACTCTTCTTCTTTTTTTTTTTTTTGAGGCATAGTTTTGTTCTTGTTGCCCAAGCTTGAGTGCAATGGCGTGATCTCTGCTCACCACAACTTCTGCCTCCCGGGTTCAAGTGATTCTCCTGCCTCAGCCTCTGGAGTAGCTGGGATTACAGGCATGTGCCACCACACCTGGCTAATTTTGTATTTTTAATAGAGACGGGGTTTCTTCATGTTGGTCAGGCTGGTCTTGAACTCCCAGTCTCAGGTGATCCACCGGCCTCGGCCTCCCAAAGTGCTGGGATTACAGGTGTGAGTCACTGTGCCCGACCCTTTTTTTTTTTTTTTTTTTT
>NW_016107367.1:803225-806595 GCF_001604975.1 Cebus imitator | reverse complement strand
GCAATTCTCCTGCCTCAACCTCCTGAGTAGCTGGGATTACAGGCACGCGCCACCATGCCCAGCTAATGTTTTTTTTGTATTTTTAGTAGAGACGGGATTTCACCATGTTAACCAGGATGGTCTCGATCTCCTGACCTCGTGATCCACCCGCCTCGGCCTCCCAAAGTGCTGGGATTACAGGCTTGAGCCACTGCGCCCAGCCCCAGCCCTTTTTCGTTAATTACTAATACCTTTTTAAAAAATTTTAAATTTTTATTCTCTTTATACATTTCCTTGGTGCTTCAGAGATGTACATTGTTAATGGCAAATATTTTTGAGATAGTGACCCTTTAAAAAAACAAGCTTTATTTTGAACACTTAATCCAATATATTTAATCAGATCTGAAAATTTGTGGTTGTCATTGGTGTAACTGTCACTTCAGAGTTGACTTGTGTCAGAAAAATGTGTTTTCATGTGGAGTAGATAATTTTTCTGAACAAGGTGTCTTGATAGGCCGTTGATTTGTTTTCACTGGTGATTCTATGGATATGCTAAAATTATGGTGAATGCTTTGATTTTTGTTTTTGAGACAAAGTCTTGCTCTGTCACATAGGCTAGCGTGCAGTGGTCTGATCTTGGCTCACTGCAGCCTCTGCCTCCCAGGCTCAAGTGATCCTCCCCGCTTGGCCTCTTCAGTGGCTAGGAATACATGCATACATCACCACACTTGATCCAGGTTGGTCTCAAACTCCTGTGCTCAAGCAGTCCTCCTGCCTTGGCCTCCCAAAGTGCTGGAATTACAGGCATGCACCTGGCAATGCTTTGTGATTTATTTATTTTTATTTATTTGTTTATTTTCTTTTTTGAGATGGCGCCTCGCTCTGTCGCCAGGCTGGAGTGTAGTGTTCTTTGCTCACTGCAACTTCCGCCTCCTGGGTTCAAGCAATTTTCATGCCTCAGCCTCCCAAGTAGCTGGGATTACAGGCACATGCCACCACACCCAGCTAATTTTTGTATTTTTTTTTTTTATGGGGTTTCATCATGTTGGCTACGCTGGTCTTGAACTCTGGACCTCAAGTGATCCACCTGCCTCGGCCTCCCAAAGTGCTGGAATTACAGGCGTCAGCCACCATGCCCGGCCGTGTCACTCTATTTTAAGTGAGATCATAGTTGTGGTAGTTGCTTTTACTTTTAAGCCTTACAAAAATTCTATACAATAAGAGTTATTAGCATTTAACAGATGAAACTTAAGACTTAGCTCGATTAAAGGACCCAAGGCCACATAGCTATTACACTTTGCAGAACCAGAATTTGAACTCAGGTCTGCCTTATACTGCAAAACCCATGTTCGAAAGTATTTAAGGTAGGTGGCTAGCTCGGTACCTGGCACAGAGGAGGTGGATCAATGTGATTTCTACTCCTTATACTTCCCCCTTTTTATAAATTTCAGTCTCCAACAGGGTGCAAAGGCCTATTCCATGGTGGGTGGCATATGTCTCCAAATGCATGTCCTGTTACTGTGTGGTCCATTAGGGCCACATAAGACCACACAAATCCTCCTTGTTCTTTGTTCTTGTTTATTTATTTATTTATTTTTTTTTTATTTTTTTTTTTTTTGAGTTTTTTTCTTGCTCTGTTGCTTTTTTTTTAATGCAGTGGCGCATTCTCTGCTCACTGCAACCCCTGCCTCCTGGGTTCAAGTGATTCTCCTGCCTCAGCCTCCCGAGTAGCTGGGATTATAGGCACCCACCATCACACTCAGATAATTTTTGTATTTTTTTTTTCAGTAGAGACCGGGTTTTTACCATATTGGCCAGGCTGGTCTTGAACTCCTGATCTTGTGATCCACCCATCTCAGCCTCCCAAAGTGTTGGGATTACAGGTGTGAGCCACCGTGCCTGGCCCAAACACTATTAATACCAGGCCATATTTGCTTCAGGTACAGCAAAGGCTCATTCCCACCTTCTTTCTTCATTAATTCAAAATTGATTTATATTATTTCTGTGATAGATTGCATCCTCTGAGAAGCAGTTGACAAGATAGAATTAGATGTGCAAGAGGTATATTAGCGTGTATTTCCGAACGATAAAGAAGGGAGGGAGGAGGTGTAGATGGCAAGAGGCTTTGCACTGGATGCAGGTGTGACAGCTATGAAAGAAGAGAGGGAAGGGATGATTATTTATGATTGGTAGAGGAACCACAAACTGCAGTGCAGCATTGTTAGAAGAGTCTATTGGGCAGCAGTGATCCTGCTCTGGGGACATCTGCTGTGTTCAGTCATTGGCGGGGAGTAGCCTAGCCTTCGTATGGATGCTGTAGATTCCTGGCAGCTGGGGCTGTCAGTTAATTACACCCCTTGCAGCATTTTCTCTCTTGGAGGGAAATCTGAATGACATACTCTCAAGGCTGTCAGAATTCCCACGTGTGTTTTTGTGCTTTAATATGTATGTGTGAGGCCCAGCATAGTGGCTCACGCCTGTAATCCCAGCACTTTGGGAGGCTAAGGTGGGTGGATCACCTGAGGTCAGGAGTTGGAGACCAGCCTGGCCAACATGGTGAAACCCCATCTCTACTAAAAATANAGCACTTTGGGAGGCTAAGGTGGGTGGATCACCTGAGGTCAGGAGTTGGAGACCAGCCTGGCCAACATGGTGAAACCCCATCTCTACTAAAAATATTGAAATTAGCCAGATGTGGTGGCATGCACCTGTAATCCCAGCTACTCAGGAGGCCAAGGCAGGAGAATCGCTTGAACCCAGGAGGCAGAGGTTGCAGTGAGCCGAGATTGTGCCACTACACTCCAGACTGGGTGGCAGAGTGAGATTCTGTCTCAAAAAAAAAAAAAAAAAAAAAGTTTGGTAAACAGTATGTTTTCTTGTTGTTAGTCTTTTTGTAAATGGAATAATTTGTTCTAGTCATGTACTTTTATGCTTTCTAAACAAGCACATTTCTACTAGCAAGGTAGACAACTTCCTTTTCTTCACCCATCTTCATCATGATGCTAGGTAGGTTTATTAATTGTTTTTGAGATGCTATCCTGTAGGGGCTGGGCGTGGTGGCTCATGCCTGTGATCCTAGCACTTTGGGAGGCCAAGGATGGATCATGAGACCTGCAGTTCAAGACCAGCCTGGCCAACATGGCGTGCGATCTCAGCTCACTGTAACCTCCACCTCCCGAGTTCAAGTGATTCTCCTGCCTCCGCCTCCCAAGTAGCTGGGATTGATTACAGGCACGCACCACCATGCTCGGCTGATTAAAAAAAAATTTTGTGCCGGGCGCGGTGGCTCAAGCCTGTAATCCCAGCACTTTGGGAGGCCGAGGCGGGTGGATCACGAGGTCAAGAGATCGAGACCATCCGGGTCAACATGGTGAAACCCCGTCTCTACTAA
>NW_016107367.1:800578-802180 GCF_001604975.1 Cebus imitator | reverse complement strand
GTCACCATGCCCAGCTAATTTTTGTGTTTTTAGTAGAGAAGGAGTTTCACCATGTTGACCAGGATAGTCTTGATCTCTTGACTTTGAGATCCCCCTGCCTTGGCCTCCCAAAGTGCTGGGATTATAGGCGTGAGCCACCGCGCCCGGCCAAATTTTTAGTTTTTTATGACTTTTTTTTTCCCCCTTTTTTGAGATTTCTCTGTCACCCAGACTGGAATGTAGTGGTGTGATCATAGCTTATTGTACCCTTGAACTAAGCTCAAGTGATATTCCTACCTTTGTTTCCAGAGTAGTTGGGACTGCAGTTGTTTGACCACCACACCCAGCAAAGCGTGTGATAAAAGTACTAAGTGTCTTTTAGCTGAGTATTGAAAAGAGTGTCGTCTTATTTATTTGTTTATATATGCTTTTTGAGACAGGGTCTCTCTCTGTCATCCAGGCTGGAGCGCATTTGTGTAATTTTGACTCACTTCATCCTCAACCTCTCAGGATCAAGTGATCCTCCCACCTTGGCCTCCTGAGGAGCTGGGTCTATAGGCACCTGCCACTGTGCTTACCTAAAGTTTGTATTTTTTGTAGACGTGTGGGTTCAGCTATTGTTGGTGTTGCCCCTAGCCCAGGAGTGTCTTTGTAAATTTTTTTTTTTTCTTTTGCCACTCGGTTTCCTCCTGTGAATGTATCTTTCTTTTGCCTTTTTCTATTTTGACAGAGTCTTGCTCTGTTGTCAGGTCGGAGTGCAGTGGCGCAATCTTGACTCACTGCAACCTCCGCCCCACCACCCCCACCGGGTTCAAGCGATTCTCCTACTTCAGCCTCCCAAGTAGCTGGGACTACAGGCATACACCACAATGTCCAGCTAATTTTTGTATTTTTTTTTCGCCAGTTTAGTTAATATTTGTATTTTTAGTAGAAACTGGGTTTCACCATGTTGGCCAGGCTGATCTTGAACTCTTGACCTTGTGTGATCCACCCGCCGTGACCTTCCAGATTACAGGCGTGAGCCACTGCACCCAGCTTTTTTTTTTTTTTTTTTTTTGAGACGGAGTTTTGCTCTTGTTGCCCAGGCTAGAGTGCAATGGCATGATCTCGGCTCACCGCAACCTGTGACTCCTTGTTTCAAGCGATTCTCCTGCATCAGCCTCCCTAGTAGTGAGGATTATAGGCATGTGCCACCATGCCCAGCTAATTTTGTATTTTTAATAGAGAAGGGGTTTCTCCATGTTGGTCAGGCTGCTGTTTAACTCTTGACCTCAGGTGATCCGCCCGGCTCCACCTCCCAAAGTGCTGGGATTACAGGTGTGAGTCACCGTGCCTGGCCTCTTTTGCTGCTTTTTTCTTTCTTTTTTTTTCCCCCTTGGACAGGGTGTCGCTCTGTTGCCCAGGCTGGAGTGCAGTGGAGCAATCTCGGTTTACTGCAGCCTCCATCTCCTGGGCTTAAGCGATCCTCCCTCCTTAGCCTCAGGTAGCTGGGACTATAGGGGTGTGCCACCATGCCTGGCTAATTTTTGTATTTTTTTATAGAGACGGGGTTTTGCCATGTTGTCCAGGCACTGTTTTGCTGTTTTTCTATAGTGTGTTGGATTTCTTTTTTTTTTTTTTTTT
>NW_016107367.1:797657-800243 GCF_001604975.1 Cebus imitator | reverse complement strand
TTTGGATTTCAGTAGAGGTGGGGTTTCACCATGTTGTCCCAGGATGGTCTTGATCTCCTGACCTCTCACCTGCCTCGGCCTCCCAAAGTGCTAGGATTTGTGAGATGGTGTTTCTCCAGGTTGGTCAGGCTGGCCTTGAACTCCCCACCTCAGGTGATCCACCTGCCGTGGCCTCCCAAAGTGCTGGGATTATAGGCATGAGCCACCACGCCCGGCCCAGAATCCCCTTTAAGAAAAAACGCTTAGGCCAGGTATGGAGGCTCATGTCTGTAATTCCAGCATTTTGGGAGTCTGAGGCGGGCAGATCACCCAAGGTCAGGAGCTCGAGACCAGCTTGGCCAACATGGTGAAACCCTGTCTCTACTAAAAATACAAAAAAATTAGCTGGGCTATAATCCCAGCTATTGAGGAAGCTGAGGCATGAGAATTGCTTGAACCTGGGAGGCAGAGGTTACAGTGAGCCGAAATCACGCCTCTGCACTCCAGCCTGGGTGACAGCAATACTCCGTCTCAAAAAGAAAAGAGAAAAAACACTTAAGAGCAAGGCTTTATTGGATCCATTGATTAGTTGTTTCCATGTGGCCCCAGGCGTTTGGAGAATTTTATGTTTAGGGTTGCCAGAGCCAACTTGTAGTCCAGTTACATTCCTCTTCTTCCTGGCAGTGAAAACACAGGTGAAATGGGAGGTATTTAGCTTGGTTGCCTGGGGACAAATTGGACTGAGTTGCTTAATTCCTGCATGTATGTTGAAGTAGTCATCTTCAGAGCTTAGAATACAGTTGGAGTTTTTTTTAAGAAGAGCAGTTTCTTTTGATTGTGTGACTAATGGCCATACATATAGTCATGTACTGCGAAACAAATGTCGTTTTGGTCAAGGACAGTGGTCCCATAAGATTATAATGGAACTAAAAGATTCCTGTCGCCTAGTAACTTCACCCTGTCTGTAGTGTAACAGCGTGTAGCATTACTCTGGTGTTTGTGTGGTGCTGGTGTAAACTACTGTTCTGCCAAGTTGTATAAAATTTAGCACATAGTTATGTACAGTACATGGTATTGGTAATGACAATAACACTGGTTTGTGGATTTACAATACATTATATGGTTATTTTTGAGTGTATTCGTACTTATAAAAATTAAAAGTTTGGGCTGGGCATGGTGGCTCACGGCAATAATCCCAGCACTTTGGGAGGCCGAGGTGGGTGGATCACCTGAGGTCGGGAGTTTGAGACCAGCCTGGCCAACGTGGAGAAACCCCATGTCTATATTTAAAAAAAAAAAAAATCTGTAAAACAGCCTCAGGCAAGTCCTTTAGGAGGTATTCCAGAAGGAAGACAGTGTGGTAGCTCTAGAATGTGACAGCTCCATGTTTGTTATTGCCTCTGGAGACCTTCCAGTGGGACAAGATACGGAGTTGGAAGATGGTGATTTGATGATCCTGACTGTAGGCTAGGCCAGTGTGTGTGTTTGTGTGTGTGTGTATGTGGTTTTTTTTTTTTTTTGAGATGCAGTCTTGCCCTGGTGCCCAGGCTGGAGGCATGATCTTGGCTCACTGAAACCTCTGCCTTCCTGGTTCAAGCGATTCTTCTGCCTCAGCCTCCTGAATAGCTGGGATTACAGGCATGCATCACCATGCCTGGCTAATTTTTGTATTTTTAGTAGACATGGGGTTTCATTATGTTGGCCAGGCTGGCCTCGAACACCCGACCTCAAGTGATCCGCCTGCTTTGGCCTCCCAAAGTGCTGGGATTGTAGGCATGAGCCACTGCACCTGGCCTAATTTTTGTATTTTCAGTAGAAACGGGGTTTTGTCATGTTGGCCAGGCTGTTCTTGAACTCCTGATCTCAGGTGATCTGCCTACCTTGACCTCCCACAGTGAGGCCACTTGAGCCACTGTGCCCGGCTATATATTACACCCATTCTCTCAGTGAAGGTTGTATTTCCTGCTTTACCTTTACTGGCATAGAAGCTGCTGGACTTGGTATTCTGCTTTCAAACTTAGCATGGATATAGGGAGTTTAGGGGAGGAGGAAGAGAAGAGTAGGTGCTTATTTAGTTTTGATCTTACTACCAGAAAATGGGAGCTAGTGCTGTAATGTAAGTCTCATTTCTTTGAGAGTGGTAGCATAGTCTTTTGAGCCACCAAATCAGGTTTTAAGTAACTTTTTTTTTTTTTTTTTTTTTTTTGAAGAAGGGTCTCACCCTGTCCCCCACCAGGCTGGATGGAGCACAGTGGTGGGAACATGGCTCACTGCAGCTTTGACTTCGTGGGCACCAGTGAGCCTCCTGCTTTAGCCGCCCAGGTAGCTGGGATTACAGATGTGAAGCACTGCACCTGGCTGTTAAGGATTATCTCTTACGAACTTGTCAGAGCTAAACAGTGGCTGAATTTTTTTTCTTTTTTTTGAGACAGAGTCTCGCTCTGTCACCCAGGCTGGAGTGTAGTGACATAGTCTCGGCTCACTGCAACCTCCACCTTCTGGGTTCAAGCGATTCCCCTGCCTCAGCCTCCTGAATAGCTAGGATTACAGGCATGTGCCACCATGCCTGGCTAATTTTTAATCTATTTACCTTTTTTTTTTTTTTTT
>NW_016107367.1:795866-797227 GCF_001604975.1 Cebus imitator | reverse complement strand
ACCATGCCCAGCTAATTTTTTGTATTTTTAGTAGAGACGGGGTTTCACCATGTTGACCAGGATGGTCTCGATCTCTTGACCTCGTGATCCACCCGCCTCGGCCTCCCAAAGTGCTGGGATCACAGGCGTGAGCCACCGTGCCCGGCTACCTTTTTTTTTTTTTAAAGACGGGGTTTCACCATGTTGGTCAGGCTGGTCTTGAACTTCCGACCTCAGGCGATCCGCCTGCCTTGGCCTCCAAAGTGCTTGGATTACAGGCGTGAGCCACCACACCCAGCCAATTTTTATATTTTTAGTAGAGAAAGCGTTTCGCCATTTTGGTCAGGCTGGTCTTGAACTCCTGACCTGAGGTGATCCACCCGCCTTGGCCTCCCAAAGTGTTGGGATTGCAGGCATGAGCCACCACGCACAGCCAACAGTGGCTGAATTTTTTTAAGACTTTGTGCTTGGTTTGGTGTCTTTTCTTGAACAGGATTTTGTTTTTGTTATTTGATTTTTTTGTTGTTGTTGTTTGTTTTTTTGAGATGGGGTCTCCCTGTGTTGCCCAGGCTGGAGTACAGTGGTGTGTTCTCAGCTCACTGCTGCCTCCGCCTCCTGGGTTCGAGTGATTCTCCTGCCTCAGCCTCCTGAGTAGCTGGGGTTACAGGCACGTGCCACCATGTCTGGCTAATTTTTGTATTTTTAGTAGAGGCTGGGTTTTACCATGTTGGCCAGGCTGGTCTTGAACTCTTGGCTTCAGGTGATCCACCCACCTCGGCCTTCCAAAGTGCTGGGATTACAGGTGAGTCCCCACCACTCCTATCCTTGTTGTTGTTGTTGTTGTTGTTGTTTTGTTTTGTTTTTTTGAGACAGAGTCTTTCTCTGTCGCCCACATTAGAGTGCAGTGGTGCACTGCAACCTCTGCCTCCCAGGTTCAAGCAATTCTGCCTCAGCCTCCTGAGTAGCAGGGATTACAGGCATGCACCACCAGGTGCCGCTAATTTTTGTAATTTTAGTGGAGATAGGGTTTCACCCTGTTGGCCTGGCTGCTCTCGAACTCTTTGACCTCAGGTGATCCACCCGCCTCAGCCTCCCAAAGCGCTAGATTACAGGTGTGATCCACCACGCCTGGCCAGTGTTGTCCATTTTATAGTTATTTCTTGATTATATGAGACCAGCCTGACCAACATGGAGAAACTTCATCTCTACTAAAAATACAAAAATTACCTTGGCGTGGTGATGCATGCCGGTAATCCCAGCTACTTGGGAGGTTGAGGCAGGAGAATCGTTTGAACCTGGGAGGTAGAGGTTGCGGTGAGCTGAGATTGCCTCACTGCACTCCAGCCTGGGCAATAAAGAGTGAGACTCTATCTGGAAAAAAA
>NW_016107367.1:792785-794870 GCF_001604975.1 Cebus imitator | reverse complement strand
TACTCAGTGAAAATAGTGTTGCTTTTTGTTTTGAGACGGAGTCTCGCTCTGGAGTGCAGCGGCGCATCCACCTCCTGGGTTCAAGCGATTCTTCTGCCTCAGCCTCCTGGGTAACTAGGATTACCAGCCCATGCCACCATGCCTGGCTAATTTTTGTATTTTTAGTAGAGATGGGGTTTTTCCATGTTGTCTAGGATGGTCTCCATCTCCTGACCTTGTGATCCCCCCACTTCGGCCTTCCAAAGTGCTGGGATTACAGGTATGAGCCACCACTCCCGGCATGGTTAATTTATTTTTTATTGTTTTAGAGACAGGGTCTTACTGTGTTGCCCAGGCTGGTCTTGAGCTCCTGGGTTCAAGCGATCATCCCTCCTCAGCCTCCCCAGTAGCTGGGATTACAGGCTTCTGCCATCATACCTTAAGGGAATGCAGAACCAGGGACAAAGACCAAATACATATTTCTTTTTTTTTTTCTTTTTCTTTTTTTAAAGATGGGGTTTCACCATGATGGCTAGGCTGGTCTTGAACTCCTGACCTCAGATGATCCACCCACCTCAGCCTCCCAAAGTGCTAGGATTACAGGCATGAGCCACCGCGCCTGGCGCAAATACATAATTCATAATATACTACACGAGGTAAATCTTGTGCATGTCACTCCACCTTGACTGGAAGCAGAAGTATAAATTTTGCCCGGTTACCCAGACTGGTCTTGAACTCCTCACCTCAAGCTGTCCCCTCCTCCCAAAGGTTCTAGGATTGCAGGCATGAGCCACCTCCTGGGTAGCTGGGATTACAGTTGCCCATTACCACGCCTGGCTAATTTTATTTGTACTTTTAGTAGAAACAGGGATTTTGGCCAGGCTAGTCTCAAAGCTCCTCACCTCAGGTGATCCACCTGCCTCAGCCTCACAATGTGTTGGGGTTACAGGCTTGAGCCACTGTGCCTAGTCTAATTTTTGTATTTTTTGTAGGGATGGGAGTTTCCCCATGTTGCCCAGGCTGCTCTTGAACTCCTGGCCTCAAGCAAACCACCTGCTTCGGCCTCCCAAAGTGCTGGGATTTGAAGAGTGAGCCACTGTGCCCAGCCCTGTTCATTTCAATATTCCTGATGAAGTACTCTGTCTGATCTCATTGTTCTTAGAAATCTGCTTGCTGGTGCCCTGTGCAGTGGCTCATACCTACAATCCCAGCACTTTGGGAAACTGAGATGGGGGATTGCTTGAGGCCAGGGGCCAGAGATCAGATGGGGCAACATAGGAAGACCTCGTCTCTACATGCACCTGTAGTCCTGGCTACTTGGGAGGATGAGATGGGAGGATTGCTTGAACCCATGAGTTTGAGGCTGCTGTGAGCTGTGATTACACCACTGAGTGTGATCAGCCTGAGAGACAGGAGACAGTATCTCTTAGCAAAAAGAAGAAAGGGAAAAAAAAATCTAACCACAATATTGATGATTCTAGCCCAGAATTTTCCAAAGGAGTATAGGTGTTTTTTGGTGGTGGTGTTATTGTTTGTTTTGTTTTTTTTGAGATGGACTGTGGCCTTTTTTTTGTTTTGTTTTTCGAGAGGAAGTCTTGGTTTGTCGCCCAGGCTGGAATGCAGTGGCGCAATCTCGGCTTACTGTAACCTTTGCCTCCTGGGTTCAAGCAATTCTTGTGTCTCAGCCTCCCAAGTAGCTGGGACTACAGGTATGCATCACTACACCTGGCTAATTTTTGTATTTTTGGTAGAGATAGGGTTTCACCATGTTGCTCTGCCTGGTCTCAAACTCACTACCTCAGGTGATCTGCCTTCCTCGGCCTCTCCAAAGTGTTAGGATTACAGGTGTGAGCCATTGTACCCGGCCTTTTTCTTTTCTTTTTTTTTTTAAGTTGGAGTCTTGCCCTTTTGCTCAGGTTAGAGTGCAGTGGTGCGATCTTGGCTCACTGCAACCTCCGTCTGGCGGGTTCAAGTGATTCTTTTGTTTCAGCCTCCCAGGTAGCTGGGACTACAGGCGCACATCACCATGCCTGGCTAATTTTTGTATTTTTAGTAGAGACAGGATTTCGCCATGCTGACCAGGCTGGTCTCGAATTCTTTTTTTTT
>NW_016107367.1:789993-791765 GCF_001604975.1 Cebus imitator | reverse complement strand
TTTTGAGGAGATGGAGTCTCACTACATTGCCCAGGCTGCTCTTGAGCTCCTGGCCTCCCAAAGTGCTGGAATTACAGGAGCGAACCACTGCACCTGGCCAAGATACGTTTTTAAAAAATTATTCTTTAAAAGGTAAATTACTTAAGAAATACTTTTTTTTTTTTTTAGACGGAGTTTAGCTCTTACTGCTCAGGCTGGAGTGCAATGGCATGATCTTGGCTCACTGCAACCCCTGCCTCCTGGGTTCAAGCAGTTCTCCTCCCTCAGCATCCTGGGTAGCTGGGATTACAGGCATGCGTTACCACGCCTGGCTAATTTTTGTATTTTTAGTAGAGACAGGATTTCGAGCATTTTGGTCAGGATGGTCTTGATCTCCTGACCTCATGATCTGCCTGCCTTGGCCTCCCGAAGTGCTGGGATTACAGGCGGGAGCCACCGCACCCGGCTACATCTAGCACTTTTAAAATGGCAGATATTGATAACTCCCAAACTGAATTAAGATTTTATATGTCAGTTGATTAACTATCATTTTGAGTTGTTGCTTAGTTCTCTGCTTACTTGGCAACAGGTCAGTTTCCATGGTATTGTCATTTTTGTACCATATTCTTGGAGCTGAGAGGTTGGGGGTAGGGCTACAGGCCTTAACCCTACTAACTAGAATAGCTTAAGCTTTTATCTAGTTTGGTGTATAAAATTTCTGGATATACAGCTCAGGAAAAGCATGTAAAAAATTAATCTTTGAATAATTTTTTTTTTTTGAGGCAGAGTCTGACTGTGTCGCCAAGACTGGAGTGCAGTGGTGCAATCCTGGCTTACTGCAACCTCTGCCTCCTGGGCTCAAGTGATCCTCCCACTTCAGCCTGGAGTTTCTGTTTTTTTGAAGTTGGGATGGGGCATGGCTGTGTTTCTGTTCACTCTTGGAAGCCCTGTAAGCTCTCTGAACCCAATCTTTTTAGGTTTTTATGAAGGCTTTGTTACACAGACATGGCTAATTAAATCTTTGGCCATTGGTGATCCGCTTTAAGTTCCGTCTCTCTCCCCTCTTTGGAGGTTGAGGTGTGGGGTTGAAACCAGTCCTCGTTATCTGGAAGCTAACAAAGGGTTACCAGCTGTCAGTCAACTCATTAGCATACAAAAAGACACTTATCACATTGAAGATACCAAGGATTTTAGGCGTTGAAGAGCCAGGAAACAGATGAAGACCAAATACATATTTTACAATATCACACTACCTTATTAAGAGCAAACAGCAATGGAAAAGTGAAAGTGATGATAGCAGAAATTTAAAGTGTAGGTTCTATAAACAGTGCAGATGAGAACAAAGCTAACAGTCATCAGGCGGTCTAAATGCATGCAGTGTTTACCTTAGACACATTCTTTCACTGTTTAATTGTAAAGGAAAAAAATCAATTTAAGAACATGTATAAAATTGCATTTATACTCTAAAAGTGAGATGAGATGTAAGGTATTTTGTATTTTTTTAGCGTTTCAAGAGCATAATTCCCCTTATAGTATGTCTGTTGCCTTGCTTTTGCACGTTCCACTTGTGTACATGTGTTTGAACTCATTATGTAAGAAAGTGATGGACTCCTTATACTTCTGTTAGGTAAAAACATAGTAATTGGCTGGGCATGGTGGCATGGGGTGGGAGGCTCACTGGAGGACAAGAGTTTAACTTGCGGTATACTATGATCGTGGCTGTGAATAGTCACTGCACTACAGCTGGTGCAACAGAGAAAGGCTGTCTCTCTCTCTCTTTTTTTTTTTTTTTT
>NW_016107367.1:787778-789943 GCF_001604975.1 Cebus imitator | reverse complement strand
TTGAGACGGAGTCTCTCTCTGTTGCCCAGGCTGTAGTACAGTGGCGCAATCTTGGCTCACTGCAACCTCTGCCTCAGCCCCCCGAGTAGCTGGGACTACTGGTGCACACCACCATGCCTGGCTAACTTTTGTATTTTTAGCAGAAATAGGGCCTTGCCATGTTTTTCCAGGCTGGTCTCAAACTCCTGAACTCAGGTGACTTCCACCCCCCGCCCCCACCTCAGCCTTCCAAAATGTTGGGATTACAGGCCTGGGCCACTTCTCCTGGCTGGGATAGTTGCTATATTTGTTTCATCAAAATAAAATTTATTTGGCTGGGCTGGGTACAGGGGCCTCATGCCTGTAATCCCAGCACTTTGGAAGGCCGAAGTAGGAGGATTACTCAAACCCAGGAAGTTGAGACTGCAGACCAACCTAGGCAACAGAATGAGACCATGTCTTTGGGGAAAAAGAAAAAAGCTGGGCATCGGCATGAACATTTGGTCCTAGCTACTCTGGAGGATGAGGTGGGAGGATCGCTTGAGCCCAGGAGGTTGAGGCTGCTGTGAGCCATGATTATGCCGATGTACTCCAGCCTGGGCAACAAAGTGGACCGTGTCTCTAAACTAAACACATTTCTTTGGTTGAAGTTTAGTAAATTGCTTTTAAGTGACATTTGTACATTTTAGAGAATAACTTTGTATATTAGACATCATTTATTGGGCACTTACTATTTTCCTTGGTTGTAAAATGTCTAGTGTGATAAATGCGAGATGATAGAGGTATGCCTGGGGTATAAACCTAGGGGCTGGGTAGGATGGGGGCAAGATGGTTGAAACTGTGTGTAGAAAGGCTTTCCGGAGTTTACTCTTAGGGTGGATCTTGAAGGGCAAGTGAATGAAAGAAAGACATTCCAGGCTGAGGGAAGATACACATTTAGATGGATGTACTCTCCTATGGGTGGAGAGTGCTGGACTTGTTTGCAGAGTCAGGAGTAGTTTGTTATCATTGGATATTTTGGGAGGTAATTGGTAAAGTGGTAGAACGTGAGACTGTAAAACAGGTAGGCACGGACCCTATTACAAGTGTCCTGGCCTGTGTACCTAAAGGATCGATCTTTTCTTTTCTTCTTCCCACCCCCCTCTTCTTTCTCTCCTTTCTCTTTCTCTCTTTCTTTTCATGTTTTTTGAGATGAAGTTTCCCTCTTGTTGTCCAGGCTGGAGTGGAATGGCACAATCTAGGCTCATTGCAACTTCCGCCTTCTGGGTTCAAGTGAGTTTCCAGCCTCAGCCTTCACAGTAGCTGGGATTGCAGGCGTGAACCACCACGCCCAGCTAATTTTGTATTTTTAGTAGAGATGGGGTTTCACCATGTTGGTCAGGCTGGTCTTGAACTCCTGAGCTCAGGTGATCCACCTGCCTCGGCCTCCCAAAGTGCTGGTATTACAGGCGTGAGCCAGGGCAACTGACCCGTTCCCTCCCCACTGTCCCTCTCCGTCCCCCAGGCTGCAGTGAGCTCTGATTGTGGTACTGCACTCCAGCCTCGGCCACAGATACTCTGTCTTTAATAAATAAATGAAATGTAAATTAGCTGTTCTTCTGTGGCTTACAACCTTCCAGTGGCTCCCATTTCACTTAGAGTCAAAGTGAAAGCCTTCACAATCGTCCCTTCTTTTTTTTGCTCCATTACTTTTTATTTATTTCCTTCATTCAGATCGTTGTTCAGTAAGGCCTCCCCTAACCTAACTATCTGTAGTATCTCTAGAATATGACTTAAAAACAATCTGACACTTAGTCCTTAGTATCATTAAACCTCTGGTCAACTGTTGTTAAATAGTTGCTTTGTTAAGCTCACCGTAGCGGGGTTTCCTGAGCTCAAGCTGTCCTCTTGCTTTTTAGCCTCTCAAATAGCTGAGACTACAAGTATATACCACCATGCCCAGCTAATGTTTTATAATTTTTTTTTGTAGAGACACGGTCTAACTATGTTGCCTAGGCTGGTCTCTGACTCCTGGCCTCAAGTGATCCTCTTGCCTTGGCCTCCCAGTCTGCTGGGATTACAGGCACATGCCACCGCACCTAGACACCAATTTCTGATTTAAATAATTCTTTGTAAGAACACTTCTTAGGAGGCATTTGAATGGATAACTGTCTGGCACTCCAGTCTTTGTCATTTTTTTTTTTTTT
>NW_016107367.1:761935-787525 GCF_001604975.1 Cebus imitator | reverse complement strand
TTTTTTTTTTTTTTCTTTTTGAGAAAAGGTCTTGCCCTGTCATCCAAGCTGGAGTGCACTGTTGCGATCACAGTTCGTTGCAGCCTTGAACTCCTGAGAGATCAAGTGATCCTCCTACCTTGACCTCCTAAAGTGTGTGGATTATAGGCATGAGCCTCTAAGCCCAGCCTCAAGTCATCTTTCTCCTGCTTTACTATTTCATTTTTAAATTATTTTTTTATAGTGCCTTTTGTCTTCTAGCTTGGTATAAATATTTACATATATTTTTGAACGTCTGTACTGGAATATACGCTCAACAAGGGCAGGGCTCTTTGTGTGTAGACATTGTTTAGTATGTAGTTGGCACGAAATAAAATCACTTAATGAAATACAAAGGCAGAATTTGGCTGTAAAACATAGTCTTGTTGGGCTGGGCTCAGTGGTTCACAGCTGTAATTCCAACACTTAGGGAGACTGAGGTGGGCGGATCACAAGGTGATGAGATCAAGACCAGCCTGGCCAACATGATGAAACCCTGTCTCTACTAAAAATACAAAAAATTACCTGGGTGTGGTTGCGCATGCCTGTAATCCCAGCTCGAGAGGCTGAGGCAGGAGGAGAATCACTTGAACCCCAGGTGGGGGTGGGAAGGTTGCAGTGAGCGGAGATGGTGCCATTGCACTCCAGCCTGGGCGACAGAGCAGGACTCTGTCTCAAAAAACAAACAAACCAACACAGTCTTGCTGGAGAAGGTCTATGGGTATAGAGGAAAGAGAAGGCCTCTTTTTGTCATCCCACATTGATACAGATCCCAGTTGGTCTCTGATCTTGTTTGTAGGGATTCTGTTGGCTGAATGCCTGTAGAGCAAGTGGGATGGCCTTCAGATTGTACCAACGTAGCTGGCATTGCTAACCGACTGTTGGGAGGCTCTGAAAATAAAAGATCTTGGAATTCCTCCCTCTCTCCCGGCAAAAAGAGATACAAAGGCGGAGAACTGGGTGAATTGTCCCACCCCTAACTGCCACCCACAGAAAAGTAACATTTTCTTTTATTTGATTAACTGCCTGACAACATTATTAGTTACAGTGGAAAATCCTTTGGGATTTGGACAGGTAGAAATTCCAAAGGTAGGACTGGAGGAGGGGCTGTGTAACCTGCTCTGTTTCTTCTTGAGAATAACCTTCCTTTTGATACCTACCCAAATTTTATTGGCTCCTTACAATCCTAACTCAAATCTTTAGGCTCTTTGAGCAGAAAGCAGTGCTTAGAGTAAGAGTTCAGCTACTCTGCCATCCTGAAAGCTTGTACAGAAGACAAGTGGAAGCCCCAAAACTTTGGCTGTTCCTGGCATGATTCGAGTCCCACTCTCCCTCCCCTCAACACCCATAGCCTCCCCATTGCTGTCTGCCTAGGAACCGTGAGTGTTGATCTCATCTTGTGCTGCTTTCTGAGTTGTCAGGCAGCCAGAAGGCCAGATTCCCATGTCTTCCCTGTTTTCCATGGACTCGGCATTTTCTGATCCCATCTTTCACCTTGATTTTTTTGGAACCTTTTCCCTGAGCCCTTTAAAACTCAAGGTATATAAGCAGAATTCCCCTAATCTTCAGCTTCTTCTGTGATGTGTTTTTCCCTCACATTCTCATTCTGACTGAAAATAGGCCATCTCCTGACGACACTGCCTCCCTGCAGCCCTCTCAAAAAGTACTTGCCTGCCCGTCCATCCCTCTCGTGTCACTAGGCCTCGCAGTAGCGTGTCCTCTTGTTCTTTGTTGCCATTTCTTTTCTTCTCGCCTCCCTAAAAAAACACCCTCTGAATATGATGTCATGAATTTGTACCATGCGCTTCTGTTTTTGCTGCCTTAATGCAGCATGCTCTGGAGGATTGAACCTCTTATGATGGACTTCCCCTCTTTATCTCTAGTAATGCTTCTTGCCTTAAAATCTACTTTGTCTAATGTCAGTACAGCTGTGCCAGTTTTCTTTTTGTTAGTGTTTGAATGGCATATTTTTCTTTCTTTTTTTCTTTCTTTTTTCTTTTGTTGTTTTTTTCTTTTTTAGGCATATTTTTCTATCTTTTAAAATTTTCAACCTTTCTTTATTCAGTTAGGTATGTCTGAACAGGTTTTTATCCAAATACTAAAAGCAAGTCTTTGCTTTTAACTTGCATTTAGTTCCATTCATAGTTTTCATTTAATGTATTTATTGATATATCTGTCTTTAGGTTATTAACGCAGAGGTTTTTTTGACCCACTTCTTCTATGTGGGGTTTTTTTTGTTGTTCCCTTTGATTTTCCTTTGCATCAATTCAGTATTATTATTCTGCCCTCTCCCTTAGCTTGGTAATTGTATGCTATTTGAAAAAATACTGTTCTCTTAGTGGTTATCCTAGAGTTAACAGTTTACTTCCTTAATTTATTAGTCTCATGTTGACTTGGTGTTTTTACCCTCCTGAAGGACAATGCAAAAATCTTAGAATGCTTAGCTCCACTTAGCCCCTTATGCCCCCAGTGTGTCATTATTGTCACATAGTTTAATTCCTGTAAGAAACTATTATATAATTACTTCATTTGGATATATCAAGATGTTTGTTCTTTTTGTTGCTTTTCATTTTTTTTTGTCTTGCTGTCTCTAGGCTGGAGTGCAGTGGCACGATCTTGACTCACTGTAACCTCTCACTGCCGGATTCAAGCAGTTCTCCTGCCTCAGCCCTCAGCCTCCCAAGTCCCTCCTGGGACTACAGGCATGCACCACCATGCCCAGCTAATTTTTGTATTTTTAGTAGAGATAGGGTTTTATCATGTTGGCCAGGATGGTCTCAATCTCTTGACCTGTAATCCCGCCCTTGGGATTACAGGTGTGAGTCACTGTGCCCGGCCTCTCATTTTTTGTTTTTTTGTTTTTTTTTCCCCCCAGGAGAAATAACTTTGTTTGGACTGAGAGCTGGAGAACAAGAATAGGACCTGAGACGGTATATTGACAGTATATTGGGCTAAGGAGGAGAGGTGAGGTTCCAAAACGACAGTCAAAGCTCATTGACTAAACAGACTCTGCTTCCCAGCAATCTTGCAGTTAGTGCAACCAACAACAGGCCTGCTGGGGAATGTATTTGCCACTAAATTCCCCAAGTATGCCAATTTACAAAAAAGATAGAGATTTTTCATCATAGTTAAGTTTCCACAAACTTCCCCAATCATAAGTATTGTAAGAGGAAGTAAAAAAAAATCACATTTTGCAGATCTCAGACTTGCCTTCAACATTTAGTTCATCATCATCAAAAAATAGCTTCCCTGCTAAACTCATTAGCTATATGATCTATCCAAGCAGCAAGAAGATGTCCATGACAATCCTCTTCCCATTTTCCCTAGCCACTCAGGACTGAACAGCAGAGTGAGGCTCAGGTATGGGGTAGGGGTGGGGAGCACAAGGTCTGCTTTCCCCCAGTACACCATGGCATCTGAAGCTTGATGGGAGAGCAGAACTGGTGAGACTTTAGGGAAGGGTCCAGGGCCCATATTCAGTCACTGCTGGAAGAGGAGGCATGCTTGCCATACTTGTGATGCTTGTGCATCTTTTTATGAGCTTTCTGCATCTTCTTGTGCACTGTCACTCCTGGTCCGACCATGCCAGGAGCCATGGGATTCACAGGAGGCTTTTCAGGGGCAGGCGGTGGGTATGGAGGAGAGTAGGGACCCAAGAGTTGGCATCCTGGATACTCTGGCTGTGGCATAGGATGGAGGCCCACCTGGGGGGAAAGTTGGATTGCCTTGGGGAGCTCCTGGGGGAGGACGCAAAAGACCTGGGGGAAAGAGTGGATTGATAGGTGGTGGGTGGGCAGGATCGGAACCTCCAGGGTACCCAGTGTTGGGGAGATATGGATTTGGCCCTGGCCGCCCAGCATTGGGATTCCATGTTTAGGTGTGTTCTCCAGTCCGGTAATAGGAAAAGGAAAAAGAGGGAATCCAGATACGCTGTCACTTTTCCACCGCCGCCTGGGCTTGATGCATTACATTCTTTTTTTTTTCTTTTGAGACATGGTCTCACTCTGTCACCCAGGCTGGAGTGCATTGGCATGATCTTGGCTTACTGCAAGCCTTTTTCCCAAGCTCAAGTAATTCTCTAGCTTCAGTTTCCCAAGTAGCTGGGACTATAGATGCAAGCCACCAGTGCCCTGCTAATTTTTGTACTTTTCGTAGAGATGGTGTTCCACCATGTTCTCAGGCTGGTCTCCATCTCTTGACCTCATAGCAGTCCTCTCATCTTTGCCTTTGGAAGTGCTGGGATAACAGGTGTGAGCCACCACGCCTGGCTGCTTTTTATTGTTTTGTGTACCTCTTAAGTTTCTGTTGTTATATATATATATTTTTTTCTGCCTGAAGAATATCCTTTGATAGCTCTTCTAGTGTAAGTCTGCTGGTGATAAACTTGTCTGAAAATATTTTTATTTCAGTTTCCTTTTTAAATTTTATTTATTTATTTATTTTAAATAGAGATGGGGTCTCACTATTAAAACAGGCTGGTCTTGGTTAGCCAAGGTTGGTCTTAAACTCCTGGCCCCAAGCAATCATCCTGCCTCAGCCTTCCAAAGGTATAGGCATAAGCTGTACACCACTGCACCTAGCTATATTTCAGCTTCATTCTTGATGGTTTTTTTTTGGGGGGGGACGGGGGGCGGTCATAAAGTTCTAGGTTGCATATACTTTCTTTTTTATTTTCTTTTCTTTTTCTTTTTTTTTTTTTTTTTTTTTTTTTTTTTTTTTTTTTTTTTTTTTTTTTTTTTTTTTTTGAGTGAGAGTTTCGCTCTGCCACCCAGGCTGGAGTACAGTGGCACAATCTTGGCTCACTACAACTCCCACCTCCCAGGTTCAAGCACTTCTCCTGCCTCCCTAGTAGCTGGGATTATAGGCACCCACCACCAGGTCCAGCTAATTTTTGTATATTTAGTAGAGATGGGGTTTCACCATGTTGGCAAAGCTGGTCTTGAATCCTGACCTCAGGTGATCCGTCCGCCTCGGCCTCCCAAAGTGCTGGGATTATAGACGTGAGCCACCTCGCCTGGCCAAGTATACTTTCTTTTGGCACTCCAGAGGTAGTTAATTCTGTTTTGGCTTCCAGTTTTTCTAATAATAGGTTAATTGTCAGCATAATTGTAATCTACCTTTTCTTGAGGTTGTTTACACTTTTTCCTTTTTGGATTTCAGCTATTTTATTGTGATGTGGTAGGTGTCACTTTATTTAAGACGGAGACTTGCTATATTGCTCAGGCTGGAATGCAGTGGCGTGATCTTAGCTCACGGCAACCTCTGCCTCCTGGGTGCAAGCGATTCTCTGCGTCAGCCTCCTGAGTAGCTGCAATTACAGGTGCGTGGCACACGCCCAGCTAGTTTTTGTTTATTTTTTTGTAGAGCTAGGGTTTCACCATGTTGGCCAGGCTGGTCTTGAACTCCTGACCTCAGGCAATCCGTCCACCTCAGCCTCCCAAAATGCTGGGATTACAGACCTGAACCACTGCACCCGGTCAGAATATTCTTTTCTGCTAAATTTACTTCCTTTAGGATTTTTTTTTTTTTTTTTTTGAGATGGAGTTTCGTTCTTGTTGCCCAGGTTGGAGTATAATGGCTCGATCTTGGCTCACTGAAGCCTCCACCTCCCGAATTTAAGCGCTTCTCCTCCCTCGGCCTCCTGAGTAGCTGGGATAACAGGCAGGCACCACCATGCCCAACTATTTTTGTATTTTTAGTCAAGAGGGGGTTTCTCCATATTGGTCAGGCTGGCCTCAAACTCCCGACCTCAGGTAATCCGCCCACCTCAGTCTCCCAAAGTGCTGAGATTAAAGGTGTGAGCCACTGCGCCTGGCTGATATCTAGAACTCTTATAGGTCCATTTCTGTTTTGTATTTCTTCTCGCCTTTTTTTTTTTTTTTTTAAAGACTGAGTCTTGCTATGTTGCCCAGGCTGCAGTGCAGTGGCACAGTCTTGGCTCACTGCAACCTCTGCCTCCCAGGTTCAAGTGATTCTTTTGCCTCAGCCTCCCTGACTAGCTGGGATTACAAACATGCGCCACCAAACCTAGCTAATTTTTGTATTTTTAGTAGAAACTGGGCTTTCACCATGTTGGCCAAGGTGGTATTGAACTCCTGACCTCATTATCCGCTTGCCTTTGCTGCCCAAAGTGCTGGATTACAGGCGTGAGCCACTGTGCCTGGCCTCTTCTGGCTTTTAGTCACGTATTTTTCACTTGCGCCTGGTTATGTTATATATATCCAACGGCAAACCACAGCCTCAAGAAGCCTGAAGAAAAAAAGGGACCGGGCGCAGTGGCTCAAGCCTGTAATCCCAGCACTTTGGGAGGCCAGGGCGGGCAGATCACGAGGTCAAGAGATTGAAGCCATCCTGGCCAACATGGCGAAACCCCGTCTCTATTAAAAATACAAAAAAATTAGCTGGGTGTGGTGGTGTGCTCCTGTAGTCCCAGCTACTCGGGAGGCTGGGCAGGAGAATTGCTTGAACCCGGGAGGTGGAGGTTGCAGTGAGCTGAGATCGCGCCACTGCACTCTAGCCTGGCACCTGGCGACACAGCAAGACTCTGTCTCAAAAAAAAAAAAAAGAATCCTAAAGGGAATAAACTAAAACACACGCACACGCACACGCATGCTACCTAAATTCACACTGAGGGCTTCATAATAAAATATAATAGCTAAAACCCAAAGAGAAAATAAAACAACCTGAAAAAAATTTTTTTCGAGCCTCTCAAGTAGCTGGAATTACAGCCTTGCACCACCACACCCCGCTAATTTCTGTATTTTAAGTAGAGATGGGGTTTTGCCACATTGGTTAGACTGGTCTCAAACTCCCTTAAGTGATCCACCTGCCTCAGCCTTCCAACCCTGTCTCTTAAAAAAATAAAATAAGGCTGTGCACGGTACCTCATGCCTGTAATCCCAACGCTTTGGGAGGCCAAGGCGGACAGATTGCTTGAGCCCAGGAGTTCGAGACCAGCCTGGGCAACATGGTGAATTGAAACCCTGTCTCTACAAAAAGTACAAAAATTAGCCAGGTGTGATGGTGCTTGCTTATAGTTACAGCTGCTTGAGAGGCTGAGGTAGGAGGAATACTTGAGCCCAGGAGGTCGAGGTTCCAGTGAGCTGAGATCTCACCCTCTGCACTCCAACCTGGGTGACCGGGCAAGACCCTGTCTCCAAAAAAAAATTAGTAAATCTCTTAGCCTCTTATGGTTCCCTCTGGATTGGGGAAAAAAAGGAGAAAGTTGGGGGGAAGAGCCTAATACCTAATTTCCCTTTCAGGTTTTTTTGAGTCTTCCCCCTTTTCCAGCTGAATGTGATGGCAGTCATGGCTTACAGCAACCTCAACCCCTTGCGCTCAAGTAATCCTCCCACCATAGCCTCCCAAGTAGCTGGGAATATATATATGTGTTTGTATGTATATATATTTGTAGAGATGAGGTGTTGCTATGTTGCCCAGGCTGGTCTGGAACTCCTGACCTCAAGGGATTCTCTTGCCTGGGCCTCCCAAAGTGTTAGGATTATAGAGTGAGCCACTGTGCCTGGCCCGAAGTTCCCTTCCTGAAGCGAAGTCTCTCTCCTGTGTGTGTTTTTAAATAGTGTCTCACTATGTTGGCCAGGATGGTCTTGAACTCCTGGCCTCAAGTAATCCTCTTGCCTCAGCCCCTTAAAGTGCTAGATTACAGGCATGAGCCATTGTGCCTGGTCGTTACTTTTCTGATTTCTTCAAGCAGATGTTCTTAATATTTTTTTTACCTTTTCTAGTTGTCTGTAGCGGGAGGGGTCTGAGTAACTTGGTTTCCTAGAAGGGAAGTAGGTGGTTTCTACCTTTCTGTCATTTAGTCTAGTATAATTTCTGTGTCTTTTCTTACTTCAGTATGCCTAATGATACTCTTCCCAGAGTTGCTGTGAATGGCAGCACAGGTTGAATACAACACCACCATTACTCTAATCCTTCCAATACTTGTCTTAATTCCTTGACCGCTATTCCCAGGATCCTGTTCTCTACGCTACCTCGGCCACCCGTTCCTTTGAGTTACTGTTATCTGAGATTCATTCCTCTGTCATATCTGTTTTAGACTTAGCATTCTACTTCCTCCTGATCTTCCCAGCTGATGCCCTTCCAGCATCCCTGTGATCTTTGACTCCATCATGACTTTTAGTTCATTGTGTATACCACCTTTTCTCCTGATCATTCTTATACCTTTGTTCAGCTTAAATTCCAGTCATTAAAACACATTGTCTCCTCCTTGTCATTAGAACATCTCCTCCATCGTCTCCTCCAGTCATTAGAACACATCGTCTTCTTGTGTCATCAGTTCTTTTGGCTATGCCACAACCTGTGTCTTACTGTGATTCCCTGGAAAATAGAGCACGTAACAAAGCATGTATTGCGCTAATACTTTACTTGAAGTTAGAGTGAAGGGGGAAAAAGGAAAGTGAGACAGGGAAGGAGGGAAAGCAAATATAGAGTGGTATGTTATCCAGCAAGCTACAGCATGATAAGAACCTTAGCTGGCTGCTCAGTTATATTGGAAATCTCTGGCGAATCATGGCACCTCTTAGAACACTGCTGGGGACAGATTGGAGGAAGGATGGCTGAGAGATTTGTTGGCTCCTTCTCATATCCTTTCTGTTATTGGTCAGAGTTGCCCAAAGGATCTTAGTTATTCTTTGCTTTTGGATTTGTTACTTGGCTTCTCTATGCAGCTGCTGGAAAAGCAGCTGATTGGGGTAATGGGGCTTCTGCCACAGTGGGCACAATGAAAGTCACCAAAGCCCAGCCCTTACCACTGGGGAGGTGGAGACCACTAGTAGTAGGCTGAGTTCATATGATCTTCCCAGATTGCAGGATTTTGCTTGTGCTGCTGAGCCTGCTTGAGCTGGGAGGTTCAGCAGGCAGGATCGAGTGGAATTCGGAGAGGGTGCATGAACTGCATTTGTTATGCCTCTTGTAATCCAACTTTTTGCCTATTCTGTGCTTGCTTTCCTATAGCTGAATGTGGCTGGAGAAACCATATGGACTACTCTGACTTTACAGTCATGATTACCAAGACCAAGAAGGCTTAATATAGGTTATTCCAGTTACTCTCCTAGGTAGTTTAAATATCTTATTTTAAATCCCTAATTCTCCCTTCCTCGCCCTCCTTTTATTTCATTGGGGAAAAAAACTGAATCAATTAGAAGACAACTACCAGCTCCCATTGCCAGATGTACCACCTGTTTACATCTGTGCCTGATACTCTGCCTTCTGTAGCTACTAGCTCAGGCTAACCCCTGTGCATGTATATACCAGGCTCCATCCTTTTCTACCTGTTTAAGGATATCACTGCGGTAGTTCCTCCTGTATTTGCGTCATCAAATTTTTCATCTCTATTTTATCATTCTTATCAGTATATTAACCAGGCTATTACTTCTCTTGTTTAAAAACTTCTTTTGATTATTTTGTATATTCTGCCTTTATTTCTTTGCTCCTATTTTTTGTTTTACACGTTTCATTCAGGCTTTTGTCCCCCTGCTCCTCTAAAATTGCTCATAAGGTCAGCAGTGTGCTCCATGTTGCTAAGTCTTCACCTTATTTGAAATATCTAACCCAAGAGACATACATGTATATCTCTGTGCGTGTATATATAATATATATAAGGAATATATATGTATATATATAAATTTAGAAGGTATACATGTGTATATATATAAAATTGACTGACATGACTGTGAAGGTCAGGAAGTCCCAAGATCTTCACTTGACAATCTGGAAACGCAAGATAACTGACAGGGTAAGTTCCAGTTCAAGTCTGAATGCATGAGAACTAGGTGAGCCAATGTCTCAGCTCAAGCAGTGAGACCCAGAGGGGTTCCCTCTTAAACTCAGCCTTTTTGTTCCCTTCAGGCTTTCTGTGGATTGTATGAGTACTATCCACATTAAGGAGGGTAATCTGTTTTACTTAGTTCATGGATTCAAATGTTCATCTCATCCAAAAAGCACTGTCACAGATAGACCCAGAATAATGTTTGACCAAACATTTGGGCACTTGATGTTGTATTCAGGTTGATGCATAAAATTAACCTTTACAGAACCCTTTCTACACTTGACATTTAGAACAGGATGCCAATGTAGTCCCTATGAGAGCTAGTCCCTGTAACTCCTGGCCTCAGCTCCGTTACCCTCCCCTTTTCTTTCTTTTTTCTTTTTTTTTTTTTTTTTTTTGAGGGAAACAAACAAACAAAAAAAACAGTCTTGCTCTATCACCCAGGCTGGAGTGCGGTGGCTCACTGCAACTCCAAAAAAAAAAAAAATTATCAAATCTCTTAGCCTCTTAGTGGCCCCCTCTGGAATAGGCAAATAAGGGAGAAAATTGTGGGGGGAAAGCCCAGTACTTGAACTTCTTAATGAAAATCCCCGGTTCAAGCAGTTCTTGTGCCTCAGACTCCCAAGTAGCTGGGATTACAGGCACCCACCACCATGCCTAGCCAATTTCTGTGTTTTTAGTAGAGATGACATTTCACCAAGTTGGCCATGCTGGTCTTGACCTCCTAACCTCAAGTGATCTGCCTGCCTCAGCCTCCCGAAGTGCTAGGATTACAGGCGTGAGCCACTGCGCTCGGCCTCCCCTTTTCTCTACTCCAGTCAGAGGTGCCAACTTGCTCTTTCGTTTCTTTTCTTTTTTTGAGACAAGGTTTCGCTCTGTCACCCAGGCTGGAGTGCAGTGGCTCACTGCAACCCTCCACCTCCTGGGCCCAAGTGATCCTCCCACCTCAGCACCTCCCTGAGTAGCTGGGACTACAGGCAGGTACCACCACATGCCTGGCTAATTTTCTTATTCAACATGCTGTTTCCTGACTGTTGCTGGATAGACTTCTATGTTAGGGCCTTTGCACTCCTCATTCATCTGCCTGAAGTGCCTCCTTGCTGCTGGGCGCCTCCTCCCCATCCACATAGCCCACAGACTTATTCTTGCCATGTGTACTGAAATGTGACATTCCCATGAGGGTTTTTCCTCATCAGTCTGTCTACATTTCAGCTGCATCCCTGGCACTTCCTGTTCCCCTTCCTTGCTTTCCTTTTTTCTCATTTACTCTTATCATTATCTAACAGACTTCCTTATTTATGTCGTTTATTGTCTCATTCCTTCAACTAGAGGTTGAAACTGTGAGGTGAGAGGAGAGCTTTTTAAAATCTTGTTGCCTTAACATCCCCCCTCCCCCCGCTGCTTCTAGAACAGTGTCTGGTGCAAATTTGCCTCTCAGTAACAAGTTTCTGTTTGTGTAAAAATATGGGCGGAATTTCAAAGCTGTGTGGTAGAGAAAGAAAAATGAACAGAAGCTTTTCCCAGGAAGTATACAAAGTATAGGTGTCTGGCCTGGAACTCTCCACAAAGAATACCTTTATTGCTCTACAAATGCTATTTGTAATCTAACCATGCATGAGGTGATAAAATTCTGAAGGTACCTTGTAGCCTTCTCTCCTTCCTTCTAGCTCCATGTGTGTGTGTGAGTCTGCATGTGTGCGTGTAGGAGTAGCACTGTGCTAAAGAGATTTACAAACATGATCTTATTTAATCCTCATAACAATCCTACACCACAGGTGTTATCATCCCCTTTGTACAGACCATGAAACTGAGATTTAGAGAGCTTAAACGATGTGCCTGAGGCCTCAAGTGGTAAGGGGCAGAACGCAGCTTTAAGTGACTTATAATTTTTATGTTATATGTCACCTCCTAGATAAAGAGATGTCACCCTATTTTGTGTCAGGCGGAACTGGGGAGTTTTGGGCAGATTACTTAACCCCTACTATAGTTTCAATGTGGATTGTCCTTAGCAAACCTCATGTTGAAATTCGACCTCCAGTGTTGGAGGTGGGCCCTAATGGAAGGTGTTTGTGTCATGAGGATGGAACCCTCATAAATAGATTAATGGCATCCTGGGTGAGGGGTGAGTTCTTGCTCTGTTAGTTCCTGTAAGTGCTGGTTGTCAAAAAGAGCCTGGTGCCTCTCTCTTGCCATGTGACCTGTGTACATGCTGGCTCCCCTTCACCTTCGGCCATGTGTGGAAGCAGCCTGAAGCTTTCACCAGATGCCCAGTCTTATAGCCAGTGGAATCATGAGCCAAGTGAATTTCTTTTCTTTATCAGTTACCCAGTGTCACATATTCCTTTAGAGGAACACTAAATGGACTAAGACAAGTCCCTTTAGGCCATAATCATATACCTACTCTCAGCTCACTGCTACCTCTGCCTCCCAGGTTCAAGTGATTCTCCTGCCTCAGCCTCCCAATGCTGAGACAGCTGGGCTTTTTTTCTTCGTTGCATAGTATCAGGAGCTCTCCTTTTCCAGTGGGGTCTGCAGTAGGACCTGATGGCTTATGCAGTGGCTCAGGGCAAACATTCCCAAAGGGAGGAAACAGAAACTGCTAGTTCTTTTTAAAGTGTAGGCCCAGAACTGGCATATCATCACTTCTGTCACATTTCCTACGTGACTTTATGTCTCTGACCATCCCAGACTCACTGTGAATAGTGACTGCGTGGGGTGTGGGAGTACGTCCATTGAGAGTGGACTAGTCCACACTATTTTTGAGAATGAAAAGGGGCCTATTAAAAACTCTGTTAGGTTGACAGGCATAAACTGGAGCTGTCCTCACCTAGTCTGGACATGTGGTTGTGGTTATGGTTATCATCCCTGTGTCCTGGAGAAAGCAAGACGTGGGTGTGACCTTGAATCTTTTCCTGCAAGTCTCCTAATGTGAAAGTATGACTGCATTGAGTATGCTTCCAGTATTTTAAATTGAACATGGCCTCTAAGCACAACCCATCAACTTTGTTGTTGTTGTTTATTTTTTGAGACGGGGTCTCACTCTGTTGGCCAAGCTGGAGTGTGGTGGTGCTATCTTGGCTCACTGCTACCTCCGCCTCCTGGGTTCAAGCGATTCTCCTGCCTCAGCCTTCTGAGTAGCTGGGGCTACAGACTACAGGTGTGAGCCACCATGCCTGGCTAATTGTTTTTTGTATTTTTAGTAGAGATGAGGTTTCTTCATGTTGGCCAGGCTGGTCTCGAACTCCTGACTTCAAGTGATCTGCACACGGCCTCCCAAAGTGCTGGGATTACAGGTGTGAGCCACTGTGCCCAGCCACCATCAACTTTTCTTGGTGGGCACTCAGTGATGACAGAAAGAGTTACCTAGTTTAACACTGGAGGGAAAAATTGGCTTTGAATTTACTGAGAAATAATTTTGTTGTTGGTTTCTAGTGGAGAGCTTTCCTGAGGAATTTTTCTTTCTTTTTTTTCCTTCCACTGCAAGGGGAAATTTTTTCAAGACTAATTTTGACCACGTGCCATTTTTTCTTTTTTTTGAGACAGGATCTCACTCTGTCACTCAGGCCGAGTGCAGTGGAGTGATTATAGCCCACTGTAGCTTCAAACTTTGGGCTCAAGCAGTTCTCCCACTTCAGTCTGCTGAGTAGCTGAGACTGTGTGCCACTACGCCTGGCTAATTTTTAAATTTTTTTACAGATAGGGTCTCACTGTGTTGCCCTGGCTGAATTCCTGGACACAAGCCATCCTCCTGCCTCAATGTCCCAAAGTGCTGGGATCACAGGCATAAGCCACTGTGCCTGGCCAGCGCTGTTTTCTTTCTATACGCTGACCTGGAATCTAATCCTCTCATAAGATAAAACTTCACTCTGCTCGTTAATCAGATGGTTTTAAAGGTTTCATCCAGCTCCAAGACACTCTGATAATCCAATAGAAAGTGGTTATAAACACTGAAAGTATAATTGGGAAGCTATAATAAAGGCTTTCACAGTTCCTATGTGATCTGGTGTCAGATGGAATTCAGGAAACTCCATGCTTGGTGCTTTTTTTTATTTTTTATTTTTTATTTTTTTATTTTTTTTTAAGACGGGGTTTCACCATGTTGGTCAGGCTGGTCTTGAACTCCCAACCTCAGGTGATCCACCCGCCTTGGCCTCCAAAGTGCTTGGATTACAGGCATGAGCCACCACGCCTGGCCCAGTGCTTTTTTTTAATATAAAAATTTTTATATAGAGATGGGGGTCTTACTCTATTGCCCAGGTTACTCTTGAACTCCCAGCCTCAACTGGTTGTCACTCCTCAGCCTCCTAAAATGCTGGGATTACAGGCATGAGCCACCATGCTGGACTACCCATTACTTTGAAGGAAAGTTAGTTGCAATTAAAAATGGAGGTGTTTGTTTGTTTGTTTAGATGGAGTTTTGCTCTGTTACCCAGGTTGGAGTGCAATGGCATGATCTGGGCTCACAGCAACTTCTGCCTCTTGCATTCAAGCGATTCTTTTGTCTCAGCCTCCTTAGTAGTTGGAATTACAGACGTGCACCAACATGCCTGGCTAATTTTGTTTTTTTAGTAGAGATGGGGTTTCACTGTGTTGGCCAGGCTGGTCTCGAACTCCTGACTTCAGGCGATCCACCCACCTCTGCCTTCCAAAGTGCTGGGATTATAGGCATGAGCCACTGTACCCGGCCCTGGAGTTTATTCTTAACAGAATATCAAATCTTGAAAAGTTGACTATAAGGAAAATTCTAAAATTAAAAATTATATTTTCTATATAATAAATAGAAGGTAGATTTTTGAGGTATGACATTTAAGTTGTGAGATGCCTCTAAATGTATACATACATGCTTGTGCACTCCACGTAATTGTGCCTCAGAGGTAGGGTGACGCTTTTTGTCTTTCCTGAAGCATGTTATTCTTGTACAGTGCCCAGGGAAAGGATGTAGTTCCTATGGAGTGCTTGCCTGATGCAGTTCTGTCTTGCCCATGGTTGGGGGTGGTGTCAATGAAAATTCTCAATTTGAATGGTATGTAATAGGCTTCTTTTTTTTTTTTTTTGAGACGGAGTTTCGCTCTTGTTACCCAAGCTGGAGTGCAGTGGCATGATCTCGGCTCACCGCAACCTCTGCTTCCCGGGTTCAGGCAATTCTCCTGCCCCAGCCTCCTGAGTAGCTGGGATTACAGGCACGCGCCACCATGCCCAGCTAATTTTTTGTATTTTTTTAGTAGAGACGGGGTTTCACCATGTTGACTAGGATGGTCTCGATCTCTTGACCTCATGATCCACCCGCCTCGGCCTCCCAAAGTGCTGGGATTACAGGCTGGAGCCATCGTGCCTGGCCCTTTAATAGGCTTCTTATTGATCCTGACTACAATATAAAAAACAGGCTGGTCTTGGTGGCTTACACCTGTAACCCCAGTGCTTTGGTAGGCCAAGGCAGGAGGGTCGCTGGAGGCCAGGATTTCAAGGCTGCAGTGAGCTATACAATTATACCACTGCACTCCAACCTGGGTAACAAAGCAAAACCCTCTCTCAAAAGCAAACCAGTCAACCAGCTGCCAAAACCCAAACAGTTCTCTCCAACTTTCAGCAGATTTGATCTCTTGTTGGCTGAACAAGTCACTAGTCAGATGAATCTCTGCTTCCTGCCACCTAGGGACAGAAGGTTCCCACCAGCATTGAATTTCAGGTATTATATAACAAATATTAAGTTTTTTGACATCTTTCCACAACATGTTTATATTTCTTTCATTCATTCATTCATTTATTTGAGACGGAATCTTGCTCTACCGCCCAGGCTGGATTGCAATGGCGTGATCTCAGCTCACTGCAACCTCCACCTCCTGGATTCAAGTGATTCTCCTGCCTCAGCCTCCCTAGTAGCTGGGACTACAGGTACCTGCCACCATGCCTAACTAAATGTTGTATTTTTAGTAGAGATGGGGTTTCACCATGTTGGCCAGGCTGATCTTGAACTCCTGACCTCAGGTGATCTGCCCACCTTGGCCTCCTAAAGTGACGGGATTACAAGTGTGAGCCAGGGTGCCTGGCCTCTTTTTTGAGATCCTGAGTCTGGCCGTGTTGGCCCAGTTGGTCTTGAACTCCTGTCCTCAAGCAGTCTCCCGCCTTAGCCTCCCAAAGTGCTAGGATTACAGGCGTGAGCCACTGTGCCCTGTCCAATGTTGCCTAGTTTTTCTCCTGCAGACTTTTAAATTTTCCTCAGTAGATATGTCTAAAATCTTACGATATAAAAAAATATTGCAGCTGCCGGACACAGTGGCTCACGCCTGTAATCCCAGCACTTTTGGGAGGCCCAGGTGGGCAGATCACTTGAGGTCAGGAGTTTGAGACCAGCCTGGCCAACATGGTGAAACCCCGTCTGTACTAAATAATACAAAAAGTAGCAGGGTGTGGTGGTGGGTGCCTGTAGTAACAGCTACTTGGCAGGCTGAGGTGGGAGAATGCTTGAACCCAGGAGGCAGAGGTCGCAGTGAACTGAGATTGCGCCACTTCACTCCAGTCTGGGCGACAGATTGAGACTTAATTTCAAAAAAGAAGTTGAAGCAATGTATATTTATTAAAATTATATATACAGGTACGGAAACGAGCTATATTATTATTAGAATTGTATGCAATAATGATTGCATAGTATGTTGGTATGAGTATGACCATAATTTTTTTTTTGTGGGGGACAGAGTCTTGCTTTGTTCTCAGGCACCAGGCTGGAGTGCAGTGGCGCGATCTCGGCTCACTGCAACCTCCGTCTCCCAGGTTCAAGCAATTCTCCCTCCTCAGCCTCCCGAGTAGCTGGGACTACAGGCATGCGCCACCATGCCCAGCTAATTTTTGTGTTTTTTAGTAGAGACAGGGTTTCACCATGTTGGCCAGGTTGGTCTCAATCTCTTGACCTCGTGAACCACCCACCTCAGCCTCCCAAAGTGCTGGGATTACAGGCGTGAGCCACCGCGCCCGGCCAGTATGACCATAATTTGACTCTACTTGACATGTTTTTGTTTCTGCTATTCTGTATTGTAGCTAATCTGCATGGATTGTTTTTCTACATATAATCTCTGCTCAGTTGATTTAACTTTTTGGAGTCCTGGAAGTGGAATTGCTGAATAAAAATTTAGATATGCACTCCCAAATTGAGCCAGGTGTGGTGTCATGCACCTGTAGTCCCAGCTGCTGAGGTGGGAGTATCACTTACGCCCAGCCGTTGGAGGCTGCAGTGGGCCGTGATTGAGCCACTGCACTCCAACCTTGGTAACAGAGTAAGAAACTGTCTCTAAAAGAATTTTTTTAAAATGTAGGAATGTTTTCTTTTTCTTTTTTTTTTTTTTTATCAGACAGAGTTTTGCTCTGTTGCCCACGCTGGAGTGCAATGGCCGGATCTTGGCTCACTGTAACCTCCACCTCCTGGGTTCAAGCGATTCTCCCGCCTCAGCATCCCGAGTAGTTGGGCTTACAGGTGCGCACCACCACACCTGGCTAGTTTTTGTATTTTTAGTAGAGACGGGGTTTTACCATGCTGGCCAGGCTGGTCTCAAACTCCTGACCTCAGGTACTCTGCCCACTTCTGCCTTCCAAAGTGCTGGGATTGCAGGTGTGTGCCACCGTGCCTGGCATGGTAGTGTTTTCTATACAAGTTTTGGATGTAATTCTCTTGGGAATTTTTTCCTGATTTGTACAGCTGCCAGTGTACTGTTCATGACTGTATCCATGGGAACATAAGTAGGATGACATAAGTTTATAACTTGTTGCTAGGCAGATCTAGCTTGTAATGTATTAATATTAACATTTTCTCATTAAAAAGTATTTGGATGGTTTTCTTTTGTGTCGTGAAGGTAGCTAAACAGCATGATCTGGAATTAACCTGTGAAGTTGTATAAATCCTTTTTAGGACAATGAGATAATCTTACTTTATCTTATCTTTTCTTTTTTTCTTTTCTTGACAAGGTCTCCAGTGGCATGATCAGGGCTCACTGCAGCCTCAACCTCCTGGACACAAATGATCCTCCTGCCTCAGCCCCTCCCCTCCTCTTACCCAGCTCCCCTCCTCTTCCCCAGCTCTCCTCCCCTTCCCCAGCTCCCCTCCCCTTCCCCAGCTCCCCTCCCCTTCCCCAGCTCCCCTCCTCCAATAGGGAATACAGGTACGAGTCAACACTCCTGGCTAATTTATTTATTTATATATAATTTTTTTTTGCTTGTTCTGTTGCCCAGACTGGAATGCAGTGGTGTGATCGAGGCTTACTACAACCTCATCCTCCTGGGTTCAAGCGATTCTCCTGCGTCAGCCTCCTGACTAGCTTGGATTACAGGCATCTACCATAATGCCCGGCTAATTTTTGTATTTTTGTGGAGATGGGATTTTACCATGTTGGCCAGGCTTGTCTTGAACTCCCCACCTCAGGTGATCTGCCTGTTTCAGCCTCCTAAAGTGCTGGAATTGCAGGCGTCTAGCCTTTGTTTGTTTGTTTGTTTGTTTGTTTGTTTTTGAGATGGCGTTTCGCCATGTTGCCCAGGCTGTTCAGGTTGTCCACCTTGGCCTCTCAAAGTGCTGGGAGCTATTGTGTCCATCCTAGTCATATTTTTAATTAATTGAATGTTTGAAATGGAAGATAATTAGTTAAAATAACTGTGTCTTATGCCTGTCCTCTTCAGTTGAAATGGTATTCAGATATGTATGAATGAGATGTGAACACTGGATCCATCCTAAAGTATGTATCAGATTTCAGAGTGACGACAGATATCTTGGGTAGTCCTCTTGACTCTGAAAGACTTGGTGGACTTACCAGGAAAACCCCATGGAGATCAAGATACCTGTCTCCTATTTTGGTTACAGTTTTTTAAAATTGATTTTTAAAAAATGTAATATGAGTTTAACTAAATTTCAAAAAAGTTCAGAGTGAGATGTAATTGAGGTCACACAGCTCTTTTCTCCAGAGAATGCCACAGTTACACCTGATCTGATTGTAATTTAAAGAATTATTTGAGACTGGACACGTTGGCTCATGCCTGTAATCCCAGCACTTTGAGAGACTGAGGTAGGAGGGACTCTTGAGCCTAGCCTGGGCAACATAGTGAAGCCCCGTCTTACAGAAAATTTAAAAATTAGCTGGGTGTGGTAGTATGCACCTGTAGTTTCAGGTACTTTGGAGTCTGATGTGGGAGTATCACTTGAGCCAGGGAGGTTGAGGCTGCAGTGAGCTGCCATTGCACTCCAGCCAGGCTGACAGAGTGAAACCATGTCTCAGAAGAAAAACAGAAAAGAGGCCGGGTACTGTGGCTCACACCTGTAGTTCCAGTACTTTGGGAGGCTGAGGTGGGCGGCTCACAAGGTCAGGAGATCGAGATCATCCTGGCCAACACGGTGAAACCCCATCTCCACTAAAAATACAAAAAAAAATTGGCTTGGTGGTGTGCGCCTGTAGTCCCAGGTACTTGGAAGGCTGAGGCAGGAGAATCAGTTGAACATGGAAGACAGAGGTTGCAGTAACCTGAGATCGCACCACTACTCCAGCCTGGTGGGAGAGTACATCTAAAAAAAAAAAAAAAAAAAAAAAAAAAAAAAAAAAAAAAAAAAAGAAAAAAGAAAAGAATTATTTAAGGAGTTAGGCACAGTGGTTCATGCCTATAGTCCTAGCACTTTTGGTGGCTGAGGCAGGTGGGTCACTAGAGCGGTTATAAAGTGAAACAGTGAAACCCCATCTCTACAAAAAAAAAAATACAAAAAGTAGCCAGGTATGGTGGTATTCATTCCCCTTTAGTCCCAGTTATTCAGGAGGCTGAGGTAAGAGGATCACTTTGCCTGGGAGGTTGAGGCTGCAATGAGCCGAGATCTGCACTCCAGCCCCAACAGCACCACACTCCAGCCCCAACAGCAGAGTTATACCCTGTCTCAAAAAAAAAAAAATAATATTTCTACAGTTTTTTGTGCTAGCCACTATGATAAGTGTTTTATAGGACAATTTGGGGAAGTAATTGCTGTTAACTCCATTGTACTCATATAAGGAAACTCACACTTCCATAAGGTTTGCTATTTCTTGCCCACTAACACATATGCTTCAAGAAAGCAGGGACTATGTGTTACTTCTGCCTTATCCCCTCCTGTATCTAGCATAGTTTCTTTAGGGTTTGGGTAGTGTGGCAAATACAGTCGAAATGCTGGTTTTATAAAGATGATTGTTGTATTCTCATTTCTTACCTTTGAACTTGTAGTTTGTAACTCTTCATAGGGAAATCATGGGAATGTGAGCAGCGCTGAATCTGCGTATATTAAAAAAACATGTCATTTTTGGGTTTCATGTGGGGAACGTTTGATAGTACCTCTCTTGTAATTTGATAAGGTCCAGTACTTGGGGACAAGGGTGGTTAGAGTTGTGACTCCATTCTGTTGGGGTGTGCTTAGTTTTACCTCTTTCCCTTTACTCCTGCCCCAGCTGCATCTTGGCCCATTGTCCTTTCAGTTTCTTGCTCTAATTGAAAGAATACACAGGAGAAGAAGGAATCTGATAGAAGAAATAAACAACTTAGTTTGACAGTATTAACAGGTATCTGATCTAGATGTTGAGTATAAGTTATATGCAGTGCCTCATATTTCTTGCCTTTGAATCATAGAAAATAAAATGTTAGAGCTGGTTAGGATTTCTGAGATTATTTGGCAAGAGGAAATTGAAGTTCAGTTCAATTCCATAGAATGTTGTTAAATGTATTTCTTCATTTATTACGATTGATAATATTTGTCTCATAGGATTGCTATGAAGAGTAAGAAATACTCTTTATGAAAGTCTTAGGCTGATTTGATGATAATAGTCATAGTTAAACTTGTTTAGAAGTTAATCTGGGCTGGGCACAGTGGCTCACACCTGTAATTTCAGCACTTCAGGAGGCAAGGGTGGGAGGATCCCTTGAGCCTAGAAATTCCAGACCAGCCTGGGCAACAAAGTGAGGCCTCGTCTCTACAAAAACCAGCCGGGTATGGTGGCACGTGCCCGTGGTCCCAGCTACTCAGGAGGCTGAGATGGAAGGATCACGTGAGTCCAGGAGGTTGAGGCTGACGTGAGCTATGATCATGCTGCTGCACTCCAGCCTGGGTGACTGAGTGAGATCCTGTCTATTAAAAAAGTTAGTCTGGCCCGGGTGTGGTGGCTCACATCTGTAATCCCAGCACTTTGGGAGGCCGAGGTGGGTGGGTCACCTGAGGTTGGGAGTTTGAGAACAGCCTGACCAACATGGAGAAACACCGTCTCTACTATAAAAGTGCAAAATTAGCTGGGTGTGGTGGCGAATGCCTGTAATCTCAGCTACTTGGGAGACTGAGGCAGGAGAATCACTTGAACCCAGGGGGCGGAGGTTGCAGTGAGCGGAGATTGCATCATTGCATTCCAGCTTGGGCAACAAGAGCGAAACTCTGTCTGAAAAAAAAGGTTAGTCTGTGTTAGCATAGTATGGTCAGAAAAGTATTCTGACACAGTATAGGAGGGATCAGGTGTGGGGGAATGGAGTCGGGAAGGCCATTTTAAAGATTTTACAGTTTTCTAAACTGGATGGTGAAGTCTAAGCATTAAAATGGAATAGATTAGAGAAGATGTGAGCAAACCATATAGAGCTGGCAGGAAAGGAAGAAAGGTAAAAAGATTGAGATTTGGAATGTTGAGTAATGGGATAGTATAAACAGTATAGCAGTACAGAGATGTCACTAATGTTTTAGAAACCGAAAAAATCGGTTAATGCATAGTAATTACCTTGGCAGAACTGAAAAGGGGCAGGAGTGATGCTGGAGGAGACAGGTTGCTACTGCAGAACTGCAGCAAGGCCTAGGAGCTGGAGGCACCAGGTATCTCCAGAGGCCCAGGTGTGGTGCGGTTGGTCCTAAGCTGATGGGCTCTGAAAGTCTCTAGGAAGTCCTTCTCTCTCTAGATCATGCTTCATTCCAGCAGTCTAGCAACTAGACTTACCCTGGCCTTGCAAAAGACGAGTTTACTTTTGGTAGGGTTTGAATCAGAGAGGGACCTTAGACTTGAAGTGGGGAGAGCAGGTGGAAACTAACTAGACATGGTAGAGGAGATGTATAGATCAAGTGAAAGCTTGCATGTTGAATGGTCATTCCAGAATTCTTAGAGCCTGGCTTATATCCTCCAGCAAATTAGAAGGTTCTTCTTTGGGAGAAAACCGGCCCAGATGCTGACAATTTAGTTTTACCCTGTATTCCAGTGATTACTGCGTAACAGCTGTTGCTGTTACTATTGCCTTAAAACAACAATCATTTTATTATCTCACTTTCTGGTGATCAGGATTTAGGAGGACATCAGTTGGGCAGTTCTGGCTTCGGTTTCTTTGACTTAAGTTGTGGTCCCATGGTGGCTGGAGGCAGGGGTGCTGAAGTGGCCTTGGCTGGCCAGACATCTTTCTTCATGGTCTGTCAGCGTGGGCTGACTTGCGCTCCTCATGGTGTTGTGGCCTCTGACTGCTTATAAGAAAGTGCAGGCATCAAAAGCAAGTATCCTGAGAAAACTGAGTGCAAACTGATTCACTTTTTATGACCCAGCCTTGGAAGTAACATAGCATCTTTTCCAATGTAGTCACAAGTCTAGTTAGCTTCAAGGGCAGGGAAGGTAGATTCCATCTCTTGATAGGAGTACAGAAGTGGAATTGCAGTCAGAGTGTAAGGGGTACCTGTGGGATGAGATGAGAAACATTCTGTGACCTCCTTTGAAAAACACCATCTACCACATTTTATGCTTACACCCTCCCCCATCACATCGCCCCCCCCCTTCCTGCTGTGGCATTAACTTCAAGTTCAGCATCTTGTCATCTGAATCAAGCCCAGCTGTGGCCACCCAAAGCTCCTCAGGTGTGGTTCCTCTAGATCTGAACCCATGTGACCTGAAGAGACGAAATCTCTCGCTTCCTCTGACATAAAATGGCAGGACTAGCTTAGGATAATTGCTGTAGACACAACTGTCCAGAAAAGAGGAAACAGGAGGCACAGTGGTTTCTCATCTATCACCTTTCTGAAATTCAGCAGGCCACACATTGCCAGTTCCTTGATTAGGTCTCAATTCTGGTGCCTGGAAATGATTCTTGCAGGCTCTGGCTTCTGCTGAGAAACCGGAGCCTGACATTACCCTTCTGAATTACCCTTTTCTGTAAGAAATGGCTGATTTTATAGCTAAGTAGATTTCTTTCTTTTCTTTCTTTCTTTTTTTTTTGAGACAAAGTCTTGTTTTGTCAACTAGGCTGTAGTGCAGTGGTGCAATCTCGGCTTACTGCAGTGTCCGCCTCCTGGGTTCAAGTGATTCTCCTGCCTCAGCCTCCTCAGTAGCTAGGATTACAGGTGCCCACCACCACGCCCAGCTAATTTTTTTATTTTTAGTAGAGACAGGGTTTCACCATTTTCGTCAGGCTGGCCTCGAACTCCTGGCCTCGTGATCCGCCTGCCCGCCTCCAAAATGCTGGATTACAGGCATGAGCCACCATGCCCGGTATAGCTGAGTAGTTTTCTTAGCCTTTGTGCTTATAGTATTTTTGGAGGAACAAAAAACCTTCCCTTCATTTTGTACTGTTTTTGTCCCTTTCAGTCCAAACTGGTATAATTCCTTTGAAAATTTTGTGGGCTGTGTATGTGTCACTTTGTAACCTACTGCATTAGACAGGAACCACATTTAGCTAGTTTGTGGTGTCCTTCATTTTCTTGGGTTCCTTGTGTGTCACCAGCCTACTAGTATTCTTAGAAACTCTGTTGTTTGATGTTGGAAAGGACAGTGGAGAAACTTCTTAGATCTTTTTGAGGTTTTAAGAAAGTTTTACAGTCACAATCAGGATTTACTGAGAATTTTGAGAATCATTTCTTTTTTTTAAAATCCTGCCTGAAAATATCCTTAGGTAGATCGTGGAGTTTATTAGGTACATTTCCTGTTTTCCACATTTCTAAACGCCACATTTTCCACTACTTAGACAACAGGGGACCCTTTTCCTGCAGTGTACAATAGTAGTTTTCTTAGTTTCTGTTAAGTTCTTCCTGATAGTTTCCTTGTTGAGGCCCTTCAGGCTTTTGCTGATAGCACAGCCTCTTAAAGTCCTTGCAATTTCCACCTGCCCCCCGGCCCCAAAGCCAGTAGCACATGTTTTGGGTTTTTGTTGCAGCATCTCACTTCCAGGGGCCAAAATCTGTTCCATAGTCTTGCTGCCTGAAAAATGATGCCCAAAATTTAGTGACTTAAAATAATTCCATGGTTTCTGTTGGTCAGAAATTTAGGAACAGCTTGATTGGGCAATTGTGGCTCAGTTTCTTGCTTTGGTTGCAGTCAGATGGTAGAGCTGGAAGAGCAGTGGGCGGGGAAGGCAGTGTGCACGGCTGGGGGAGGGCCAGGCTACACCACCTCCCCAAGGGCTTGTGTGCACTTGTTTGTGCTGCTTCTTCGGGGCACTCAGACTGCCACATGGCTTTGTGTCCACATGTATGTCCTGCAGGAGGACAAGAGAATCCGTGTTACCTTTTATGATGACCAGTCTTGGAAGTAGCATCACATTATTTCTGCTATAGTCACCAACTTGCCTAGGGTTCTAAGGGAGGAACACAGACCTCATATCTTAAAGTGTCAGTTGGCCACACTGTAACAAGGTGATGTGTGGTGGGAGATAATGTAATCAGCTCTAGAAAAACGTAATCCACCATAGCAGTTAGATCCCTGTCTGATCACCTTCAGGGAGCCTTGCCATTAATAAGCACCCGCTGTGAACATGAAATTAAAACTTACTTTTTAGTACTTCCTTCTTAACTATGACTTAACAGTCAAGGATTATCAGACACATGAAGAAAGCCTCTACAGTCTAACACCAACAGATAAAAAGAAACCAAGTGAAGAAATAGGAAATATAAGATGCATAAGTAAAGTTCAAATTTGAAAAAGAAAAAGGCTTAAAGAGCTAAGACAGAATGCATGACATAAAAATAAGAAGGTGTCAAGTAGGGGTCCATTCAGAGAACAAGAAAGCGCTTGGAAAATAGGATAGCAGGACAACTTTTTAATAGAAAACTGAGGAACTCTTGCAGAAAGTAGTACGCGAAGAGAGATGAAAAGAGAAGGACAATGCCCGATTGCCTCCTTGACTGAAAAATGCTTAGGCGGGAAGAGGAAGTGTGGACATGTGAATAAGGAATGTATACTAATGATAATTAATATTTTTGCTTTTGTGATAATAGCACTGTGGTTATAGAGGAGTATGCCCTTATTCTTAGAAGATGCATACTAAAGGAAGTGTCATGATGTTTGCATTTTTCCAATGGTTGTGTGCACACATGTGCGCTCACACACGGAGAGGGAGGGAGAAGGGAGAACGGTTATGTAGAAGAGAGACAACTATATCAATTATGGTATAATGTTAGTAATTGATGATAAATACAAGAACAAAAGAGAAGGGAGTACTTTAGAGTTAATGGATCAGTCCAGGAGCTCCAACATCTGAATTGTTAGGTGTTCCAGAGAGAAAAAAAGATAATAGGAAACAATATTAAATCAATGCATTAAAATTTTTCAGAACTGAAAGTCACAAATCTCCACATTGAGCAGACCCACTGAGTGCCCAGCACAGTGAATAAAAGAAAAAATAGCGGCTGGGCACGGTGGCTCAAGCCTGTAATCCCAGCACTGTGGGAGGCCGAGGTGGGTGGATCACAAGGTCAAGAGATCGAGACCATCCTGGTCAACATGGTGAAACCCCGTCTCTACTAAAAATACAAAAAATTAGCTGGGCATGGTGGCGCGTGCCTGTAGTCCCAGCTA
>NW_016107367.1:752025-760518 GCF_001604975.1 Cebus imitator | reverse complement strand
TTTTAGTAGAGACGGGGTTTCACCATGTTGACCAGGATGGTCTCGATCTCTTGACCTCGTGATCCACCCGCCTCGGCGTCCCAAAGTGCTGGGATTACAGGCTTGAGCCACCGCGCCCGGCCAGTATCAACATTTTTTATTTATTTATTTTATTTATTTTTAAGACGGAGTTGTACTCTGTCTCCCAGGCTGGAGTGCAGTGGCATGATCTCAGCTTACTGCAGCCTCTGTCTTCCAGGTTCAAGCGATTCTCCTGCCTCAGCCTCCTGAATAACTGGGACTACAGATGTGTGCCACCATGCCTGGCTAATTTTTGTGTTTTTAGTAGAGACTGTTTTTGCCATGTTGGCCAGGATGCTCTTGAACTCCTGACCTCAAGTGATCCACCCAACCTTGTCCTCCCAAAGTGCTGGGACTATAGGCCTGAGCTACCATGCTTGGCCTAAGACATTTTAGACATGTAGGAGTTTATTTTATTTTTCAAAAATATTATTATTTTTGAGACAGAGTCTCACTCTGTCACCCAGCCTGGAGTGCAGTGGCACAGTCACTGCAACCTCCGCCACCTGGGTTCAAGCAGTTCTCTGCCTCAGCCTCCTGAGTAGCTGGGATTATAGGTGCCCTCTACCACACCTGGCTAATTTTTATTTTTATTTTTAGTAGAGGAGGGACTTATTTAAGAGAATGGACTTATTCTCTCTCTCTATATGTATAATATACATAATACTTTTGAAACAAGTATTTCAAAAAGTATTTTGAAACTTATTTGAAAATAAGTTGCAGGCATGTTATTTCATTTTTTTCTCCTAAGGTTTTATTTTCTGTTTCCTTTTAAAAAAAATCACAGCTTTATTGAGGGTCATACAATTCACTGATTTTAAACTGTACCATTTTTTGAATTTTAGTATATTTACTGAGTTGTACAACCATTACTGCATCTGTTTTAGAACATTTTTGTCACTCCTAAAAGAAACCCTCTGCCCACTAACAGTCATTTTCCTTAATTCTCTAGCTCTCGGCAACCACCAATCTACTTTCTGTCTCTGGATTTGCTTATTCTGGGCATTTCATATAAATTAGGTCATGTAATATGTAGTCCTTGGTGACTGGCTTTTTCCACTTAGCATAGTGCTTTGAAGATTCATTTGTGTCATAGCATGGATCAGTCGTTCATTTCTTTTCATGGCTGATAATATTCCATTGTACAGCTGTACTACATTTATCCCTTCATCACTTGATGGACATTTGTGCTGTTTCCATTTTTTAGCTACCATGAATAATGTTTCTGTGAATGTTTGTACACAAGTTTCTAAAATACATGCAATAATAAAGCTTGTTTTTCATAGCATAAAGATTTCTTAAGGATTTATCCTGAGAAAATAGAAACCCATTCCAATAAAGAGTAAGATGTTGGATAATTTTTGTGTTTTTAGTAGAGACGGGGTTTAACCATGTTAGCCAGGTTGGTCTCAAACTCCTGACCTTGTGATCTGCCCACTTTGGCCTCCCAAAGTGCTGGGATTATAGACGTGAGCCACCGCCCCCAGCCTCCTGTAACATTAGTTTTTGTACTTATTTGTAAATGTGTAGTAAGCATTTTATGGGGGTTAGAGTTTGGGGTTCCTACTTCTCTGCCATTTGTTTATTCATATCAGTAGGGATTTATAATTCCCCATTTTATAAAAAGGGTTGTATAGTCAGTTTATAATTATTTTTTAGAGAAAGGGTCTTGCTCTGCTGCCCAGGCTGGAGTGCAGTGGCGCGGTAACAGCTCACTGCAGCCATCACCTCTTGTGCTCAAGCAATTCTCTTGCCTCAGTGTCCCAAGTAGTTGGGACTGTAGTCACCTGCCGCTGTGCCCAGCTAATTTTCTTTTTTCTTTTTTTTTTTTTTTTCTCTTGAGATGGAATTTTGCTCTTTGTGCCCAGGCTAGAGTGCAGTGGCACAATCTCAGCTCACTGCAACCTCCATCTCCCAGGTTCAAGCAATTCTCCTGCCTCAGCCTCTAAAGTAGCTGGGATTACAGGCATGCAGCACCACACCTGGATAATTTTGTATTTTTAGTAAAGACGGGGTTTCTCCATATTGGTCAGGCTGGTCTCAAACTCCAGACCTCAGGTGATCTGCCTGCCTCGGCCTCCCAAAGTGTTGGGATTACAGGCATGAGCCACTGCGCCCAGGCTAATTTTTAAAAAAATTTGAGTAGTGATGAGATCCTGCTATGTTGACCAGGGTGATCTCAAAACTCCTAGACTCAGGCAGTTCTCCCACCTCAGCCTGCCAAAGTGCTGGGATTGTAGGCATGTGCCACCATGGTCAACCTATCATTTTTAATCTGATGCTCAGATTATTCCAGATTTGGCCAGTGGGAGGTCCTTCAAGCTGACTCCTGTGTCCTTTTGTCAAATATCTATAATCCTTTATTTTTATTTTTATTTTTTTGAGACAGAGTCCTGCTCTGTTGCCAAAGCTGGAGTGTAGTGGCATGATCTCGCCTCAGTGCAACCTCCACCTCCTGAGTTCAGGCGATTCCCCTGCCTCACCTCCTGAGTAGCTGAGATCACAGGTGTGTGCCACCACATTTGGCTAATTTTTGTATGTTTTTTTTGTTTGTTTGTTTGTTTTTTTGGCGACAGAAGCTCACTCTGTTGCCCAGGCTGGATTGCAGTGGCACGATCTCGGCTCACTGCAACCTCCGCCTCCTGGTCCAAGCAATTATCCTGCCACCATGCCCACCTAATTTTTTGTAATTTTAGTGAAGACGAGGTTTCACCATATTGGCCAGGCTGATATTGAACTCCTGATCTCAGGTGATCTGCCTGCTTCGGCCTTCTGAAGTGCTGGGATTACAGGCATGAGCTATTGCACCTGGCCATCTGTAATCCTTTAAATGCTTGTTTATGATATATCAGAATATTTCGGGTTTGTTTTATATTTTCCCTGCCTCTTCCTAGAGTCAACTGTTTGTCTAAGGAGGAGTCATTCTTTTGAAGTGGAGAATAGTATTATAGAAATCAGTATCTGGATACTAGCTGTGTTTATTGCTGCCATGTTTTCATTGCTTTTAGTCTTCTCAGTGGGCAGAACAAGTAAATAGATCTGTGTGTATATTTACACATACTTATTACCTGTTTCTCTGTGTATACCTCTATCTCTATAACCATGAATTACACAAATGCCACCATTTTGATCCAACATCATAGGCTTCATTCTAGCCTTCTACTTTTCCTTATTTGTAGCTCCTGTCTCTGACAGTGAGAATCTTGGTTCTCATCTTTAATATAGTTACTCATTTGCTTAATCTCCCTGAAAGCTTGGCCCAGATATAGAATCCAGCAAAGGATAAGGTAAAGAGAATTCCTAGAGTAAAGAGAAATCGTGGGATAATAGTTGTGTAAGGATTGACCAGTTAGTCCAGATTGGTGAGTGAAGACAGGGCTCCACGGGGGTGTTGTCAAGAAATAAACAACCAGTAGATAACCTGATGTGTTGAGACTTACACATGTAGTGGAAGTTCAGAGGTGAATTAGTGATACATATACAGAAAACCAAACAAGCAAAAAAAGACGGTTATTAATTCCAGGTAAAGAATCACACATGATCACACCACTGAACTCTGGTCTGGGTGACAGAGCGAGACCCTGTCTCTTAACAAAAATAAAAATCGGGTAAAACACATTATGTAAGAATGGACTTACAACAACGGAATGCAACATGATTGAGTTATGAATAGTATTTACTAGTCATAAACTAGGAGAGTGCCATAGCACTGAACTTAGGGAGCAATTTAGGGAATAAACTGAGAAAAAGTACACAGGGGCCTTAGGATGTAAGCAGCTAGTGTGGTATCGCTGTGGACCTAGTCATGCATTTTGGCTACCAGCACTTACACACTCCATCTTTGAGGGGAAATTGTCCACACCACAGTAGAAGCTATTACTATGCTTTCCCATCCTCTCTTGTAGTTTGGCATAGATGTGTGACTTTTGCCTCATGTACCAGGGCAAGACTAGGATTAGGAAGCAAGTAATGTGAAGTAGGCAAGCATGGCTGCCAGCTTTCAGAGGCAGGAGGTTCTAGTGGCGGTGTCCACTGCCCAGTGTCCTTGTGTTTAACACCTGCTGCAGTTAAGACCTCCACTGAAGTAGTTCTGTGGGATAATTCTGGTGTTGTCCTAGTTGCATAGCATGTGAATCTGGTTTTGTGACCTTCCTGTTGAGCCATTTAGTTGCTTATATTAGCTAAAATGGGCTCTGTTTACTGTAAAAAATTTGGTTGACGAAATTGGCATCTGCAGTGATCCCCAGGAAAATGAATTGGTTATCTAACCTGGTTTGTGTATGAAGGCAGTGAAGAAAGGCGAGAGCTTAAAGAATCATGGTGGCTGCATGTGTGGTGGCTGGTGCCTTTGGGAAGCCGAGGTGGGAGGATCACTTGAGTTCAGGAATTAGAGGCCTGCAGTGAGTGCCACTGCATTCCAGTCTAAGGGACAGAGCAAGATCCTGTCTCGATGGATGGATGGATGGATGGTGGAATCATAGTGATCAGCAGTGGTTAAAGACTGAGATTAGTCTATTCTGAAGTTTATTAATGAAGCTTGAAGGATCAGAGGAAGAGAGTAGGAAAAAAGTGCACACATTCTACACACCTCACCACATCCACTCCATTAAAAAACAAAACAATTCCCTTCGATATTGGTAAAGGGAAGTCAGGCATCAAAGTTGTAGACAGGATTAAACCACTTAATTTTTCCATTAAATGGACTCTGGAGAGTAACTTCATGCTTCTCATTTTACTGATGGAGAAGCAGTACCATGAAATTTCTGTGTTTGTGTAAGACATTGGTTATTCTGCAGTTGTTGTGTATCAAGTAATAAACATTTGAATTATTGGGCTCTTCCTTCTCATTGGTATTATGGGTGTCCTTTATCAACTGAGGTAGGAACTGACTTGAGATGTTTCAAACTTACTGGCTTGCTTTAGAGTCCTTGCTCTTAGATGTAAAATATTTGATGGTTTGCTCTTCATTGAATAACTTAATTATCTTATTACTAATATTTTCTGTATTAGACAATGAGACCTAGACTCATAATAGAATATGGATATCTTAATGAGAATATTCTCATTTAAAACATTAACTCCTAATTCACTAGTAGCTAATGAAACTATTGTTGTTAGGCAGTAGATTGTTGACTAACTGGTTAGAAGAATTTGACAGTGTGTTTGGAGTATTGCTATTAATAAAAAGTATAGAATTTGGAAATAGGCTGGGCGCAGTGGCTCACGCCTATAATCCCAGCACTTTGGGAGGCCACGGCGGGTGGATGACGAGGTCAGGAGTTTGAGACCAGCATGGCCAGACCCTAAAAATACAGAAATTAGCCGAGCATGGTGTGGCACATGTTTGTAATCCCAGCTACTCAGGAGGCTGAGGCAGGAGAGTCAGTTGAACCCAGGAGGTGGAAGTTGCAGTGAGCCAAGATTACGCCACTGCACTCCAGCCTGGGCAACAAAGTGAGATTACGTCTCAAAAAAAATAAATAAATGAAAAGAAGATTTTGAAAATAGCTCAAGAGACTAGAGTAGAAGTGAACTGATTTGTGTGTGTGTGTATATATATATATATATATACACACACATTATATATATATATATATATATATATATATATATATATGTAGGCTTGCTGACTAGAAAGAGGTGAATTGATATGAGTAAGCACAGTTACAAAATAAATGGGTTATTTATTTATAGATACAGAGTCCTGCTTTGTTTCCCAGGCTCTGGAGTGCAGTGCCACGATCATAGCTTACTACTACTGCCCGCAACTTGTGGGCTCAATGGGTCCTCCTGCCTTGACCTCCCAAAGTGCTGGGATTACAGGCGAGAGCCACCATGCCTGGCCTCCTCCATTTTTATAGAAGAGAAAATTGAAACTGAAAGAGATTAGAGAACTCTCCTTCAGAATGACTTAACAGTGAATACCTTGTCTTCATTGCCCAGTTACATGAATGGAAGAAAGGCTGAGCAGTGAATTGCAAACACCCTCTCTACTTGTCATCTTCTGGCAGTGTTCCTTTGCCTCATTCTGTGTCCTCAAACTCCCTGTTTTCTTTGGGTGATTATATTATTTGTTTCTTTTAAGCTTGCCTATCTGCTTGTTCTTCTGAACAGTTCCCTTCAAATGTTACACCATCCACCCACATCTGTATTTCAGTATTTTTTGTGTCCTTTCATTGAGACTGTAATTTAGGTGAAAATTCTACAAACTTTATTTCTTTCTAGCATATTCTATTTTTGTCACTTAGAAAATCAGCCTCCTAGCTGACTTTTTTGGTAGATACGTAACAACCACCTACTTTAACATTTTCTGTCTTCCACTGAACAAAAATACTACCATTGATAAATAATGAACACTTAACATGCGTAACTGTACAAATAAAATGGGAGGAGTGTGTATCTGGAAGATTTGAGGGGGGAATATAGATAAAAAAAAAATTGAAAATACCAGGTGTTGGATTTTATAATGCTATTCTTTTTATTACTTTTTAAATTGAGACTGGATCTCACTGTCGCCCAGGCTGGAGTGTAGTGGTACAGTCTTGGCTAACTGGAGCCTCCACCTCCTGGGCTCAAGCAATCCTCCCACCTCAGCCTCCTGAGTGGCTGGGACCACAGGTGCTCGTCACCACACCCAGCTAATTTTTTCGTATTTTTGGTAGAGACAAGGTTTTTCCATGTTGCCCAGGCTGGCCTTGGCTTCCCAAAGTGTTAGGATTACAGGCATGAGTCCTCACACGCAGCCTATAGTGTTATTCTTTAATAGTTCATAGAAGGCTCATAGTTGTTAGATATGCTTTGAATCTGTGTCCCCACCCAAATCTGTGTCTAATTGTAATCCCCAGTGTTGGAGGTGAAGCCTGGTGGGAGATGATTAGATTATGGGGCTGGATATCCCCATTGGTGCTGTTGTGAGTGAGTGCGTTCTCATGAGATCTGGTCCGTCTCAAAGTGTGTAGCACCTCCCTCTTCTCTGTTATGCTCCTCCTCTGGTGATGTAACATATGCTTGCTTTCCCTTTGTCTTCCATCATGATTGTAAGTTTCCTGAGGCCTCCCCAGAAGCTGAGCAGATACCAGCATCATGCTTCTTGTACAGCCTGTGGAACTTTGAGCCAGTTAAACCTGTTTTCTTTATAAATTGCCGAGTCTCATATTTCTTTTTTTTTCTGTTTTCTTTTTTTTGAAATGAAGTCTTACTTCGGCAAGGACAGGAGGATCACTTGAACCTGAGTTTGAAGCCAGCCTGGGCAAGATAGTGAGAACCTGTCTCTGTAAGAAAATGAAGAAAAATGTTTAAAAAAAAAAAGAATAAGCAATAGAACTGATGGTCTTGGCCACACCTCTTTCCCTGTGGTTGACTTTTTTCCGCCCTCTATTCTTTTTGTTTGTTTGTTTGTTTTTTTCTTTTCTCTCTCTCTCTTTTTTTTTTGAGACGGGATCTCTCCATCACGCAGGCTGCAGTGCAGTGACATGATCAAAGCTCACTGCAGTGTCAGCCTCCTGGGCTTAAAGGATCCTCCTACTTCAGCCTCCCAAGTGGCTGGGACTGGAGGTAGGTGACACTATGCCTGGCTCATTTTTAAAACATTTTTTGTAGAGATGAGGTCTTGGCATGTTTTCCAGGCTAGTCCCTAACTTCTGGCCTCAAGCCATCTTCCTTCCTCAGCCTCCCAAAATACTGGGATCTCTGGCATTTGCCACTACGGCCAACTTTTTTTTTTTTAAGTTATATTTTGTTGAATATTGGGCTAGGCAGTACAGGCATATGGTATAAAATTAAAAGACCCAAAAGGGTTACACACAAGAGAAATAGATTTCTTGTGCATTCCTAGCTTTCCATTTTCCCTTCCTGGAGGCAAACAGTTTTCTGGTTTCTTCTCTACAAGGATCCTGTTTAAATGCTGGTGAGTATCTGACCTGTTGTACTTTATTTTAGAATGGCAGGAAGCTGAATGACTCACGGGCATTCTTCCCTTTGTGTGAAGCTCATTGGCATTCCTTCCTCTCAATACCTTAACTATGGCATGTTTTATAATTTACTTTTGTTTTGCTTTATGATATTTTCATATGTTTTTTATAATCTTTTAATTTTTTAAGCACTGGTTTAGGTATTTATTAATAGTTCAGAAAATTGTGAAGATTACAAGCTCCTTTTTGTAAAGTGCCTGGCACATAATAGGTGGTCAAGAAATATGTCCTTCTAGCATGTTCTGTCCTCTACCTCCCACTGGTTATATGTGTAAAACAAAAAATGAGGGAGAAGGCCGGGCTTGGTGGCTTGTGCCTGTAGTCCCAGCACTTTGGGAAGCTGAGGCGAGCAAATTGCCAGAGATAGGAGTTCAGGACCCCAACATGGTGAAACCCTGTCTCTACTAAAAATAGAAAAATTAGCTGGACGTAGTAGCAGGGCCCTGTAATCCCAGCTACTTGG
>NW_016107367.1:749199-751880 GCF_001604975.1 Cebus imitator | reverse complement strand
AAAAAAAAAAACAAACCAAAAACAACAACAACAAAAAACAAAACAACAACAAAAAAGAAATAAACCTTTGAACCAGATAATGCAGTGGATTCCAAAATTAAGAGTAAGTTCGTATGAGTTGTAATGTTTCTTGATGTACCCATTTGCGTGGAAACAGATTCTTTTCATTCTTGGAAATCACTTTGCTGAGATTTTTGTTTTTTTGAGTTGAGGGTCTTGCTTTGTCACCCAGGCTGGAGTACAGTGGCACAATCTTGACTCACCACAACCTCTGCCTCCTGGGTTCAAGTCATTCTCCTGCGTCAGTCTCCTGAGTAGCTAAGATTATAGGTGCACGCCACCACGCCCAGCTAATTTTTGTATTTTAGTAGAGATGGAGTTTCACCGTGTTGGCCAGGCTGGTCTCGAACTCCTGACCTCAAGTCATCTGCCTGCCTCAGCCTCCCAAAGTGCTGGGATTACAGATATGAGCCGCCGTGCCCGCCAAGCTGAGATATTTTTAAGGGGAGGAAAAAAAAATATATATATATATATATATATTTTTTTTTTTTGGGAGATGAAGTCTCACTCTGTCACTCAGGCTGGAGTGCGGTGGTGTGATCACTACAACCTCTGCATCTTGAGTTCAAGTGATTGTCCTGTTTCAGCCTCCCGAGTAACTGGGATTACAGGCGTGCCACCATGCCTGGCTGATTTTTTGTGTTTTTAGTAGAGATGGGGTTTCACCATGTTGGCCAGGCTGGTTTTGAACTCTGACCTCAAGCCATCCACCCACCTCAGCCTCCCAAAGTGCTGGGATTACTCCGATAGTGCCTGCCCAGAAAATTTTTCTTTTTTTTTCTTTTTCTTTTTTTTTCTTGAGACAGAGTCTTACTCTCTCGCCCAGGGTGGAATACAGTGGCATGAGCCACCGTGCCCAGCCAGAAAAATTTTCTAAAGTTTAATTTTTTTTCCTTATGTAATTTAGGTTGACTGTGTAAACCCAAAACACAGGGTAGAAACTTGTGAAAAATATTTTCGAGGATATCTTTGCAAAGTGTTCTGCCTCGCAGTGCTGGATATGGATGTGTTCATAGTGTCAGTACATAGATTTAGGATTTCCCACCTGGGTTTTTTTTGGTGAGTCCTTTCAGGCGACATCATGTCCTCATGTTCGAGGAATAATGGCATACTGGTTTTTGTTAGGTTAATTCAAACCCATGTTTTAATCCTAACTTAAGACCGATTTACTTCTTGGAACTAACTTCTTAACCTTTCTTATGATGCTTTTGTTGCTTCAGATTAAAACTGACATAACACAGAAGTCTTACCCATCCTTTTTGATGTTAGAAATTTTGGCTTATTAATTCTAGTGTAATTTTAAATGTCAGCTTTTATGTTCACTCTCAAGATCTGATGATTGACCAGGCATGATGGCTCATATCTGTAATCCCAGCACTTTGGGAGGCTGAGGTGGGCAGATCACTTGAGGTGATCAGCACCTCAAGTGGAGGTGGCGGAGGTTGCAATGAGCCAAGATTGTGCCATTGCACTCCAGCCTGGGCGACAGAGAGACTCCGTCTCAAAACAAAACAAAACAAAACAAATCTAATGATTAAGGACAAACTTTATATAGGGCAGTTTCCCATTATATTGCTTCTCTGAAACAAGTATAAGAGTTCTCTTCTTTATGAGGGATGTTCTTTTTAATTTATTTATTTTTTTATTTTATTTATTTTCTTTGAGACAGAGTCTTGCTCTGTCACCCAGACTGGAGTGCAGTTGCGCCGTCTCAGCTCACTGCAACCTCCACCTCCTAGTTCAAATGATTCTCCTGCCTCAGCCTCCTGAGTAGCTGGGATTACAGGCACCTACCACCATACCCAGCTAATTTTTGTATTTTTTGAGTAGATACGGGGTTTCACCATGTTGGTTAGGCTGGTCTCGACCTCCTGACCTTGTGATTCTCCCACCTTGGCCTCACAAAGTGCTGAGATTACAGGCGTGAGCCACTGCACCTGGCCTATTTTATTTATTTATTTTGAAACAGAGCCTTGCCTTGTTGCCCAGGCTGGAGTGTAGTGGCATGATCTCAGCTTACTGCAATCTCTGCCTCCCCAGTTCAGGTGATTCTCCGGCCTCACCCTCCCAAGCAGGTGTGTTTATAGGCACACACCACCATGCCCAGCTAATTTTTGTATTTTTATTAGAAACAGGGTTTCACCATGTTGGTTAGGCTGGTGTCTAACTCTTGGCCTCAAGTGATCTGCCCGCCTCAGCCTCCCAAAGTGCTGGGATTACAGGTATGAGCCACTGTGCCTGGCTGTTCTTTTTAAAAAATGAGCTGTAGACTGCAGTTTTAAAGTTTTCCTTTTTTTCTATATATTTTTTGAGATGGAGTTTCACTCTTTTTGGCCAGGCTGGAGTGCAATGGCACCATCCCGGCTCACTGAAACCTTTTTCCCCCAGGTTCAAGGGATTCTCTTGCCTCTACCTCCCAAGTACTGGGATCACAGGCATGCATCATCGTGCCTGGCTAATTTTGCATTTTTAATAGAGACGGGGTTTCTTCATGTTGGTCAGGCTGGTCTCGAACTCCCAACCTCAAGTGATCCGCCTGCCTTGCTTGGCCTCCCGAAGTGCTGGAATTGCAGGCATGAGCCACACGGCCTGGCTTTTTTTTTTTTTTTTTTTTTTTTTTT
>NW_016107367.1:745564-749174 GCF_001604975.1 Cebus imitator | reverse complement strand
CGTGAGCCACTGCACCTGGCCTATTTTATTTATTTTTAGTATTATTATTTTTTGAGTTGTGGTCTCACTCTGTTGCCCAGCCTGGAATGCAATGGCTTGATCTCAGCTCACTGCAATCTCTGCCTCCCAGGTTCAAGTGATTCTCTTGTCTCAGCATCCCAAGTAGCTGGGATTACAGGCACTTATCACTATGCCCAGCTAATTTTTGTATTTTTAGTAGAGACAGGGTTTCACTGTGTTGGTCAGGCTAGTCTGGAACTCCCGACCTCAGGTGATCCACCCGCCTCCTGCCTCTCAAAGTTCTGGGATTACAGGTAAGAGTCACCATGCCCAGCCTTCTGCTTTTTAAAGAAGGTTTTTCTGGCTGAGTGCTGTGGCTCACATCTGTACTCCCAGCACTTTGGGAGGCCGAGATGGGGAGATCACTTGAGCCTGGGAGTTCGAGACCAGCGTGGCCAACATGATGAAACTTAGCCTCTACTAAAAAAAAAAACAAAAAACAAAAATTAGCTGTTTGTGCTGGTGTGCACCTATAATCCCAGCTCCTCGGGAGGCTAAGGCATGAGAACCATTTGATCCAGGGAGGCAAGAAGTTGCAGTGAGCCAAGATCGTATCATTGCACTCCAGGCTGGGTGAGAGTGAGACTCTGAAAAAACAACAACAACAAAAACAATAAAAAGGGTTTTCTTAATTTGTGACTTGAATTCTGGAAAGTTTTTAGAGTGTGACTTTTTTCTCAGAACAGGATGGCTACCTACCCACCCCCAACCCTTTCCTGTATGCTACCGATTATTAGACCCCTCTGGCAGGTTTCCCTTATGTCACCAAGGTGTGCTTGTCAAAATCAAGAAACCAACACTGGTACATTACTAAGCTCCACATTTTATTTAGATTCTACTAGTTTTTCCCATTAACATTCATTTCTGTTCTAGAATCCAATCCAGGGTACCGTATGCATTGCATTTAATTATGATGTCTCCCCAGTTGCTGGTTTTCACATGATTAGACTAGGGTTATGAATCTGGGGAAGAATCCCCAGAGGTGAAGTGCCTTTCATCTCATACTGTTGGAATGGTGGGGGTGTAGTGTATGCTACACCATGATTTATTGCTGGTACTGTTAATCATGGCCAAGGCTGGCTGGGCATAGTGGCTTACGCCTGTAATCAGGCACTTAGGGAGGCTGAGGTGGGCAGATCACAAGGTCAAGAGACGGAGCCCATCTGGCCAACATGGAGAAACCCTGTCTCTACTAAAAATACAAAAATTAGCTGGGTGTGGTGGCGCGCACCCTGTAGTCTCAGCTACTTTAGAGGCCGAGGCAGGAGAATCGCTTGAACCCAGGAGGCGGTGGCTGCAATAAGCTAAGATCGCCCCACTGCACTTCCAGCCTGGCAACAGAGTGAGACTTTGTCTCAGGAAAAAAAAAAAAATCATGGCCAAGGTCATGTTTCTCTACTGCATACACTCACCACCTTCCATACTTATTTTTCTGGAAACAAGTTAGTAAGTCCAACCTACACTCAAGTTGTGGGGCAGGGGGTGGATTTAAGGATCTAAGCTTCATCTCCTAGAGGGGTTTGGGGAGTATTTACATAAATTATATGAAATTCTCCAACAAGGAAGCTGCTTTTTTTAGGAAAGGTCTTTGCCCATTATTCTACTGACTTACTGGGCTTTTTATTTGATTTTTAAAAAAGAAGTTCTTTAGATAAGATCTCCATAAATACTTGGATAAATTACTGCAATTTTATATTTGCATATGAACAAGTAGAGTTTTGTTGATGCAGAGTTTTGTGGCCTTCAGTATCAAAAAAAAGTCTCATCTGGATCAGCACTTATAAATAGGTGCCAGAATCATTAGGGCTCGTAAAGTCTTCCATTTTTATTTTGGTTATTCTGGTGGTGCCTAACATAATATTAACAACAATAAAAATTTATCTTAATTTTACTGAATTCCTGCAAAGTGACAGAATACCAGGACAAGGAACCTATTCTGGCATGCATATGTCTCAAACCGGAAAGGTCTGGGATGAATGTAATAATGTAATAAAGTGTGTTCCAGAGACCTCTGGGCTGGAATAGGCGTGGGGTCCTGCATTAAAGGCTTGGCCTTGACGCTGTCACCTCTGCCAAGACACTTCAGTATGGTTTCCACACTTGTAAATTAAGTAAACTCTATTTGTGAAGTCCTTTGTAACTTTAATAGTTTCTAGAGTTGCTTGAATTTGTGGGGACTTCTTGCAAGGGTAATGTGAAGTAGTGTTACCTGGACAGTATGGGAGCGGCATCTCCTGCTGCCATTTATATAATAAACTTGGATTTGGAGGCAGAGAGAGGAGGTAGAAAGTGTGGTAAGGACGTTATTGCAACCTGAATAAACCACGTAGAGCCTAGATCAGTGTTTGGGAATGTAGAAGACAGCCGTAGTCAAGAAGCATAAAGTAGTTAATGTTGAGTTATTTTTAGGTGGTTTTCTGTTCTTTTACTCCTAACACTGGCTTTCATAATAAGATAAATAATCTAGTGAGTAGTGTGCTCATGTTGTGCTGAGGCATTGAGCTAAGCACCTTATATATGTTTTTTTTTTTAATCTCATTTAATTCTGTCACTGTGAGGTACAGAGTATCTTTAACCACTGGTTCCAAATGAGAAAATAAAGCCCTATTTGAAATAAAGTGTCCAGTGTCTTTAAATTTTGTAGATGCATATCTAGAATGTCAAACTGATGGTCTGAGTTCTGAACTCATCTAATTAATTCATCCTAGTGGGCTATCTTGTGGATATGCTGATTTTAGTTAACACAACTCTTAAGAATGTGATGTACATTATGAGTGATACTTGTGGTTTGAATGGTTTTCTTAACAACATGAAAATTTGAAGATATTTTGCATAGATTTGCTTTTGGGTAAAACTTTCCCCCCCATATGTTCTGTAATTAACTACCCCCCCATGCCCCCCACACCCGCCGCCACTTTTAGAGATGGGGCCTCATTCTTTCACCCAGGCTAGAGTGCAGCTTGGTGTATGATCATGGCTTACTGCAGTCGTGGACTCCTGGGCTCCAGCAGTCCTCCCGTGTTAGCCTCCTGAGTAGCTGGAGCTGCAGGAGTGCAATATCATGCCCTGTAGAGTTGGGATCTTGCTGTGTTGCCTAGGCTGGTCTTGAACTCCTGGCCTCAAGTGATTCTCCCCCCTTGGCCTCCCACAATGCTGGATTACAGGTGTGAACCACTGTGCCCCGCCAAAATTAACTTTTTAATCTATTCTAAATCAGGAAGAAAATAGATGTGTCTTTTCTGGGACTAGTAATGAGAAATTGACAGCGTCTGGTTTTTGGCTATTGTTAAAGTATGATTATTACCATATTGGTATGTTAATGAAGAGATTGCATGGCACATTTCATCCTTTCATCTTCAAACAATATTACAAGGATAGGTATTTCCTTAGTATAGAGTGACTTTTGTAAACTTACTATTTTATAAATTAGTTCACGTTAGTTTTTAAAAAGGGTAAAATTGTATAGTAGTGATATTGCTCAGCTCTTTTTCAAAGGGATAAAGCACTGTAAAGAGAGAATTTGGGGGTAGAAATCGAATAAAATCCTCAC
>NW_016107367.1:727690-744609 GCF_001604975.1 Cebus imitator | reverse complement strand
TTTTTTTTGTAGTGACAGGGTCTTACTTTGTTGCCCAGGCTGGTCTCAAATTCCTGACCTCAAGCAATCCTCCAGCCTTGGCCTCTTAAAGTGCTGGGATTACAGACGTGACCACTATACCCTGCCTGTGAGCTGTTATAATGGATGATTCTGTAGTATGCAGCACTTTGTTGTAATTTGCATGTTTTACTTTATGTATGGTTTTCCCAAGTCATTAAATGTATATACTTCTGCAACTTTTTTTTTCTCCCTGGTGAAAAGATGCACATATATTTAGAATTAGCCAGCGGGATGCAGTTTAGATGATCCCAGTTTTGTTGGCAACATCCAAAGCATCGTCATCAGGAGCCAATCGAACATAAGCCTTCTCCATCAGGCCAAATCAGGGTGTTGACCTTGGCCACATCAGTGTCGTAGAGCTTTTTCACAGCTTGTGTGATCTGGTGCTTGTTGGCTTTAACATCCAGAATGAACACAAGTGTGCTGTTGTCTTCTGTCTTCATGGCAGACTCAGTGGTCAGCAGAAACTTGATGGTAGCATAGAGGTCCAGCTTGATTCTCCTGGGGGTCCTTTTCCCAGGATACTTGGGCTGCCTTTGGAGTTGCAGTGTTTTGGGCTGCTAGAAGGTGGGTGGTGTGTGGATCTTCCCTTTTTTTTTTTTTTTTTGTGGCTGTGGATACCTTTCAACACTGCTTTGGCCTTCAGAGTCTTCGCTTTGGCTTCGGGTTTAGGAGAGGCAGGAGCTTCATTCGCTTTCGGTGCCATCTTGTGAAAAGGACTCTGCAACTTTTAATGTGTACAGTTTGCATTATATGGTTGTACTAGATTGTGAGTCTTTTTTGGACATTTGAGTTCTTTCCAGTTTATTGCTGTTTTTCAGCAGCACTTGATGAATAACTTTGTAGATAAGTTTTTGCATAGCTCTGTGAGTATTTTCTTTTGGGATAAATTGCTAGAGGCTAGGTTAAACTTTGCCAAACTACCTTTCAGAAAGCCTGAACTAATTTACAGTACACTTATGATATGGTTTGGCTCTGTATCCTCACCCAAATCTCATTTTGTGGCTCCCATAATTCCCACATGTTGCGGGACGGACCCAGTGGGAGATAATTGAATCATGGAGCCAGGTCTTTTCTGTGCTGTCCTCGTGATAGGGAATGAGTCTTGCGAGATTTGATAGTTTCTGAAGGAGAGTTTCCCTGCACAAGCGCTCCTCTCTGACTACTGCCATCTACATAAGATGTGACTTGCTCCTCCTTGCTTTCCGCCATGACTGTGACATTTCCCCAGCCACATGGAACTGTCTGTAAGTCCAGTTAAACCTCTTTCTTTTGTAAATTGCCCAGTCTTGGGTATGTCTTTATCGGCATCGTGAAAACAGACTTATGCAACTTCTCTCAACATTTTTAGTGGCCAGGTTTTCTATGTTCTCATCTAACATCCTGTTTTGCCAAACTTGCAATGAATTCCATATTGTCATTTTTCTTACCTCAATCTTTTATAAGTAACTCTTGCAACATTGGTGTAATGTTAAAGGTGTGTCCTTAGCTGGTGGCACAGTAGTTTTCTCTGGGTCATAGTGATGTTGGGAATAATTGTGTTAAAGGATAATTTGAGCCCTCTGTACTTCTTAAGATGGTGGTGCCTCACCATCAGTCAGACTGTGGCTTCAGGGCTTTTTTTCTCTTGGATTGCTTGGTGGTGAAATCAATAAAGCCATGCCCATTCTGATTAGTATGTTACATTACTGATAGTGCAGTGTTAAGAGAAATACAAGAAACCTGAGCCTAAAACATTTCACTGTGAAATTAATTGGTCTTCGAAATGTTTTATCTTTGTTTTGGTTTGAGGATCGTATGTGGCGAAATTACACTGGTGGTAAATAATAAGCTTGTTATTGATAACATGGAAGAAAAGCGTTTCTGGTTTCTCTTAGAGAAAATTGATTCTGAGTCCAAGACACTTGTGAGTCCAAAAGAATGAGAGAAGATAAAATGTTATTAGTTAGAAACTGACTATACAATTCGACTTTCTAGTGGACAGTTGACTTCAGTAGTGTTTGATTAGCATCTAACTTCCTTCTTGGGGAATCAGAAAAGGGACATAGGTCAGGCATTGGCTGAACTCAGGTTACTGGACAGTGATTGAGCCGGTTCAATTTTTTTTTTTTTTTTTTTCGGAGTTTCACTCTTGTTACCCAGGCTGGAGTGCAATGGCGCGATCTTGGCTCACCGCAACCTCCGCCTCCTGGGTTCAGGCAATTGTCCTGCAAGTCGCTGGGATTACAGGCACGCACCACCATGCCCAGCTAATTTTTTGTATTTTTAATAGAGACGGGGTTTCACCATGTTGACCAGGATGGTCTTGATCTCCTGACCTCGTGATCCATCCGCCTCGGCCTCCCAAAGTGCTGGGATTACAGGCTTGAGCCACCGCGCCCGGCCCTTTTTTTTTTTTTTTTTTTTTTTTAAGGCAGAGTCTTGCTCCATCACCCAGGCTGGAGTACAGTGGTACAGTCTTGCCTCATGTCAGCCTTTGCTTCCTGGGTTCAAGTGAGTCTCATGCCTCAGCCTCTTGAGCAGCTGGAATTACAAGTGTGAGCCACCGTGCCCAACTGCTTTTTGTTTGTTTTTTGTTGTTGTTGTTGTTGTTGCATTTTTAGTAGAGCTGGGTTTTTACCATGTTGGCCAGGCTGGTCTCGAACTCTTGACTTCAAGTGATCTACCCACCTCAGCCTCCCAAAGTGCTGGGTTTACAGGTGTGAGCCACCATGCCTGGTCTTGAGCCAGTTCTAAGGGAAATCATTCATTTTTTTTTTTTGTCAGATTGGAATATTGCAAATCATAGTATTTTTGAAATAACTTACCCATGGGAATAGAGTTTATGCCCTTAGAGGGTACAGTGGTCTTATTATTATTTTTTTTTTCTTTCCCACCCCGGTACAGTGCTCTTATAAAGAGAGGTACAAGAAGAGAGGGAGTAGGTGGCATTCCAGAGATCAGAGCTACATGAGTTGCTGCCCAATCTACTTGGTTCTCAAACTTGTCAGTCTGGATTGCTATGGTGAAGGAAAGGGAATAAATAGAACAATGTACTCCCTTTCTAAAACTTTTTATTAATTGGCTACCTAACCTATGTTTTGCATATTAATTTATTTAACATTTATGAAGCACAGTGTGCTAGACACTGAAGATACAAAGGTCTAAAAGATGTCAAATAATAGAAGAAAAAGAAAATAATCCCTATTATTTATTTATTTATTTATTTATATTGCATTTTAGGTTTTGGGGTACATGTGAAGAACATGCAAGATTGTTGCGTAGGTACACACATGGCAGTGTGATTTGCTGCCTTCCTCCCCTTCACCTATATCTGGCATTTCTCCCCATGCTCTCTCTCCCCAACTCCCCACCCCCCGCTGTCCCTCCCCTATTTCCCCCCAACAGACCCCAGTGTGTAGTGCTCCCCTCCATGTGTCCATGTGTTCTCATTGTTCAAAACCCACCTGTGAGTAAGAACATGCGGCGTTTGATTTTCTGCTCTTGTGTCAGTTTGCTGAGAATGATGGTTTCCAGGTTCATCCATGTCCCCGCAAAGGACATGAACTCATCGTTTTTGATGGCTGTATAATATTCCATGGTGTATATGTGCCACATTTTCCCTGTCCAGTCTATCATCAATGGGGCTATTATTTATTAAGTACAGTTTTTGATGATAGTTTTTTGTTGTTCTTTCTTTTTTGGGGGGGCGGGGGGGAGATAGGATCTGGCTCTATCACCCAGGCTGGAGTACAGTGGTGTGATTTCGGCTCACTGCCACCTCAACCTCCCGGGTTCAAGCAATTCTCCTACCTCAGCCTCCCAAGTAGCTGGGACTACAGGCACCTGCCACCACACCTGGCTAATTTTGTATTTTCAGTGGAGACAGGGTTTCACCATGTTGGCCAGGCTGGTGTCGAACTTCTGATCTCAGGTGATCCACCCACCTCGGCCTCCCACAGTGTTGGGCTTACAGGCCTGAGCCACTGTGCCCAGCCAGTTTTTGACTTAAATATTAAACTAAGGATTTTTCAACTTTAAGGTGGTACAAAAGTGATACATATTCAGTAGAAAGTTTATTTTGAATTTTGATCCTTTTTTTGGCTAGCAATATGTGGTGTGATACCCTTACATACCCTACCTGGTTCTCAAACTTGTTAGTCTGGAGATATTCACCCCCCCCCCTTTTTTTTGTAAATAAGCTTTGTTAGATGATCTTGCCCAAATACAGGCTAATATAAGTGTTCTGAGCACGTTTAAGGTAGGTTAGGCTATGATGTTCATTAGGTTAGGTGTATTAAATGCATTTTTGGCTTACAGTATTTTCAATTTATGGTGCATTTATCAAGACTAGCCCCTTTGTAAGTTGAGGAGCATCTGTGTGTACCAAGTACTTAATAGGTGGCCTTTCTAATCCTCATGGAAACCCCTGCAAGGTGGGCATTATCTTCTTCATTTTTCTTTAGGGTTAATGATGCTAAGTCCTTGTTCATCATCACTCAGCAACAAAGTGTCTAAAATGGGATTCAGGTCCATCATGGGATTGAGTCCCAGATGGGAACTCAGAGCCTGACCAGCGTTAGGATCTGGTGCAAATCACTTAACTCCTCTTTTCAAATGTGGACTACAACAGTTCTTATCTTAGAGGATTTTGTGTGTGTGTTATGTGACAGATACGTGAAGTGGTTAGTCCAGTTACTGGCAGGTACATAATAATAGTTAATAATTACATCAGATCTTATTGGCTCCTTACAAAGCCATTGTTCACTCCACATATCTTTATGCAAACCATTAATGACAAGAGTCTAAACTTTCATAGAGGAGGTGTCCCCAGTGTTACGAAGGTATTGAGGAGGAGTGTGGACTGCTAACCTGACTAGGAGTGTAAGAGCACATTTACCAAAGATGGTGATCCTTGAGGTGGCCTGAAGCATGATTAGGAGTTAGCTGGTGGGAAGAGATAAAGAGAAGGAAGTGGTTAGAGGAAAGACGTGGCAAAACAGAAAGGCACAGGAATGTAATGACCATGTGAGGGATGGAGTCCTGAGTGTGGGACATAGGTGAGAAAAATAAGCAGGCCAGATGATGAAGGGTCTTGAATGCCATGGGCTTTTTCCCTGAAGACAGTGGGGGAAGCAGTAGAAGGATTTTTTATCTTGGAGTAATTACAGGTTTACAGGAAAGTTGTAAAGATCGTACAGAGAGTTTCCATATACCCTACACCCAGTTTCTCCTGTTATTAACATCTTACATTACTATGGTAGATTGGTTACAATTAGTGATTGATTCATAATTATTACCTAAAGTTGGTGATTTATTCATATTTTCTCAGTTTTTACCTAATATCCCTTTTCTGTTCCAGAATTCCACATTACATTTAGTTGCGTTGTTGCTTTAGGTTCCTCTTGACTGTGACAGTTTCTCAAGATTTTTCTTGTTTTTGATGACGATTTAGTTTTGAGGAGTACTCAGAAATTTTGCAGGATGTTTCTCAATTGGGATTTGTCTGATATTTTTCTCATTATTATACTGAGGTTATAAGTTTGGGGTAGGAAGACCGTAGAAGTAAAGTGCCATTTGCATCCCATCCAAGGGTACGTACCATCAGCAAGACTGATGACTGTTGATGTTGACCTTTGTTGTCTGGCTGAGTACCACATACACAGCAGACACATCTGAGTTTGTTTGATGTTTCAGCTGTAAAGTGCTCTTCCATCCCCTGCCCCATGCTTTTCTATACAACCCCCTTTTTTGGAAAGAGGTCACTATGTACAGCCCACACTGAAGGGGAGGGGAGTTATCCATGTCTACAGAAGGACTTTAAACATGGAAGGTGACTTGATAAGAATTGTGCTTCAGGGCCTGGGGCAGTGGCTCGTGCCTGTAATTCCAGCACTTTGGGAGGGGAGGCTGGAGGATCAGCTAAGCCCAGGAGTTTGAGGCTGCGGTTGAGCTGTGATCACATCACTGCACTCCATCCTGGACAAACAGAGCAAGACTCTGTTTCTTAAAAAAATAAAGAATGAATTATGCTTCAGAAAGATTGCTCTAGCTAATGGAGAGACCGAATTTGGAGAGACCGAATTTAGCCTGGAACCCTTAAGTCAGGACAAGATGACAAACCACAAATTTGGAAACTGAAGGTTAGTGGCAACAGGGATAGATTTGAGAAAAGTTGAAGAGATTAGTGGATGGGGCTCAGTGGATTTTGCAGAGTATGTATGCTCGAGTGCTAGTGGGAGATGAGGGGACTCCAAGATGACTTGCAGCCATATTGCTGGGAGTTGGTGACTGTACAAGTTATAGTGTTAATTTTTTTTAGATAAACAGGAAGAAACAGCTTGTTGATAGTGGTAAGGGTAGATGAGAGGGCAATAAACTGTGGCAGAGTTGCTTTTTGAGTCGTTCTTGACTTAATGTGTGTTCTGTCTTGAGATACAGATTTAGAAGTCATTAACATAATAAATGGTTTGAGAAATTTGCAGTGTTAGGTGTTCTGACATAGGGAAAGTAATTAATACTAGATGAAAAAGAGGAACCCAGGGAACACTGATGTTTAAAAATGGGTAAAACGTGGGGAAAGGTCAACTTTTTTAAAAATCTGTTATCACTATTCATGTGGACGTTTAATTCCTCTGCATCACATCCTCTGTTCTGTTCACCCTGGAATTGTAAAACACTATACCAAAGGACAGAACACACTATACGTGTTGAGAACATTTCTTCTGAGGATAGTTTCTGTTGTGGTGATGCTAATCAGAATAAATCTTGCTAAAATTAAGGAGCTGAAGATGTATGGAAAGCAATTGACCCAACAGCACTACTTCATGTAAGATAAGCAGTGGCAGTACAAAAACGAAGAATAGATTGTTTGTTACCAAGGAATTAACAATTTAGTGTATTAACTGGGTAATACAGTACAAAGTAAGCAATAGTAGTTGGTTGTATGTCAGTTGTGGCATGACTGAGCTAACTGCTGAAGCCCTTTCTGTCTTTCTTCTCTCTGTGTCTAGCTTTGTTCTTGCCTGCCTTTTTATTTTTTAAAGTCCTGCTCCTATTTTGGAGGTGGGGGACTAGTGGGGTATACTATACCCCTTGTTAACCAACTGCAATGTAAGTTAAAATGTATTTTTAAGTGTTTTTGATTTTTAAAAACAAGCAAATAGAGCACATTATCATAGAGGAAAAAAATCTTCAAAGAAAAAATTTGTTTAGTTTTCAGATTCTTTGTGAAATCACTAATCTTTGAGGGGAAAAATGTTTTTCCATAAATTTAGGAGAACAGGAGGTTTGAGTTTTTAAGGACTTTACAGCATGCCTATATTTATTGTAGATTTTAATTCTAGAGAGCTGGTGATTGGAAATTATGGACCTATTTGTTCCAATTTAAACTTTCAGCATGTAAAAAGCAAGAGATTAGAGAAGTCAGACAGTAGGTATATACTTTGTAGACAGATGCAGGTATTTAAATTACCAAAGTTGCTTCTGACCTCCTCATTTTATAGAGAATGAACTGTTGCCAGTTGAGAGTCCTTAAGCCATTTAACTTTAGTGTAAAATACAAAATACTTAATGGATATCATGGGGAGGAAATTTTTTTTTTCTCTTTTGAGACCAACATGGTGAAACCCCGTCTCTACTAAAAATAGAAAAATCAGCGCATGGTGACACGCACCTGTAGTCCCAGCTACTCGGGAGGCTGAGGCAGGAGAATCTTTTAAACCTGGGAAGTGGAGGTTGTGGTGAGCCAAGATCGTGCCACTGCACTCCAGCCTGGGCAACAGAGCAAGACTGTCTCAAAAACAAAAACAAAAAAGCTATACCTGTTAGCAATGGCTTGCTGTTACTTCCCCGTGCCTCCCCACCCTCTGGCAATCACTAATCTTTCTGTCTGGACAGTTCATGTAAATAGGTTGTAGATTTTTGTACATGTGATTGGCTGCTTTCACTTACCGTTTTCAAGTTTCATTCATACTAAGCATGTGTTAGTATTTTATTCCTTTTCATGACAGTATAATGTTCTGTCATATAGACACTGGATTTTTTAATTCAGCCATCAGTTGATGGGCAGTTGAGTTGTTTCCACCTTTTAGCTGTTAGGTAATGCTGCTATGAAAATTTGTATACAAATTATTGTGTGGACCTATGTTTTTATTTCTCTGGGTTGTAAACCTAGGAGTGGATTTGCTGAGTTATATGATAACTGACCTTTCGAGGAATGGGACCATTTTAATATTCCCATCATTTTAGCCAAATAATCTGACTAAAAACAGGCAAAAGATCTGAATATACATTTCTCCATGGAAGATATTCAGGTGGCATATGCTCAACCTCTTTATTCATCAGGGAAATGCAAATAAAAACCACAGTGAGAGACTACTTCACACCTGCTGGCTAGAATCAAAAAATCAGATAATAACAAGTGTTGGTGAGGATGTGGAGAAATTGGAACCTACAATCCTTGAGGTGGGAATGTACGTGTAAGTTGCTGTTCTGCTTCCAAACAGTTGACAAGTAAAATATGGCATTATAGAGTGAGAAATAACTCAGGGTTTCAGAGCAGAACTGAAAATATGCTAGAAGAGTATTTTCCTTAGTGTTGGACTAGGTGATATTAAATTTGAACACAGACATTATATCAGGTAACATCAAATCATACAGTGAAGGATTTCTCTCTAATTCTTAAAAAATTTTTAAATGTTATATGAACATTAATATACACAAAATAGTATTTGCTTAACACTGGGCTTTTCAGAGAACAGTGAAACATTGCAGTGTGACAAAGCAAGCTCTTCCTCTCTTACAATGACTCTTAACCTGATTTTAAGAATATCTTTATTGTACACATCTTCTTCTTTAAATGTACCCCATAACTAGTAGTACCAATTTTATATTTTCAACATTTAAGTTATGGTATTACACATATCCTTTAAGTTGCCTTTTCTAGTCAACCTGGTTGATAGCTGTAGATCTGATTTTTGTTTTCCCATATTTAATTCCTTTGAAGTCACATACCACGGTATCCAGTCCCTGTTGATGTATTTTAAAGATTTTCCTCTATATTGGTCCTATAAACATTTCTGTAGTAACTATCTGTGTTACTATGTAGTAGGGTTCCCCAGATAAACAGAACTACTAGAATATGTATGGGTGTATCTATGTATATATATTCAGAGATTGATTTTAAGGAATTGGTTTATGTAGTTATAGGGGCTTGACAAGTCTGAAATCTGTAGAGCAGGCCTGTAGGAAGGGGTCAAGGCTTCAGTCTCAACTTTTGTAAAAATCTCAATTTTTGCTCTTAGGACCTTTAGGTGAACTTGATAAGGCCCACCCACATTATGAAGGGTAATCAACTGATCGTACATCTTAACCATATCTAATTATTTCTGGAATTTTCAGTTGAATGTTTTCAGACTACAGTGGATCATGGGTAACTGAATGCTGAAGGGGGGACTACTGGAGTTTCATATAACACCACCACAATTCGGATACTGAAGAGTTCCGTCTCCTTCAAGAACTACCTCAGACTTTTCTTAACCTTCCTCACATGTCTAGCCCCTAGAAACCCCGGATCCATTCTGTATCCCTGTAGTTTTGCCTTTTTCAGAATGTCTATAAATGAACTTGTACTGGCTTCTTTCAGTCACTGTAATGCTTTGGAGATAACGTCTATGCTGTTGAATATATAAGTAGTTCACTATTTTTATTGCTGTGTACTATTCCAGTGTATGGATGTGCTACAGTTGGTTTATCCATCTACCCATTGAAGGACATTTGAATATTTCAGTGTTTGGTGATTGTGAATAACACCACCATAAACAGCTGTGTGCAGATTTTATTGTGAGCATGTACTAATTCTGTAGGGTATATGGCTGAACAGTGGGGTTGCTATGTCAGTCATTTGGTAAATATAATTATATCTTTGTAAAAAAACTGTAAAACTTTCCCAGAATGGCTTTGTAATTTTGCATTTACTCCAGCAGCGTATGAGAATTTCAGTTGTTCCCATTCTTGTCAGCACTTTCTATTGTTGATGCCTTTTATTTTAGACAGCCTAACAGGCAAATAATGGTTTCTCATCGTGGCTTTAATTTACATTTTCCTAATGGCTAGTGATGTGGAGCATCTTTTTATGCAGTATGCCACCTGTATATCTACTTTGGTGAAGTGACTGTTAAAATCTTTTGGCCATTTTTTAAAAATTGGGTTATTGTTCGGGCGCAATGTCTGACGCTTGTAATCCCAACACTTTGGGAGGCTGAGGCGCCTGGTTCACGAGGTCAAGAGCTGATCAAGACCATCCTGGCCAACGTGGTGAAACCTGGTCTGTACTAAACATACAAAAATTTTCTGGGTGTGGTGGAGCATGCCTGTTGTCCCAACTACTTGGGAGGCTGAGGCAGGAGAATCGCTTGAACCCAGGAGGTGGAGGTTGTAGTGAGCCGAGATTGCACCACTGCATTCCAGCCTGGGTGACAGAGCGAGACTCCGTCTCAAAAACAAAAAAACAAAAAAACCAAAAACAACCAACTGGGTTATTTTCCTTATTGTTGCCTTTGAAAGTTCTTTATGTATTCTGGATACAAGTCCTTTGTTGCATATGTGATTTGCAAATGTTTTCTTACAGTGTGCAGTGTATCTCAACAGTGCCTTTTGCAGAGCAAAAGTCTCAAAATTTATTTAAGTACAGCATACCATTAAAAAATGTTTGATGGATTGTGCTTTTGGTATCATTTCTAAGATCTCCTTTCCCAACCCAAGGTCAAAAGGATTTTCATGTGTTTTTCTCTTTTTTTTTTTTTTTTTTTTTTTTTTTTTTTTTTGTTTTTTTTTTTTTTTTTTTTTTTTTGAGACGGAGGCTTGCTCTGTTGTCCAGGCTTGAGTGCATTGGGGCAATCTGGGCTCACTGCAACCTCCACTCCCAGGTTCCAGTGCTTTTCCTGCCTCAGCCTCCTGAGTAGCTGGGATTACAGGCACGCACCACTATGCCTGGCTAATTTTTTTGTACTTTTAGTAGAGACGGGGTTTCACCGTGTTGGTCAAGCTTATCTCGAACTCCTGAACTCGTGATCTGCCTGCCTCAGCCTCCCGAAGTGCTGGGATTATAGGTGTGAGCCACTGTGCCCAGCCAGTTTTTTGGTTTCACATGTAGTTCTGTCATCTGTTTTGAGATAATTTTGAGGTATGGATCCAAATTAAGTTTTTAAAAAAATGTTTGTTTTGGCCGGGCACAGTGGCTCACACTTGTAATCCCAGCACTTTGGGAGGCCAAGGCAGGTGGATCATGAGATCAAGAGATCAAGACCATCCTGGCCAACATGGTGAAACCTCGTCTCTTCTAAAAATACGAAAAACAAAATTAGCCAGGCATGGTGGTGCATGCCTGCAGTCCCAGCTAATCGGGAGGCAGAGGCAGAATTGCTTGAAACCGGAAAACAGAAGTTGCAGTGAGTGCACCATTGCACTCCAGCCTGGCGATAGAGCGACACTCCGTCTCAAAAAAAGAAAAATGTTTGTTTGGTTTTTGCATATGAATATTCATTTGTTCTGGCATCATTTGTTGAAAAGATTGTTATTTTTGGTTTGATTTTGCCTTTGTGCCTTTATGGAAAATCATTTGATCCTGTACGTGTGGTTCTATTTTTGAACTCTATTCCATTTATTTCTCTATCTTTATGCCAGTACCATACATTCTTGATTACTGAATTTGTATAGTCTTGATTTACATAGTATAGGTCCTCCAACTTTGCCCTTTTTCAAAATTGCATTGGCTGTCTAAGGTACTTTGCCTTTCTTTATGAATTGTAGAATGTTTATCAATTACTGCAAAAGAATGTGCTGCAAGTTTGATTGGGATTGTATTGAATCTTTAGAGCACTTTGGGAGGAATGCCTTCTTAATAATGAGTCTGTGTCTATGATATATATCTTCATTTACTTAGGTCATCTTTAGTTTCTCTCAGCAGTCTTTTATAGATTTCAGTGTACACATCTTACCTTATCCCTAAGTTATTTCATATTTGATGCTAATGATGTTTAACTTTGATTTTTTGATGTTTTTTATTGCTGGTATATAGAAATGGAATTATTTACTATTAATCTGATTTCCTACAGCCTTGCTAAACTCATTTATTCTAGGAGCATTTTGTAGATTGCACAAAGTGTAGATTTTCTACAGAGACGATCATGCAGTTTTGATTGCACCACTCCACTCTGGGTGCCTTTTATTCTGTTTTACTTTAGACTTTTATTGGAAATATGGCAGGACTCATTTGTCTCTGTATTCACTTTGGGGTCCCTCCCCACGCATACATTTGTTGACTTTAGTTTTAGATTATGTGTAGCATTAGCATTGTTCTGAAAGTCAGAACTACATATACATTTATAAAAAAGGTAGACTCGGACCAGGTGCAGTGGCTCATGGCTGTAATCCTAGCGCTCTGGGAAGTCAAGGCCAGTGGATCACAAGGTCAGAAGTTCAAGACCAGCCTGGTAAGCATGGTTAAACCCCATCTCTACTAAAAATATACAAATTAGCCGGACTTGATAGTACGTGCCTGTAGTCCCAGATACTCGGGAGGCTGAGGCAGGAGAATTGCTTCACCCCGGAGATGGAGGTTGGCCCACTGCAACCTCCGCCTCCTGGGTTCAAGCAATTCTTCTGCCTCAGCTTCCCAAGTAGTTGGGACTACAGGCATGGACCACCACGCTCAGCTAATTTTTGTATTTTTAGTAGAGATGGTGTTTCACCATGCCTGCCAGGCTGGTCTCGAACTCATGATCTGACTGCCTCGGCCTTCCAAAGTTCTGGGATTACAGATGTGAGCCACTGCACCTGGCCTGGAATAGTTTATTTAAAGGGAAAAAAAAAGCCAAAATTACCTGAAGAATGATTCAGTTCGGGCCTAACCAGTACGAAGGTGTGGTCACTGAACCTCTTGTTTCTAGAGTCTTTACTTTTTGAAGATGTTTTACATATGTGCATTATAATATATAACAGTTGCTTGCAGTTAATTCGGTAATACCTGTCAGTTCCACCCCTGACACTTGCAAACCTTTCGACCTACTATTTTGCATCACAGATTTTTAAGAATTAGTATCCATTTTAGAAGTTTTCTTGTAGGTTAAAAATTTTAAATGGTTATTCTTTAATAAGGCTGTTAAAAGAATTTTGGGATTTCTGTTGCCAAGTCACTAAAAAGTTAGGCAGAGAAGGGTAAAGGTGTTGCAAGCACACATGAAGAATTAACATTTTAAAAGAACCTTTAAGCAACTTGCCAAATGTGGATTTCTTGTTGGATGTCTCTTGTCTAAAAGCAGAGCAGCGTACTATCAAATCAGTAAAAATAAAGTAGGAAAGGATTTGTAAGTTGAAATGTTTCAGCAGACTCTGTAGCCTCCCCCATCTCCATCCTCACTCTGTGATGTTAAGTGTGTGGTCCCATTCGGCCAGATACAGGTAAAGGTGGCTGATGTCATTTTGTTCTGAGGCTTAAAAGACCTAAAAGGTTTTGTTACTCATAACTTATTATATGTGTTAAATTTTAATAAGAATTTTTTTTCTTCTTTCTCCCAAGCCAAACTGGCAAGACGCAGTCAAGAACGCGACAATCTTGGCATGTTGGTCTGGTCGCCCAATCAAAATCTTTCAGAAGCAAAGTGTAAGTCTTGGAGCACTTTATTTTCCACCTTTCGTGTTTAAGGTTTTAAAGGTACCTTTGAAGCTAAAAGCTTCTATATGTATTACATTGCTTTTATATTTTAAGATAAATAATTTGAAGTTTTAAAAATGCATATTTCTTATTTTTAAAATTTATTTTTTGAGATGAAGTCTTGCTCTGTTGCCCAGGCTGGAGTGTAGCGGCATGATCTAGGCTTACTGCAACCTCTGCCTCCTGGATTCAAGTGATTCTCAAGCCCCAGCCTCCTGAATAGCTGAGATTACAGGCTCCCGTCACCACACCCAGCTAATTTTTGTAATTTTAGTTGAGACAGGGTTTTGCCATGTTGGCCAGGCCGGTCTCAAACTCCTGACTTCAGGCCTGCCTTGGCCTCCCAAAGTGCTGGGATTACAGGCATGAGCCATTTCACCCTGTGATCTATTCCAGTTTTGAACATGTTCTTTCTTATAGAGCGCTAAAAATCTCCCTCCCTGTAATTTGTGAAAGCTTTGTTTTCTTGAACTTTGCCAAATAAGCCTGCTTCCATGTGTCCTTTAAATGTTCAGTCATTGTATCCCCTTTACTGTCTGAGTCCAAGCTAGTTGCTTCGAGTGCTTTTTCAGATGGTTTTATTTTGGGGTCTCTGTTCATCTCTTGTTGCCCTCCTAAGTATGTTCCAGTTGGTCACAATGTGTCCATCTTAGGTTGTACTCAGAAATGAATGTTAAGAATACTGAGCACTTTTTGAAACTTTATGCCAGCATAGTACTCAAATGCTTTTCATGCCCCTATATCCTTCAATGTTCACAGTGACCCAAGAGGAAGATTTTGTCTCTGTTTTATAGATGGCATTCCACAGTCAGAGGGTTGTGAAACTAGCACAGATAGTGAGTGCTGGAACCACAGGTAGCATCCAGGTTCGCTGATTCTTCACTCCTGGATCGTACTCTTGCTTGTTTCTCAGGCTGTGTGCCTGTCAGCCACTATCTTTCTGTTATTACAGTTTAAAGTTATATTAGTCAATTTTTCTATTGTATTACCTATTGGAGTCTTGGAGTCAGAATTTAATTTTATCTTATTTTTCATAGACCTAGAAGAAAGAAAACAGAATATGGAAAGTTAAATCAATTTTTAAACAGTGGTATTGCCTATAGAATAAATTCACAGTTTTATTTTAAGCCCTGATTATAATTGTTTTCAAAGTTTAAAGTTGGACAGCGAGCTCAGCTCATGGCTCAGGCACACCTAAGCCAGGGCAGAAGTGCAGGAGGACCAAGTTTGACAAATATTAATACACAATTCTTATTGAGGCCTTTGAAATGGACCATTACTTGGAATTACTGTCAGAGAACAACTGGCCAGAAAAACAGATTCCCGAGCCCCGAATCCAGGTTTGGTTTCAGAACCGGAGAGCTGGAATACTGAAGAGGAGCCCCATTGTGGAGGCAGCCTGGGCAAGGCCCGGATCCCAGACCCTAGACAGGCAGGGGTGCTGTCCCCTGACTGCTCTTGCCAGCAGGGCTTCCCAGGGGTCCCAAGCAATGTGGGCAACTTCTCTTGGGAATTGGAGGATGCTTTTGGCCAAGCTTTCCTCTGGGGGCATGTTAAGCTCTCCTCTGGGAGCATGCTGGTGTTCCAGCCGCAAAGGTGGCCCCTGCTGACCTGGAGATGGCAGCCAGTGTGCCAGACCAGCCTTAGGGAGATGTCCCTTGCTCTCTGCCCTCGGGCTCAGCACTGCTTCCAGGTCCTTCTTGCTTCCAGCCCTTCCCACAGCTGGAAGCTAGCAGTGCTGGGGCTCAAGTTTGTCCCGGGACACCCGGCCTGCTCCCTGCACATGGGTCCCAAGCCCTTTGGGGGTGCTGAGACTGTGCCCTCCTGCTGCGTAGCAGCAGCCGAGGTGGGGCTGGCAGCAGGGGATGGGATGGGGGAGAGGGCAAGGTGCCTGGATGCTCAGGGACCCGGGAGCAGCCCTCTCTGCCCCCGCCCCAGCAGCTCTGGTCTCATCCCGCGTCTTGGTCCCTTTCCTGGCTGTAGCCACTACAGGCCCCCGCTAAGTGCTAGAAACAGTTTCTTCTTTTCTTCCAGAACCCAGCTCACGTGGGAGGTCCCAACAGCGGCTGCTGGGTGTGCACCTCAGGCAGCTGCACAGCAAACCCGTGGAGATGACTTGTCAGTGTCAGGCAATGGAAGACAGATGAACTAAGCCAGGGCTCATTGGTAGTGTTCACATTATGAAAATTGAAGAGGAATGTCAAGATTTATATACTTTGTCATGGAAAGGCTCCCAGACATACTTTTCAGGGAAATGAAGCTGTTAAGTTGTTAAGGTGTTGGGCTGCATGGGACCTAGGGGTTTTCCTTAGATGGGATAAAAAAGGATTGACTTTATAGAATTGTCTGTCCTTCCATTTATTAACCAAGTAAACACCTAGCACTTACAGTGAACAAAGTTCACTAGAGAGAAGGGGCTCGGCAGGATGAGGACAGCTTTGTAGAAATGCATTATTTTATAACCAGTAAAGAGCAATGATTTCTACTCTGGAGGAAAAAAAACCACTAACCTAAAAGTAACATTTACATATTGTGGAAAGTTCATAGATAAAGAAAAGTACAAAGAATTAAAAAATTTTTACCTATTATTCCATCACCCAGAGGTGATAACTGTTAAACATTTTGGGGTACTTCTTTCAGTATTTTTTTGTACATATTTGTATCAGTGACTCTTGAAAATTAGGGCCAGACATGGTGGCTCACACCTATAATCTCAACACTTTGGGAGGCTGAAGCGGGCTGATCACAAGGTCAAGAGATCGAGACCATCCTGGCCAACATGGTGAAATCCCACCCTACTAAAAATACGAAATTAGCTGGGCATGGTGGCAGAGGTTGCAGTGAGCCGAGATTGTACCATTGCACTCCAGCCTGGTGACAGAGTGAGAATCTTGTCAAAAAAAAAAAGTTTTTGGAAGAATGTGGAAGTCTTGGTTGTTCAGCATTTATTGCAACATTAATTAGAAATAAGTGATTTAAGACATATTTCTAGCAGATACTGAAAAATTGTGTATAAGGATGTTTGGAGATCCCTGGCTCTGTGTGTGTGTGTGTGTGTGTGTGTGTGTAATTTAAAAATGGTATTGTAGAAAATTCAAACAGTACATCATACATAATATATAATTGTTTTCCACAAAATGTGAGCTGTTCATCAGTTTGCTCTTAA
>NW_016107367.1:717230-726767 GCF_001604975.1 Cebus imitator | reverse complement strand
TTCCTAGTATATGAAAAATACAAATACTTAGGATTACCGATACCTCAGTTACCCTGATTTGACTATATGAATGTTTCAAATTATCACATGTACCCTGGAAATATGTACATCTAATATAGCTCAGTAAAGTGAAATACATTTTAAGAGAGAGGACCTAGTCTCTGTTGCCCATGCTGAAGTGCAGTGGAACAGTCATAGCTCACTGCAGCCCTGAACTCTTGGGCTCAAGCCATCATTTTTTAAAAAAGCAATGGTGAAGATTCTTACCCCTTAATACATTTCTTATTTTCTTGTATAAAACATTTCATATTTTAGAGACATTTTAGCTTAACCACTAAATTGAACAGAAAGTTCAGAGTGCCCGTTTATCTTCTGCCTCCATACACCCACAGCCTCCCCCAGTGTGAACATCCTGCACCGGAGTCCACCGAAGGGTTACATTTGTTACAATGACCGAGCCTACGGGGACCCAAAATTCATAGTTTACAGTAGCCCTCACTCTTGTGTTGTATGTTCTGTGGATTCTGACAAATGTGGAATGACCTGTCCAGCCTTGTAGTTAACCATAGAATAAGAAATCTCTGCTCCACCTGTCATCTCCCTCTCTGTCTCCTAATCCCTGGCAACCATTGATCATTTTACTGTTTCTGTAGAATGCCTTCCAGCTGGAATCATGCAATATAGCCTTTTCAGATTGGCTTCTTTCACTTAGCAGTATGCATTTAAGCTTCCTCTTTTTTCATGGCTTGGTAGTTCATTTCTTTTGGTGCTGAATAATGTACCATTGTCAGACTGTGCCACAGTTTATTTGGTGTATTGTCATGCTGGGAACCTCTCTCCCACCCCCAGATTACAAACAGACTGATGTCTTCCCCTCCTTTTTTACGTCATTGTGGCATCTGAAATTACTGAATTATATTTTTTCCTTCACTTATGTTGAGCTCATATGTACTTTGTGCCTGAACTTCTGATTTTGTTTCATTATTTTGTTTTTTCCTGATTTGGTGCTGTTTTCATTCTTTTCAGTGTTCCTGGCTCTGTATTTATTCTTTTAGGTGAATCTTAGACTTGTGGTAGCAAATTCTGTCCAAAAGTAACTTGAGTCAGGTTATACTGAATTCATGTTTATTTGCTGAGAATAAGTTTTCATTTACATTTCATATTGAACAGCTTTGTGCCTGGGGAGTGTACCAGGAGTGAAGGGTACAGGAATCTCTAATGGAGAGACAGAAAAAATGAACTTGTGAGCAGATAATTTATGTGTATTTTTCCTAGGGCAACTCTTCCTCTTTAGAGGTAAAAACACTGGAGTCTACAGAAGTAAAGTCCCATAGCAAGTTATTATAGTAGCCAAGTTTTAGCTAGATCTCTTGTTTCCAAACTATATTTACCACACCTGTGTGCCTTTGTAGTCTGCTTCATTTAATAAACTATAATTCAATGCTTAAAACATTACTAATATTATACTAGTTTTTTTGAGCTGTGTCTTAAGTAAAACCCATTTTTTTTTTTTTTTTTAAGATGGAGTTTCACCATGATGGCCAGGCTGGTCTTGAACTTCTGACCTCAGGTGATCCACCCACCTCAGTCTCCCAGAGTGCTAGGATTACAGGTGTGAGCCACTGCACTGGGCAGTAAAACCCATTTAATAAGAGATATAACTTACAGGGTATGCCTAGAAATGTGGCTTGTAGAGAGATATTTCATGTTGAGGAAATGTAAATAATCCCCAATAGCATAGATTAGAACAGTGAGTTTAAAGATTAAGTGATGATGGAAAATTACTTGATGAAACCATGACTTGAGATTTTAGCAACAAAGGAGTGAATGAAGTACAATCTGCCATCATGTAGTGGAATCTGGAGGGTGGCAGAATGAGAAACTGAAAGACGTTCACTTATTGGAGAAGAGTACAGTTGACACATCATTTTTACATCAAGCATCTCCCATGTACCATTCAGTCAGTATTCCGATGTTTCCCTTAGGACTCAGCAGAAGGTGCTAGCTTTCCTGGGTAGAAACAGAGTTGAAGATGGTTGACATTTGACTGAAAGGTGTAAGCATGAGTAGGAGTTTGCTGGCTGGACCAGGGGCATAAGTGCACCCTAGACAGAAGAAGGGAGAGCATTTCTAGGTTTAAAGTGTGAAGATGTGGGGAGGAAATCCAGTGCTTAATTTTGGAGATTTGCCTGACTGTGACAAGTGTGGTCCCTGGGGCAGAGAGAAGTGAAACTGGAAAAGCAGCCCAGCTTCTTAAAGGTTTGGAGGATCCCTTGAAGGATTTTTAGCTAGAAGTGTTATGATTTGCACTAAAAAGCTCTTGGTAGTCCTGTGGTTTAGAAAAGAGTAGAGAAGAGGTTTATTGGTTGTAGTAAGATACTGATACAATTCCAAGTCAGAGAAGTTGATTTATTAACCAAGCCAGTGCTGTTAAAAGGAGGCATGAGCCGGGCGCCGTGGCTCACGCCTCTAATCCCAGCACTTTGGGAGGCTGAGGTGGGTGGATCACCTGAGGTCAGGAGTTCAAGACCAGCCTGACCAATATGGTGAAACCTCATCCTTAAAAAAAATAAAAATAAAAGGAGGCATGATGGAGATTCAGGAAGTCAAGTCAGGAGCATCTGAATTTGCCCCAAAGAGATGAAGACCATAAGACTGTGGACTTAGTCACTGTTCAGGCAGCCTTTCACATGCCTTTACAGACTATTAAATGGCCATTAAATATAGGCGTAGTGTTCCATCATTTACTCCACACATTTCTGTTGAACCCCACGAGGCACTCCATTTCTGTGATAGGATATCATCTCTCTTCATTCCCCATTGTCATATTATGCAGCCACCCTTTGCATGGATTCCACCCCCGACCTCTGCACATCCTCTCTACTCCATTCCAAGTTGCCCACCTTTGGGGACTCCACCCTCATTCCAGTTGATCTGCATGCTACACCTTGCTCAGCCCTACCCACCGGCCTAGGGCACCATCTCTTGCCTTCATGGGGACACTGCTGCACTGTGCAGTGTACTTTTGACAGTCTGTTGTTGTTGCTGTGCTTACACGTAGACCTACCTCAAGTTTGGACTTTGTTTGTTCAGTGAAGCAGTTGAAAGTTAACAAAGTGAGCATATTAGAGTTTAAAATATGTGTAGAGTTTAGGCCAGATTGTATGCCCAGTCTGGTTCCTTTTACTGACTTGGAAAAACAAAAAATTTATCTAGCACATGTGGTCAAATATAATGCAAAACTGTGGCCCAAGAGTCTTAATAATAAAAGGATAGATTAAGAAATGTAATAATAGGATTTTTTTGTTGTAGTTTAATTATAATTATTATATTTTTAAGACAGAGTCTCACTCTGTTGCCCAGGCTGGAGTGCAGTGGCACAGTCTCCTATCACTGCACCCCCTGCCTCATGGGTTCAAACAATTCTCCTGCCTCAGCCACCCAGTAGCTGGGATTACAGGCATGCGCCACCACACCCAGCTAATTTTTTTTGTATTTTTAGTAGAGACGAGATTTCACCATATTGGCCAGACTGGCCTCGAACTCCTGACCTTGCGACCCACCTGCCTCGGCCTCCCAAAGTGCTAGGATTACAGGCATGAGCCACCACGCCGCGCTATTACTATTTTTTAAGGTAGGGCTTGAAAAGAGGGGAAAGTGGAGCTAGAGGGGAAGCTGAGGTACAGCCTTGTCTGTTGTTTATAGTTTGCTTTTTAAAAAATATATAATCAGCTAAATTGCTCACAGTGAATGTTGTCGATAGTCCCTGAAGGAGCAATTTCCCAGATGGGCTGCTGTTGCCTTGGGTGTAGAATTTAGCAAGGTAACTTTTGGCTATTGGATATCCGTGGAAACAGATGGTCTTGCTCGTTTATGTATTATGCATTTTATAAGTTATATATAGTAAGTGTTTGTGCAGTTATTTAAGTGTTTGACTGCATTTTTGGTTTTTTTATTTTATAAAAATGAGGAAAAGCTGGTCCAGTGGTAAGAATCATGGATCTCAGTGTTAAAATAGACAAAGATGGAAATCGTTAGCTGTGCCAAAAACAAACTAGCTGATTTTTTTAACTGTAAAGAAAAAAATCGCATGTAACATTTAGAGTTGTGTCAAAAGACAAGGTTAAATTAGGAATTTATAATTAAGGGTTTTTTTTGTTTTTGTTTGTTTGTTTGTTTTTGAGATGGTGTCTCGCTGTGTCACCAGGCTGGAGTGCAATGGGGTGATCTTGGCTCACTGCAACCTCCACCTCCTGGGTTATAGCGATTCTTCTGCCTCACCCTCCCAAGTAGCTGAGACTACAGGCATGTTCTACCACGCCCGGCTAATTTTTGTATTTATAGTGGAGACGGGGTTTCACCATGTTGGCCAGGATGGTCTCGAACTCCTGACCTCGTGATCTGCCCACCTCGGCCTCCCAAAGTTCTGGGATTACAGGTGTGAGCCACCGCACCTGGCTAAAAATAAGTTTTGGCTTTCTTGGAATAAGAGCTGTACCTATTACATATGCAAAATTTATTTCTGTGTTAGGATTTTTTTTTTTTTTTTGAGATGGAGCCTTGCTCTCTTGCCCAGGCTGGAGTGCAGTGGCATGATCTTGGCTCACTGCAACCTCCGCCTCCCGGGTTCACGTGATTCCCCTGCCTCAGCCTCCCGAGTAGCTGGGATTACAGGCGTGTGCCACGACGCCTGGCTGATTTTTTTTTTTTTTTTTTTTTTTTTTTTGTGATGGAGTTTCGCTCTTGTTACCCAGGCTGGAGTGCAGTGGCGCGATCTTGGCTCACTGCAACCTCCGCCTCCTGGGTTCAGGCAATTCTGCCTCAGCCTCCCGAGTAGCTGGGACTACAGGCGTGCACCACCATGCCCAGCTAATTTTTGTATTTTTAGTAGAGATGGGGTTTCACCATGTTGACCAGGATGGTCTCGATCTCTTGACCTCGTGATCCACCCGCCTCGGCCTCCCAAAGTGCCGGGATTACAGGCGTGAGCCACCGTGCCCGGCCCTGGCTGATTTTTTTGTATTTTTAGTGGAGATGGGGTTTTACCATGTTGGCCAGGCTGGTCTTGAACACCTGACCTGGTGATCCACTTGCCTCAGCCTCCCAAAGTGCTGAGAGTACAGGCATGAGCCACTGTGCCTGGCCTCACATTAGGATATTTGACTTGCTATACCGTATATGAAAGTTTAGAATAATATGAATAATATGTAATATATCATATGGAATTCTAAACTTTCATGTAGATACATAGTAAATGTCAGGCGTCTCTATTCAAAGCATCCCAATAGCTTTCCCACTCATTGTAAATTAAAGCCAAAAGAACCTGACACAGCCTGGGCAGCATGGCAAGGCTCAGTCTATATAAAAAAATTAGCCAGGCATGATGGTGCATGCCTGTAGTCCCAGCCACTTGGGAGGCTGAGGTGGGAGGATCAGTTGAGCCCAGGAAGTCCAGGATGCAGTGAGCTGTGATTGCACCACTGCGCTCCGGCCTGGGTGACAGAGCAGGACCCTCCCTATTTCAAAATAATATTAATAATAACAACACATAAAAAGAACCTGAAAGTAAATAGGCCCTACACAGTCACCCCACTTCTGCCCTCTTGAACTCTCCAAAATATCCTCCTGAAAGTCTTCTCTGATCTCCTAGCGTACTCTTCTCCTAGATGTCCACATGGCTCACTCCCTCAGTTCTTTCTGGTTGTTGCTTAAGTGTCACTATATCAGAGAAGTCTTTGACCACTCAAACCACTGTCTTAACTTGCTTTATTTCTTTCATTCTACTTATCACCTGACATCGTTTTATCTGTCTTATGTCTTTTGTCTCTCTCCACTCTACTGTAAAACTGAGTGGAGGAACTTGGTATGTGTGTTCAGTTTTTTGTCAGTCTCCTCTTGGCATGTGGTGGGTGTATAATAAATAAGTTGTTGAATGAATGAGAATGTGGTGGGAGTGTGGGATTCCTCTGGATAGAGATTTGCAAATATAGGCTTTTCTGCCATTTGCTCTGTAACTTGGGTTGTCTGGAATCTTCCAACATTTCCTTCTTTGTCACTTTCCTGTGGCTGTCATTTGTTTACTCAGTAACTTGCACAGCTGCTTGTGTTCCAAGCACTGGTAGGCACTGGCAGAATACGTGAACAGCCTGACAGGTCCCTGCCCAAGTGTAGCCTACAGTCTACTGAGAAACTGCACTGGTAAATGATAAGTTCGTTGAGCATTATGAAGGAGAAGTGTACTTAAACAAATACCACATATTCTCCCTTAGAAGTGGGAGCTAAACATTGGGTGCACATGGCCATAAAGACAGAAACAATAAACAGGACATTAGGGACTACCTAGAACGGAGAGGAAAGGTGGGGGCACAGGTTTAAAAAGTACCTGTTAAGTACTGTGCTGAGTGAGTCGTGGATTCGTTTGTACCCCAGACCTCAGCATCACGCAGTGTATCTTTGTAACAAACTGCACATGTGCCCCCTGTTTCTAAAATAAAAAGTTGAGGGAAACAAAACAAAACAATTTTCTAGTTATTTGACTTTGTGTGAGCAGCAGTAGGGTTAGGGTAAGCCTATATTGGCTTGGTTTTCAGCTTTTTAGAAATATATGGCTAGAAGAGGTTGAACCTTGTGATTAAAGTGAGTCTTATGAGTGTGTGAAAAGTATTTCTATCGTTTTTATTTTTTTAAATGCTCTAGAGTTAGCTAAAATGGGCAAAACTTACTAGAATAAACATGGCTGAATGAGCTGAATTTACAAACCGTAGTGGAAACCTATTGAACAGTAACTTACTTGTAATTGTATTAATGTCTAATCTGTATCTTTATACAGAAAAAAATTTCATTTTGTTCAGTTTTAGTTTATCCTTTCTGTTGACAGTCAACGTCTATTTTCAGTTCTTGACTGTTAAAATATTATTGCTGGAAGCATTCTTGGACCTATTTCTTAATGTCCCTCTGGAATACATATGCTTGTTCTGAGAGATCAGTGCAAAATTATTTTCAAAGTGGTCCAGCTGGTATACACTGCTACCAGTAAAATGCAGAATTTATTTGTTCCACGTCCTCTCCGATAATTGCTGCTGTTGGACTCATACATGCTAGACCAATGTAGTGTGAGTAGTATAACACTGTTTCATATACCAAGGAATTTTGCTGTATTAGTTAGGTGTGTGTGTTAATAACATTGGTGTTGTGTAACAAATATGCCCACATTTTAAAAAGAGGTGTATATTGATATATGTAGGGATGCAGTGAAATAATTGGGATTTACTTAAAAATTCTTCAGCACATGTAAAGCACATTTTGGGACCGTTTCACCAAATTGTTTTATAGATGCAGATTAAATATTGTTTCCACGTATAATTTACTGTCCTGTGGTTATGTAAGACAGAATACCTACCCTTAGAAAACCAGCTGAATGTTTGAGGGTACTCGGTCATAACATATGAAATCTACTCTCAAATAATTCAGTAAAAAGTCACAGTCACAAACAGACATATATATGCTTGTTTTTATTACTAAGAATAGCCTCTAACTTACCCCACCATGTGGACATAACCGCTGTTGAAGTTTGCTTCCAGATCTTTTCTGTATGCTTGTATGCACTCTGATTTTAAGCACAAATGGTATCGTGTTGTATGTAACAGGTTTCAACTTCTAATTTTTCTGCAATTAAAAATTAAACTGAGTTTTGATCCTGAATCATATCCTATATTGTAACATAATTTATTCAACTACATCCCTTTCTTCCTACCTCCCTCCTCTCCCCTCCCCTCCCCTCTCTCCTCTCCCCTCCCCTCTCTCCTCTCTCTCCCCCCTTTCCCTCTTTCTTTTCTTTTCTTTTCTTTCCTTTTCTTTCTCTCTCTCTTTCTTTTTCTTTCTCTTTCTTTCTTCTTTCCCTTTCCGACAGTCTTGCTTTGTTACCTAGGCTGGAGTACAGTGGCTTGTTCTCAGCCCATTGCAACCTTGCCTCCCAGGTTCAAGCAATTCTTGTGCCTCGTTCTCCCGAGTAGCTGGAATGACAGGCATGTACCACCACGCCTGACTAATTTTCATATTTTTAGTAGAAATGGGGTTTCACCATGTTGGCCAGGCCAGTCTTGAAATCCTGACCTCAAGTGATTGACCTGTCTTGGCCTCCCAAGGTGTTGGGATTACAGGCTTCTGCTCCCGGCCCACATCCCATTCTTGAACTTTAGATTTTTTTCTTTTCCCCTACTATAAATAACATGAATACACAGGAATTTATAATGTCCCCTCCCCAGTTGAAAAGAAAGCCCTCCTTGATTCTGCAGATCAGGTTTCTTGGTTATGTGCACTCATAGTTCTTTTTCTCAGGCATGTATGACAATTGGAATTCATTATTTGTATGACTGTTTCTTTCTCTCGAGTCAGGCTTGAGAGTTCCATAAAGGCAGAGTTTGTGTCTTTTAATCACAGCTATCAAAGCAGCACCAGACACACAGTAGGCCAAGATTTGTTGAATCAGTGGAGAACAATTTCAATGTAAACATGGTAGTTTATTATAAAAGATCACTTTGCTGCAACCTAGTTTTGAAAGCTCTTAAATAACTTGTTTATATAGCAGTACTTGTTGAAGGCAACTGTGCTTGTTGAAGGCTGCACATTTTGCTACCTAATCAGAAGGACTTTTCTATTGGATGAAGAAGAATAAAAAGAAACCTCCACATTGCAAATGGTAGGATTTAACAGTGGGAGAGCCTGCCCCTCGCAACTCCTTCTCACAGGTCAGGAGAGCCTGCCCTCCCATGCTCTTATCTCACAATGCCGTTTAGCTTCCTTTTCAGAGCTCAAGAACACAGACAGCCACACTCAGCCTTCCTATAACAGATTCTCTTTCATCTTTACTGGGCAGATTCAAGATTATTGCTGCCAGAGATAGAAAGTTGGGGAAAAGTCCTCGAGGGTCCCCATCTTTGTCTGGAGCAATTTGATGTAGGTAGCTTGTATTTCTCTTTATCTGCTTCCTGTTTCATCTTGTATCCATTACCTTAAGCATCTGCTTATCTTTTTTTTTTTTTTTTTTTAAATCTTAAGAAATAGGGTCTCACCATGTTGCCCATGCTGGTCTCAAACTCCTGGGCTCAAGTGATCCTCTTATCCCAGCTACTCAATATGGGATTATAGGCCATAGGCGTGAGCCACTGCACCTGGCCAATCTTTTTGTTTTTTGTGAGAGTAGCTGGAACACATTTAATTTTCTAAGGTTAAAAACTTACGGCCAGGCGCGGTGGCTCACGCCTGTAATCCCAGCACTTTGGGAGGCTGAGGTGGGTGGATCACAAGGTCAGGAGTTCGAGACCAGCCTGGCCAAAATTTTGAAACCCCCGTCTCTACTAAAAAAAAAAAATAATACAAAAATTAGCTGGGCGCAGTGGCACCCGCCTGTAATCCCAGCTACTCAGGAGGCTGAGGCAGGAAGAATCACTTGAACCTGGGAGGCGGAAGTTGTAGTGAGCCGAGATCGCGCCATTGCACTCCAGCCTGGGTGACAGAGTGACACTCTGTCTCAAAAAA
>NW_016107367.1:709958-717199 GCF_001604975.1 Cebus imitator | reverse complement strand
AAAAACTTACTTTTGCTTAACTTAAGGAAACCACATGGGAGGTGTTCACAAGTGCACTTTTCATTTTCATTGCTGTCCTAAGTAGCTACCGGTGTACTCAGCCAAAACCAGCTTCAGACAAGTCACCTCTCTGTGGGGTAGGATGGGGGCTGACTTATTCTGTAAAGTGGGATTTTAGCAAACTACACTAAGAAGTAGGGTTTTCATGAAGAAAGTACATTTTGCTGCCTACTTGGAAGGAGTAGTTGAAATCCTTGAGCTGAGTCTGGTTTGGCGGCTTGTGCTCTTTTTCACAAACCCAGAGAGAGCATTCAGATGTTGACTGTAGTAATGCCTGTGCCCACCAGGTGGCACAGTTGCTTTATTTAAATGATAAGCTCGTTTTATTTTCAGCAACTTGTGGTAACTCATTTCTTGTTTTAATAAAAAAAAGATGCCACGATATTTGTTACTATCTTTTTAAAGAAATTTTGACATGTTTAGTTTGAGTGATGAGCGAGAAATTGGTGTCATGTTTCTTTTGTAGGACCTAATGCTACTGCAAATGGTAAAAAAAAAAATAGTTTTTTTAAAAAAGCTCTATGAAGGCTATATAAGCCTTGTCATCAGCCCACCGTATGGTGCCAGCCTACTGCTCTGCATAGAATATGCAAGATCACATGGTGTTCTGAATATCTGCAGTATCTTGGGGGGTGGGGTGGGGTGAGTTAAGGTTACGGTGGCAATTTTCATCTGCATTCCTCCCTTCTTTTGCATTTGTGACTTACTCAGGGTACTAGGGCATTTAGCTCACTGGATTAAAATGAATGTAGAAACAAATGAAGTTTAGCATCCATCTGTTACTTACCCCTGGTTTCCATCACTTCATCAACCACAGTTTTATTTTCTTAACTTTATTCAGGCTAGATACAGTATGTTGATAAGCCTTAGTTCCCTGTACCAAGGAGGCTGTTCTGATCTAAAGAGTCCTTCTTCCTCTGTCTGCTCTCCTCAAGAGATAGGACTGTGTTGCCCAGTCTGAAGGTAGTGAGTTATCTCAACTGATTGTTCGCAATTACAGATGGAACTCCTTGCTGTAGTCTCTTTCTGTTTCTCACTACTGCACCCAGCTGGTCTTTTTTAAAAGAAGGAAGGGAAGGGAGAATGAGGATGTCACATTCTGTTTTTAAGTGATATGAGGAAGCCCATAACTCATTCATCCATGCTCTCCATAATAGTAAGTTCTTATCCCCTTCAAAAGAGCTATTGGCTTGTAGCCTGTGTCTGTGTACCACTTTTAGGGTCAGAATGATGCACATCTTTACCTATCATAGGTTAGATGATTCTCCTTGGTTGTTTCAATAGGACTTTTCAAGTATTTAATAAAAAAAAATACACATCATGCAAATATAAAGTTGTGTTTTGGGGAGGGTGGAGGGAGCTTTCCGGCAAAAACAGGAAAGACTGCTAGACAAGTTCTAAAAGAGCTGTAACACATAAAGTTGCTTTTTTAAAGCAGAGTACAGTTAACCTAATGATGGATTCTTTTGCTTCCGACCGACAGATTGGAATGTCAGCCAAGCTGCACAAGGCAAGCCCACGTTGTTCGCCCTGCACAACGGGGAAGGGTGATGTGTGCAGATGCCCAGGCCCATAGAAATGTGCTGACATTTTCTTAAGCAGCATGGACTTTGCTCATTGACCTGATCAGTGTTTACTGAATGAGTCTCTGCCCTCAGTGACTCCTCACTTCCAGATAGGTGAATTTTTAATTGATAAGGGGCAGAATTAAGATTGTTGTTGCCAGAGTTGGAAAAGTCCCCACAGATCCCTGTTTTGTTTAAGAGCAGCTTGTTGTAGGTAGCTTATATTTCTCCTGCTCCTCTTTCTTCCTGTTTCGTCTTTTATCTACTGACTTTTAAGTATCTGCTTATCTTTTGTTTTTTTATGAGGGCAGCTGGGAACACATTTTATTTTCTTGGGTTGAGTGCTTATTTTTGCTTCACCTAAGGAAACCACAGCCTTTCAAGTAGTTTTGAAAAAGTGTACTTTTCATTTTCATTGCTGTCCTACCAGCAGCTGCTGGTATAACATTATAAAAGAACAAGGCAAGTGGTAGGAAGGGAATAGCATCAGGGATTCTCAAAAGTATGATAGATAACCGTGTCCCTTGATTAAAGAAACAAAAGCTGATGATTATGTAGAGTAGGAAAGCAGTAAGAGACAAGGTCGGTCAGCAGCATTGCTTGTGCAGATGGCTGTAGTCTAAGTAAATTCTAGTCTAGAATATTCTGTGAGGGGTAAAGAAGGGAGAAGGAGTACCTACTGTGGTGTCGTTTTCCCAGTTAGGTGATAAACCTGGCCTTATTGATGAGAACTAATTCTTGGGAAGGTCAGTACATTGCTAAAGATAACATAATCATTAAATACAGTGCTGAGTGTGTGCCATGTACTGCTAGACAACTCATTTTATTTTGAGATAGAGCCAGGATTTGACCTGGGTCTTTCTTACCCCGTACATAACCTGTGCTGCCTTTTATCTTGTGGGACAGGAAGCCTCGAATGCTGACATTGTGCCTATCACAGCACCCCAGGCATTCATTCAGCAAATGTTTGTCTAATTTTTGTTGGACATTGGGAACGATGAAAAGAATGAAAACTTATATATTTGCTAGTGGGTATTAGATGGTAATTCCTTTTACAGGTTTCAGGGCTCTCCATACATTAACTTAAGGAGCACATAGTAGACACACAATGTGTCTTTATTTAAGTAGTTACAGTAGAGCGCTTTATTCCTTTACTGTAGATTTGAGTCATCAGGGTGACCTCCAACAAAATTTTGAGACAGGGTCTCGCTCTGTTGCCTAGGCTGGAGTGCAGTGGCACAATCTCGGCTCACTGCAACCTTTGCTTCCTGTATTCAAGCAATTCTCCTGTCTCAGCCTTTCAAGTAGCTGGGATTACACGCACGCATCCGGCTAAGTTTTGTATTTTTAGTAGAGATGGGGGTTTACCATGTTGTCCAGGCTGGTCTCAAACTCCTGACCTCAAGTGATCCTCTTGCTTCACCCTCCCAAAGTGCTGGGATTACCAGTGTGAGCCACTGCACCCGGCCATCCAAGAAAATGTAGAAGTTATGTGACTTTAAAGGTCACCTTTGTAAGAATACCTTATTGTTTACAGTACGGCAGATGTCCTATATAACTTCAGCTGCAGCATTTGGAATCTACTGTGTTACTGTCTTACTGTTCCTACCACTAACTGATTCTTAAAAAACAAAAGAGATGAAAATGGAGTAGCATTCAATAAATGCTTGTGTGTCTCTTATAATTTGTAGCTAAATCTGGTTGGAGAAAGTGGCCACAGGCTTTACAGGCCTTGTTACTGATGTAGCAGGAGGGACTTTGAGCAGATAATATCTGCCCAAGAACCATCGGCAGGACTAGCTCCTGGACCCGCCCACATCAGGGCCTCCTGCATCACTTGTTCAGCCTGTGCATGTGTTTGCTCAAAGATCATGTCACTGGCGATCATACATACATTCCTTACTCAGTTAAGGTAAATACTAGTGTGCTCTCAGACTTGAGATTATACAGCAGAAGTTTAAGGTTCATTTGTTGTTCATTTGCCAAGTATTTATTAAAGGAAGGAACCCTTAAAGCCAGTTTCAAACAAGCAGACCTTCTCCAGAGTTCACCCTTCATTTACTGCAGATTGTTTTTGCCTTCTGTCCTTACATATCCTTGAGTGCATCTCATTACCTGGGTTTTAATCTGCTGGCCTGCCATTTGTTTTAGGTCTGGTGTGCTGCCATTTGCGTCTCATCTTGAGTATGAACCCACACATTACCTGTGTCTCTCAGCAGGATTCTGGAGCCACCTGTTCGAGCAGCCTCATCTGACATTTTTTTAGAAACTTAGAGCACTTTTATTTGGCATAATCTACTGTATTGTGAAGTGAAAAGCAAGGGACACGCTTTGGAGTAATTCCCTGCCCTGCTTTTTTTAAAAAAAAAAAAAAAGACAATCTCACCCTGTCTCCAGGTTGGAGTGCAGTGGCGATGTCGGCTCACTGCAACTTCTGCTTCTGGGTTCAATCAGTTCTGCCGCCTCAGCCTCCTGAGTAGGACTACAGGCATGTGCCACTGCACCCAGCTAATTTTTGTATTTTTAGTAGAGACAGTGTTTCACCATGTTGGTCAGGATGGTCTCAATCTCTGGACATGCGATCTGCTCGTCTCGGCCTCCCAAAGTTCTGGGATTACAGGCATGAGCCACTGCGCCTGGCCACTGCCCAGCTTTTTGAAATCATCAGTTTTGTGACGAGCTGTGGTCATTTCATTTGTCATTTACCGACTTTCAAGTAAATTGAAATTTTACTATAATCTGAGTGAAGTAACCAGTTTGTAACTATTTTAAGTATTAAAACAAATGGAAAATTAGTGGCTTAGTATTAGAATTAATATTGATCTGCAGTATATAATTAGTTGCTATTTGAATTGGATTGACTTTTTCTTTTGTCTATGGAATATTTTCCCCCAATTTTTAGAATACATGCTTCTCTATGAGAGTTGGAATTTTTTTTCAAAATTGATTTTTCTTTCCTAAATTGGTTGGACAGTTCTCCCAGAGCTGAGAGCATGCTTTGGGTATAATCACATAGCAAACTAAGATGTAGAAGCTTGGACTTCTATTAGGACCCCTCTGTTTACTCTGTGTCATAGTGGGAAAGTGGATCACTCTGAGCCAGTTTTCTTTAAGTTTGGCCATTATACCTAGAGAGTGAGATTTTGGAGCCAAGATGGAATAGGATTGTACTGCCTACTTCATACAGTTCTATGCTTCTTGATCTTTTTCTGAGACAGAGTCTCACTCAGTTGCCCAGACTAGAGTGCAGTGGCATGATCCTGGCTCACCACAACCTCCGCCTCTCAGGTTCAAGCAATTCTCCTGCCTCAGCCTCCCTAGTAGCTGGGACTTCAGACACCCGCCACCACACCTGGCCAATTTTTGTATTTTATTAGAGATAGGGTTTTACCGTGTTGACCAGGCTGTTCTCAAACTCCTGACTTCAGATGATCCATCCACCCCAGCCTCCCAAAGTGCTGGGATTACAGGCATGAGCCACTGTGCCTGACCTTTTTTTATTTTTTAAGCTTGTGTTATTTTTATAATTCATAAAGGAAAATCACGCATGAACATATGGCAGTGCTGTTGACTGCGAGTCCATTGTCTTTTCTGGTTCATTTGGGAAGAAAGACCAGACTATCCTTAGGGAGAAAATTGTTTATCTTTAGGGGTGGCAGCTTCTTCTGAAGACTGAGTCAATTTGTTTTCCTTGGTGTTTTCCATAGTACTTGAAAGCTAGCCACCTTGTATTGTGGTACATATTTGCAAGCAAATACTAAGCATTGGGTCATGTAGTCTATTTCTAAGAATTTCTCAAAACATAAAGAATGGTTTGTTTATTATTCAGCCTGAGCTGAGACTAAAAATGAACCCCAATTTCATATTTCTTTTTACTCCTAAAAATACTGTTTAAAATAATACTTGTTTGTTGAAGAAAATTTTAAGTAAAACTAAAGGTTTTTTCTTTTTTTCCTTTCCTTTCCCCTCCCCTCCCCTCCCCTCCCCTTTCCCTTTCCCTTTCCTTTTCCCTTTCCCTGTCCCTGTCCCTGTCCCTGTCCCTCTCCCCCTCCCCCTCCCTCTCCCATCTTACTCTGTCACCCAGACTGGAGTGTGGAGGCACAATCTTGGCTCACTGCAACCTCTGCCTCCTGAGTTGAGGTGATTCTTTTGCCTCAGCTTCCCAAGTTGCTGGGATTACAGCAACCTGTCACCACACCTGGCTACTTTTTGTATTTTTAGTAGAGATTGGGTTTCACCACGTTGGCTGGTCTCAAACTCCTGACCTCAAGTGATCCGCCCACCTCAGCCTCCCAAAGTGCTGGGATTACAGGAATGAGCCACCACACCCAACTCTGAGTAATTCTTTTCAAAAATTATTAAATTATTTTTAATGATTTAAAATAATGACAACATAGACAGGATCTGGCCTCCTGGCCTCAAGGGATTCCTCTTGCCTCAGCTTTCCAAAGTGTTAGGATTACAGGCATGAGCCTTATTCTCTTTTAAAGAAGACTCATAAGCTCATCACCCAGCAATAACTGCTGTTAATATTTGAGGATATTTATTCAGACGTTTCTCTGCGGGATCAATAACTGTATTATAATAATTCTATTTTGTTACCATCTATTCTTTATTTTTAGTCTTGTAAGTGGCAAATGTATTAGTCCTTTTTTATGCTGCTGATAAAGACATACCCGAGACTGGGAAGAAAAAGTGGTTTAATGGACTTAAATTTTCACATGGCTGGGAAGGCCTTACAATCATGGCAGAAGGCAAGGAGGAGCAAGTCATGTCTTAATGGATGGCAGCAGGCAAAGAGAGAGAGCTTGTACAGGGGAACTACTTTTTAAAAACATCAGATCCTGTCAGACTTAACTATCACGAGACTGGCACAGGAAGGATCAGCCTCCATGATTCAGTTACCTTCTACTGGTTCCCTCCCAAAACACTTGTGAATTGTGGGAGATACAAATCAAGATGAGATTTGGGTGGGGACACAGCCAAACCGTATCAGCATGCCTGAAATATACATGTATTATACATGTATATTAATTCTAGTGGACCATAGGCTGTACTCTTTCCCTCAGTTTGTTTACTGCTATCTCATCTTGTTTTTCAGTGGATGAGTACATTGCCATTGCCAAAGAAAAGCATGGGTACAACATGGAACAGGTAATACGGTTTTCTTTCTTTTGCTGTTAAAAATGAGTATTTTTAACTAAATTATATTTTTTCTTCTCTGTATTGAGTAGCATTGTTTCCTCATTAGCAACTTTTTGGTAACCACTAGTAGTGTTACACAAACTCTGGTCTCCTTCTTCTTGTTCAAGGTAAATATTAGAGGACCCTTTGATTTGAAAGACACATCTGTGCATTTCTGCAGATCTACAGCCTTTAGGACACTGATTACTTAGTGATTACTGAGCTGGATGCTTGAGCATAATGCTTTCTCATTTGATATGTGATTTGTTTGTCATTCTGGCTGTATAATGATGTTTTCTGACTCATGTTTTCACATTTTACCTAAAGCGTTTTAATATTCACCATTTTGAATCACTTTCAGCTTGTAAACATTTGACTAAAGTTTTCTTTTTTTTTTTTTTTTTTTTTTTTTTTTTTTTTTTTTTTTTTTTT
>NW_016107367.1:701810-709908 GCF_001604975.1 Cebus imitator | reverse complement strand
GCAATCTCTGCCTCCCAGGTTCAGGTGATTCTTGTGCCTCAGCCTCTCAAGTAGCTGGGATTATAGGCATACGCCACCATGTCTGGCTAAATTTTTATTTTTTTTTAAGACGGAGTTTTGCTCTTGTTGCCCAGGCTGGAGTGCAATGGCACAATCTTGGCTCCCTACAACCTCTGCTTCCCGGGTTTAAGTGTTTCTCCTGCCTCAGCCTCCTGAGTAGCTGGGATTACAGGCATGTGCCACCATGCCCAGCTAAGTTTGTATTTTTAGTAGAGATGGGGTTTCTCCATGTTGGTCAGGCTGGTCTTGAACTCGCCACCTCAGGTGATCCTCCTGCCTCAGTCTCCCAAAGTGCTGGAATTACAGGTATGAACCACTGCACCCAGCCACGCCTGGCTAATTTTTGTATTTTGAGTAGAGACAGGGTTTCACCATGTTGACCAGACTGGCCTTGAACTCCTGACCTCAGGTGATCCACCGGCCTTGGCCTTCCAATGTGCTGAGAGATCACAGGCGTGAGCCACCACACTCTGCCAAGGGTTCTTTTAAATATTGTTTGTAACATACTAATAAGAAATCCACAAGATTTATTTTTCTGCAAAAGTGTGATGATACCTTATTTTAGCATTAATGATTTACTTTAAATGCATCAAGTTGGATCAATGCTTTCTGTGGCCTTAATCCAGATCTTACAACCTGTAAGTTACTGACATTTCTCATTTTTCCTAATGGTAGAAGTTACCAAGAGTTTAGATTATGTGAAATTGTACACGTTTTTTGGGGATTGGCCTTACATTTACTCTATCCTGGACATTGAAGCTACTTTTAATTAGATGATTGCAAAATATACCTGTATTAATTGTTAAGGATGCTAGATTTCTCCTTTAAAATGATCATTAGTATGAAAATTTCCTATGTTATAATTGCAGTGTAAAAATTATCCTTAGCAACGTATTGCTGGATTATCTTGTCTTATCTCTTTTGTAATTTCTACTTTTATTTCTAAGTTGAGAAAACCTTTATGTATACACATATATATATAACTTAAATATATATACAGTTTTTTAAATAAAAGAACAATACAACAATTGTACTTTTATAAATTACTTTCTTCTTTTATATGTTGAGGCAGTAAAGCGTGGTGTTTGAAGAGCACAGATCCCAGAGCCATGCTGGTTTTATAGCCAGTGGCAAGTTGCTTAATTTCCTGGGTCCTCCATATTCTAATTTGAAAGTGAGAGTGATGGAGTTTACCTCACGAGGTAAATGAGTTAATGTACAAAGAGCATTTGACAAGGAGAATTCTGGGACAACGACAGAGTGTTGAGCACAAAGAGACTTTCTCCCCACCTAGATAGAAATTGCACCATTAGAACCTGTCTGATGTAACTATTTTGGAACTTTGGGGTCTACTGAGGGCTTGTAACTTTGGTCAGTTTTAGCTCCCAGCAAGCTAGCAGTTACCCATCCCCCATTTTAATCCCCCCTGGCAGGCAGCTGTGTGTTCCTGTACACTTGCATGTAGCTTGTAGGAAATGGGAAGGGCAGAAAGCGCCCTGTCCTCCAAATTCAGGATCAGTGCTCTGATTGCTGCTTCTGATCACAAAAGTGCAGAGAGGACCCCCACCTGCAGGTGTTGCATGCTCCTCCTCTCCAGCTGAGGTGACTTCCAGGGGACTCAGAGGACTAGTGTCCTTGCCCCCCCAGGCCCTCTTCATATTTCTCCTTTCACCCTTTTGGGAGCCAGGCATAAAGGCTGGGACTTTTGAAAGCAACTGCATATTAGGAGAAAGTCACCATGCCTGCCCGGGGAAAGGCAGAGCCTCAGAGAATCCGTAAGTTTATACCTCAGGCTGAGCCTCAGCATGGAGGCAAGCCTACAGCAACCAAAAGAAAGCCAAAACGGTAAAAACACAGCACACCCTGAGGAATAGTGTGATTGCGAGTTACTGCGTTACTAGATTCAAATGTTGTCCAGATTTTAACAGAAAAATCACAAAGCATACAAAGAAATGGTAAAGTATGCCGATTCACAGGAAAAAAATTAATCAACAGAAACTCCCTGGGAAAAGACCTTACTGGTAGATCTACTAGGCAAAGATTTTAAAGCAACTATCTTAAAGATGTTAAAAGAACTAATGGAAGATACAGAAAAAGTCAAGAAAACAATGTATGAACTAAATGGAAATATTAGTAAGGAAATGGAAAACCTAAAAGAAAACCAAAATGAAATTCTAGAGCTTAAAAGCTTGAAATGAAAAATTCACTAGAGTTGCTCAAAGGCAGATTTGAGGAGTCCCAAGAAAGAATGAGAAAGAACGTGAAGAAAGGACAATGGAAATTATTGATTGAGTCTGAGCAGCGGAATGAGAAAAGAGTGAACAGAGCCTAAGGTACCCTTGGGACACAATCAAGTGGACTAACATATGCATTATGGAAGTTGCATAAGGGGAAAGAGACAGGGACAGAGAGATTATTTGAAGAAATAATGGCCAGAAACTACGCAAATTTGATGAAAGATGTGAATATAAACATCCAAGAAACTCAGTAAACTCCAAGTAAAGATGGACTCAAAGACTCACCAGAGCACATAATGAAAAGACAGAGAATCTTGATAGCAGCAAGAGAGAACTCTAACCCATTACATGTAAGGGATCCTGAATAAGCTTATTAGGGTATTTCTTGTAAGAACCTTTGGAAGCCAGAAGGCAATGGGCTGATATATTCAAAGCAGTAAGAAGAAAACTGCCAACTAAGAATCCTGTATTTGAGAAAATTCTTTCAAAGGTAAAGGGGAGAAGTTAAGATATTCGCAGCTAAATAAAAGCTGCTAGAGAGTCTCTCTGAAGAGGCCATCATGGATCTGAAGTTGCCAGCTGGTAATCCTGTTGTCTGTAAATTGTTAAAGAATGTGAAGCCCATCAAGTCCATAAACGAAAGTTCCTAGGGGATGAAGAAACCGTGCATAAAGCCATGGAAGCCATGGCTGCGCAGGGCAAGGCCAAGAATTGAAGGCCAGCAGGCTGACTGCTATTTCAGGGAACCTTCTTTCTGCCCATACCATTCCTCTTCACCTCCCTGCTGCACATACCAATCACACTGACCACATCTGTAGGCACCTTATGATGGAGCTGCAGATGGGAACTCCTGGCCCCCATTTTCATTGTAACCACTTTTGTCTCATGCACCCACTCCCTTCATATGAACTAGTCAGAATAGCGCCTCTGGTGAAGGGAGAAATCTCTCCTTATCCAGGAGAGTTGAGAGATAGTGACTTGGGCTTTTGCCAGGGCTTTGTGTATTAAGGACCTTTGTGGGAGGAACCATGCTGTCCTGGCCAAGGAGGAGAAGCAGGAGAGCCTGTTTGACCCCAGGCGCCAGTCCTGTACTCTTTCTCAAGTCAGGCCACTCTGTCTGGGGAGCTCTGCTCATTCCAGAGGAAGACAAGTGTCACCTACATGGTGATGTGAAAAAACAACTGTTTTTTCCCTAACCCCAGATGAGGTTGCTCAAGAAGGTTGACAGCAATCCTGTATTAAGTTCATGTGTTGGATTTACATTTACAAAAAATTATATATAAAATACAAAACAAAAACCCACAGCAGTGGGTTTTAGAATCCCTCCCCTACCTTATTTTGTGGCAGTGAAATGCCTCTTGATCATGTTTAAGTATGTCTTTCACTGACTTGATTTCTGAGTTGTGTTCTAATTGCTTGGCCCTGCCATGTGGACCCAGTATTCAATCTTTTTTCCTAGATCAGTATAATAAAGGAGTAATGTACAATTTAAAATAAATAAAAGCTTGTGTCTTTTTGTTTGTGTGTGTGTTGTTGTTGTTGTGTTTAAGATGGGGGTTCACCATGTTGGCCAGGATGGTCTTGATCTCGCGATTCACCCACCTCGGCCTCCGAAAGTGCTGGGATTACAGGTGTGAGCCCACCTTGCCCAACTTGTTTATTTTGTTTTGAGACAAGGTCTTGCTCTGTCACCCAGGCTGGAGTGCAGTGATGTGATCATAGCTCACTTCAGCCTTGAACTCTTGTCAATCAAGCAGTCCTGCCTCAGCCTCCCAAGTAGCTGCAATTACAGGTGTGCACCACCCTGCCTGGCTAATTTGTTGTTGTTTATTTGTTTTTTATAAAGTCATGGTCTTGCTAAGTTCCCCAAGCTGGTCTCCAACTTCGGAACTCAAGTGATCCTCTCACCTCGGCCTCCCAAAGTGCTTGGGGTTACAGGTGTGAGCCACAATGCCCAACCTCAGATAATAGCTATAGAATATATACACAAGGAAATAGAAAGGAATTTATATCTTTCACTATCAATAATCAACTAAATATAAAAAGGAGGCCCAAAGCGGTGGCTCACGCCTATAATCCCAGCATGTCGGAAGGCCAAGGTGGGCCGATCACTTGAGCTTAGGAGTTGGAGACCAGTCTGGGCAATATGATGAAACCGTCTCTACAAAAAAAAAATTAGCTGGGTGTGGTGGTATGCACTTGTAGTCCCAGCTGCTTAGGAGGCTGAGGCAGAAGAATCGCTTGAGTCTGGAGGGGGAGGCTGCAATGAGCTAAGATCATGCCATTGTTCCTCTAGCCTGGGCAATCAGAATGAAACCCTGTCTCACAAAAAGGAAAAAAAAAAAAAAAAAACAAACCATTAAAAGGAGACAGTAATTCAGGAAATGAAGGACATAAAAAGCTTTAAGGAATATACAAAACAAAATAGCAAAATGACAGAACTCCCTCCTTATCAGTGATTACTTTAAATATAAAAGGATTAAACTTTCCAAACCGAGGACAAAGACTGGCAGAACGGGTAAAAAATATAGGATCCCACTATATACCATGTACAAGAGAGTTACATTAGTTCCAAAGACACGAATAATTTTAAAGTGAAAGTGTGGAAAATGGTATCCCATGCAAGTAGTAACGAAAAGAAAGCAGGAGTGAGTATGATAATGTCAGTCAAAACGGACCTTATAAGTTAGACAGGGACATTCATTGTTGGTGGGAATGTAAAATGGTACACTTGCTGGGGAAAACAGGATGGCAGCGTCTTAAAAAATTAAAAATAGAATTACCATATTCCACCAGTTCTACTTCTGGCCAAAGTGGGTAGATTGCTTGAGCCCAGGAGTTCAAGACCAGCCTGGGCAACATGGCAAAACCCTCTCTCTACAAAAAGCACAAGAGATTAGCCAGGCATGTGATGTGTGCCTGTAATCCTAGCTACTTGGGAGGCTGACGTGATCAAGGAGGATTGCTTGAGCCTGGGAAGTGGTGGCTGCAGTGGGTGCCACTGCACACCAGCCTGTGTGACAGAGCCATACCCTGTCTCAAATAATAATAATAATAATAATAATAATGATAACAATAATTGTTTTTTTTGAGACAGAGTTTCACTCTTGTCACCCAGGCCAGAGTGCAATGGTGTGATCTTGGCTCCCTGCAACCTCTGCCTGCCAGGTTCAAGTGATTCTCCTGCCTCAGCCTCCTGAGTGGCTGGGATTATAGGCATCCACCACCACACCTGGCTAATTTTTGTGTTTTTGGTAGAGACCGGGTTTTGCCATGTTGGCCAGGCTGGTCTCAAACTCCTGACCTTCAGGTGATCCACCTGCCTCGGCCTCCCAAAGTGCTGGAATTACATGCGTGAGCCACCTCACCCTGCCAGTAATAATAATCTTAATAGACACAAAATAGAATGATAGTTGTCAGGGGCTGGGGGTAGGGAGGAATAGGGAGAGGCAACAGGAGCTTTTGTTTAATGGCTACAGAGTTTCCCTATCACAAGTTGAAAAGAGTTCTGGGGTTGGATATTGGGATGGTTGTACAACATTATGAATGTATTAATGCTACTGAACTGTACAGTTAGATGGTTAAGTGGATAAAATGTATGTTATTTAAATATCACTACAATTATGAAGACTAGGAAAAGGGGCGTCTGACAGTGTCTGCCACTTATCACTGTATATGAGTTAGTTTGTCTAAATATGAAGTAGTTCTTTCTTACTTTTCTTTTTCCAGTTTCATTTCCATTTTCTGTGCTTTTTGTTCAATCTAAAATTTCACTGATATCATTTTTGTAGGCTCTTGGGATGCTCTTCTGGCATAAACATAATATTGAAAAGTCATTGGCTGATTTGCCCAACTTTACCCCTTTCCCAGATGAGTGGACTGTGGAAGATAAAGTCTTATTTGAGCAAGCCTTTAGTTTTCATGGGAAAACTTTTCATAGAATCCAACAAATGGTAAGTAGATGAGACCACTGAGTTTTAACTACTTTTTTCTCTTAGCTACTCTTTTCTGCAGCATACTTGAGATAGGGATATCATACTCAAACATGATATTCCTGTCCTGTCGGCTGTGATTGGACCCTCCTCCCGCCCAGTCCTTCCCGTTGGGACTCCCAGAAGATTAGACCCATGCGAAGGATCTCTGATGGTTGTCTGAGGTGGTTGTCTGAGGCTCTGGCTGCCTGGGGACAGCTGGCTTATTTACGTTCTGGAAAGCTCTTCAGTAGACTCCTACTTAAAAGCTTACTAACATTTGCATTAAGTGTTAAAATGAATTTTTTTTAAAACAAACTAAGTTTTATTTAAGGACTTTGGTTATGTGAAAACTCTGATTCATCTTGAACTGATTTTATCAGCTCGTATTGACTGTTTCACTTACAAACTTCAGTAATTTAAAATATATATTGATAAGAATTCATTTATCAATTTTTTCTTATCAGAGAAAAGGACTATGGCTTCAGATATATCTGAAGATGTAAGAGTGATCCTTATTAAAGATGTCTAAACATTTGATTTTTAAATATTACTTTAGTATTTAAATAGACCAACTGTTTTTTTATGTTTAGCTTCCTGATAAATCTATAGCAAGTCTGGTAAAATTTTACTATTCTTGGAAGAAGACGAGAACTAAAACCAGTGTGATGGATCGCCATGCCCGGAAACAGAAACGGGAGCGGGAGGAGAGGTGAGCGTGTGGCTGGGGTGTTGTCTAACCACTGGGGGGTTCTAAGAGCCCCACATACAGACAGGCAAGGGAGAATGACTGCTTTTCCTCCTGCGCCTTCCTGGTGAAACCACATGTTCATGAGATGTATTAAGATGTATTAGAGCGTGTTACATTATTCAGGTACTTTTCTCATCACTTTTTCCCTGCCGTTGGTGAACTTCCATTTTGAATCAGTTAACTGACTCATTTTTTATTCCCTGCTGCTTTAAGAGGAGTGGCTCGTTTTAATAAAAAAGAATCTTTTATTTTGTAGTTTGAGGTTTAATACGGTATATTTTTACAAGATTCATTTGGCGTGTTTTTACATTTGCCATGTGGAAACAAAAATATAGAAATATAGTTTAAAATTGCTTCTTCCTTTTTTGACCATCTGTTTTTTGTGTGTGTGAGTGAGAAAGAGAAACATTTTATAATTTCTTAGTAAGGATTTTAGTTTTCAGGATAGCTTAGTATGGAGAATACTTCTTAACCATCACTTCCTCAGTCTCGTATGTAGTACAGAGAAGTAGAATGGCCAGGTACTCATACTCAGAAATGGATTCTAGTCTCAGCATTGAAGATTCCACATACACATTCACAAGCTACACTGGGATGTTTAAGGTCTTTAATTTATTTTTAAAAATATGTAAAATTGTACATACAGGCATGTGAGTTCAACATGCATCTTCCCCAAGCCTCTGTTTGCCTCAACTAAAATGAGGATGTTAAATCCAGAAGGTAGCACACAGACCTAACAGTATTTTTGTTAGGGTGGTGGGATATATAGGTGGCTTTTAAAAAATCGTATTTCCCACATTTTCTGTAATATTTTTGTCAATTAATAATACAAAATATGCCAGGCGTGGTGACTCATGCCTGTCATCCCAGCACTTTGGGAGGCTGAGGCAGGTGGATCACGAGGTTAAGAGATCAAGATCATTCTGGCCAACATGGTGAAACCCCATCTCTACTAAAAATATAAAAATTAGCTGGGCATGGTGGTGGGTGCCTGTAGTCCCAGCTACGCAGGAGGCCGAGGCAGGAGAATTGCTTGAACCCAGGAGGTGGAGGTTGCAGTGAACCAAGATCACACCACT
>NW_016107367.1:698957-701773 GCF_001604975.1 Cebus imitator | reverse complement strand
AAAAAAAAAAAAAAAAAAAAAACCACATAATATTATTAATAATAATACAAAATACAATGAAGGAGGATGAAATATATGGTCCCCAGTGTCCTGTCTCAGGATGGAATTTTATTTCAAATGAAAGAGTAACATATGAGAACACATTGAGTATCACTTTTGGAAAATTCAAACTTCTTGGACCAAGTATAAATTGAGAGTGACGTTAAGAACATCTCCAAAGCTTTTAGATTGTAAGAGTCTATAAAATTATTGACCATGATACATCTAGATATTTTTGCCTCTGACTTACATACTAGCAGATCTATTTACGGATGAATAATTTACTAACTTTTAATTAAGCTTTTTCATTTTCCTAGTGTACTGTCTGTATAGTAAGTCTGTTACTACAAGCAGGTGCAGTTTACTAAGCAGCAATCAAAATTGAATAATGCAGAGTGGATTGAATATCCTTGAGTATGAAATAAGAATACCTGCCAATGCTCTTCCATTTTTACTCCCTGGGGGCTTTTTCAAAAATCTTTTGCATTGCTCATGATGGGGCCAAGAACTGTTCTGCCTCCACCTCCCATGTACACCTAACCACTTTTGGGATGCAGGGATGGAGATGCTGCAGCAGAACCTGATAAATTGTTGGCTTTCTAACAGGACTTGCCTATGAAAGTCATGGCAGGGACTGGGAGAAAATTTCCTTAGCCAAAGGCTTTTTCTGCTGTGGACACTCTTTCCTCAGCTAGAGCTTCCTGCTACCTTGGTGGAGGGTGGGAAGGAGGTGGCACACAGTGGGCGTGGTCCCCTGGGATGGATTCAGAGGTGGGCAAACTGGGGCAGGCTACATGACTTCTGTAGACTTAGTTTTCTCATTTTTTAGAGTTGCATTCCTTCCTACACCGGGGCTTTTTTTTTTTTTCCTTTTTTTTAAGAAATACTACATTCAGGATATTACAAAAAGCATTTAAAGTGCTATACCAGTATTAGTTTTCTTTTTAAAATTAAACTTACTACTCTTTTTTTGAGACAGAATTTCACTCTTGTTGCCCAGGCTGGAGTGCAATGGCCTGATCTCAGCTCATTGCAACCTCCACCTCCCGGGTTCAAGCAACAGATACTTTTTCTTGCTTCAGCCTCCCAAGTAGTTGGGATTACAGGCATAAACCACCACACCTGGCTAATTTTGTATTTTTAGTAGAGACAGTGTTTCTCTATGTTGGTCAGGCTGCTGTGGAACTCCTGACTTCAGGTGATCTCCCTGCCTTGGCCTCCCAAAGTGCTGGGATTACAGGCATGAGCCACAGCACCTGGCCTAAACTTAATTTTAAAACATCAGTTGTCCAGGACATCAGAAAAACCTCAGTCTTTGTGCGGCCTTGAGTGGAAAGATGGTACTTGAAAAAGGATTTTTTTACTTGTTGGTAAGTTGTTCCCAATGCAGTCGAAATTTATTCTCTCATAATTTTTCAGTTTTGTTTAGTCATCATATCCTAGTTCTCAATAGATAATTATGGGGAAATGTAAATGCATTTTCAATTTGATATTTTCAGTTTACACATATAGAACAATAGTATTCTAGATCTGGACTGAGAAGTTAGGACTCTATTTTAGTAGTTTTTCATTTAGACTGAAAGAACTATGGAATTGGTATTCTGTTTGAATTATAAAGGTGTTTTTATCTCAGCAGTCTGAAAACATATACTAATTGTATATTAAATCTGCCATTAAATCAATTTATTGTTTATATTTGTGTAGTAAAATTAATACACAATAACCAGTCACTTGTTCTTGTCTTCCAGTGAGGACGAACTGGAAGAAACAAATGGAAATAATCCCATTGACATTGAGGTTGATCAAAACAAGGAAAGCAAAAAGGAGGTATTTCCCCCCGTATTGTTTAGGCAGATAAATTTTATTACCAGTTTCATAAATAAAACATTTCTCTTGCTTGTGCTATGGGGAAAGCAGCATGATACGGTTTTCTTTTTTCAACAGTACTATCTTTGCTTTATAGATCGTAGAATTTTGTTTGCCATTAAATATGAATAAAGGAAGCCTTAAAGGAAAAATAATAGCATTAATGAGTAATGATGTTCCCTAGGGCAGCAGTCCTCACTGACTTCCCTTCTAAGCTGTTAGCTCAGTAGGCTAGCAAGTGGTCTAGTGAATTCAAGGCAGCCTTAGGGGCCTCCATTCACTCTAGCTGCTCTGGCTTCTGCCCGTCCTGGGCACCCATGTCGTGCCTAGGATGACTGCAAGGAGCTGGCCCCATTACTCAGAAGCAGCAGTGTGGTCAGACCAGGGCAAGTCAGGACCATCCTCTCACACGTGGTGATTGTTTCATCTCACTCATGATTTACAGTATCATTACAGAAGAGATTTTAGTTTCTGGATTCAAAGGACTTATAAACCCTTATAATTGTATGTAACTTTTCCATAGGTTCATAGAGGTGTTTTTCGGAAAACAGAGTCCATAGTTTCAATAAAATTTCTCAGAGAGTTCTCTCTCCCTGCTCCAAAATATAAGGACAGTTATTTTAAGCCTAGAAAAACAGAAGGGTCTAAATATATCTAAACTTTAAAATGACATCAGTAATATATGCTTCTTACAGATAAGGTAGGAAATACAGCTAACTGAAAGAAAAAAATTAAAGTGATTTATAGCATTATCATCCATAATGATTGTCAACATTTTGGTGACTTTTTCCTGAGAACTCTCAGAAAAATGTATATGCCTGTATATTGATAATTCTGAATCTAGTCACTTTTTAAAATATATAAAATGGGATCTTTGTAATTTTTAGACCCTTTTCAATTTATTCTACTTT
>NW_016107367.1:697617-698769 GCF_001604975.1 Cebus imitator | reverse complement strand
TTTGAGACAGGGTGCTGTGGCACCATCATGACTCACTGCAGCCGCCAACTACTGGGCTTAAGCAATCCTTCTACCATGGCCTCCTAAAGTGCTGGGATAACAGGCAGGAGCCACCATGCCCAACCCCTTGAATTTTCTTTTTTCTTGAGACAGATGCTCACTGTGTTGTCCAGGCTAGAGTACAGTAGTGTGATCCCGGCTTACTGCATCCTCCGCCTCTGGGGTTCAAGCGATTCTCCTGCCTCAGCCTCCCGGGTAACTGGGACTACAGGCACATGTCACCAGACTCCACTATTTTTTAGTTTTTATTTTTTTTGTATTTTTAGTACAGATGGGGTTTCACCATGTTGGCCAGGCTGGACTTTGAATTTTTTTGTGTCAACTATATTTGTATACATAGCTATGTGTTCTTCTGTCACATGAATGTTTCATAATTGAGTTAATTTTACCCTATGTGAATTTGAGTTGTTTATTCCCCCTGTGCTTTTATAAACAATGCTATATTGATTCTCACATAACACAGTATTTGTGCATGTAGGTATTTTTCATTAGAATTAATTCCTGGAAGTTGAATTGTTGAGTCAACGTGTTTTAGATACATTGTTAAGGTTTTTTTTGTTTGTTTGTTATATACTACCAAATTGGAAATTGGTCAGTTTTTTCTCCATAATTTATATGACTTCCCAAATAATATCCTGAGGTTTAGCTAAATTAGATTGTTTGGGAAATCAAATTGTAGTTCGAGTTTTTCTTAAGTTTTGTTCTGATGCATTGCTATTTACCAGGTTTTTCAGTGGCACATTTTAAATGAGAGAAAACACTTGATTTTATACAATTTTTATAATTCTTATTTAATGTGATTTCTGATTCAGAAAGAAAATGGTTAAATCATAGTTTCTTTAAGTATTAAAATGTTATTTGAACAGACGTCAGTAGGCGATCTTTATTAAATATCGTCCCATACAGAGCATAGTTCATTGTCTGTTAATATTTTTGTATTACCTGCTTGTTGAAGAAACTACCACTACCGTCATAGTTTGCAGTGCCTTTAGCTCAGTCTTTTAAAATATGGAGCAGAAAGTCGTATTTTCAGCTTTATCAGTGAATGCTAATGCACGAACAAGATGAAATTATGAGCAATTATAAGAACTT
>NW_016107367.1:664939-697473 GCF_001604975.1 Cebus imitator | reverse complement strand
CAAGCGATTCTCCTGCCTCAGCCTCCGGAGTAGCTGGATTACAGGCGTGCACAATCACGCCTGGCTAATTTTTGTATTTTTAGTAGAGACGGGGTTTTACCATGTTAGTCAGGCTGGTCTTGAACTCCTGACCTCGGGTGATCCACCCACCTCCCAAATGTGCTGGGATTTATAGGTGTGAGCCACCACATCCGGTGATATATTCTTTAACTTGACAAGATTTTACTGTGTTTCATTTCTGAAGGTTTTGGTTTTACAGAAAAAAAAAAAATTAATAGCAGTCATGCATCTTAAAATAAGATATATTATTTTAGAATAAGTTGTATAAGTTGCCCTAAAAATTGTGTCATCCAAAAAGAAAAGGTGTGTAAAAAGTAATAGTAGAATGTAGATAAATACAGATGGATGTGTGTGTGTGTGTGTGTGTGTCCATCTACAAAACTCACCAGCAGATAATACAGATTTTTTTCTTTGTATATTACTAGAGAAAGCTGAAAATTCTTATTTTCATTGGCTTAAAATGGCAGAGTAAGGAAGTATTTGTGCAAGAAAGAATAGAACACAGTTCCATTGTGTTGAGGCAAAGCTCAATAGCCCAAATTTTGTCTTGTTAGCTGCCTGTTAGAATTAGTAGATCTTACTTGGTTCTGATAGGGCATGGTATTTGTCTTAGATTGTTTTGTGCAATGTTAAGGAAATAAATATGTTTATTATTACTGATCATTTGACATTTTTTTTTGTTTCATTCATTACGTATATGTATCATACAGGTGCCCCCTACTGAGACAGTTCCTCAGGTCAAAAAAGAAAAACATAGCACACAAGCTAAAAATAGAGCAAAAAGGAAACCTCCTAAAGGAATGTTTCTTTCTCAAGAAGATGTGGAGGCTGTTTCTGCCAATGCCACTGCTGCCACCACGGTGCTGCGACAACTAGACATGGAATTGGTTTCAGTCAAACGACAGGTACTCATAAGCCCATTCTTGGAGGTAAAAGAGTTAATTAGCACTTGAGAGGTGTTTCTGTTAATCACATATTTGAATGTTCTCTTTCCACAAATCTGAAAGGAGCATTTTGTTTCTAAAGAATTAAGACAGATCTTGAGTACTAGCCCATTGATTTTTTTTTTCTTTTTAATGAACATAATAAATTGAAGCATATGGATATAGTGTCATCTGAAAGTATTTCTGAAGTATATAGGAAAGCATATGAATATCATATTTATATATATATGTGTCTGTGTTTTTGTGATTTTTCACAATATGAACACACCCGAGTAACCTGCATCTGGACCAAAAAATGGAATGTTGCCCCCCATGCATTTTCCCTCCTGGTCACTGTTCCACTCATGAAATGCTACATTCCCTCAGCAGCTCCACCTCTCTTTTATTACCTGACTCCTCCTTGTAGGTTACCACTGTTCTGATCTTTTTTATTTTATTTTCGAGACTGTGTCTTGTTTTGTTGCCCAGGCTGGAGTGCAGTAGTGCGATCTTGGCTCACTGTAACCTTTGCTTCCAGGGCTCAAGTGATCCTCCTACCTCAGCCTCCCAAGTAGTTAGGAGTACAGGCACTCGCCATTATGCCTGGCTAATTTTTTGTATTTTTTAGTAGAGGTGGGGTTTTGCCATGTTGCTGAGGCTGCTCTTGAACTCCTGAGCTCAAATGATCCACCCACCTCGGCCTCCCAAAGTGCTGAGATTACAGGTGTAAGCCACCACACTTGGCCCTATTCTGATTTTTAAAACCATAGATTTTTCTCTGTTTATATGGTCCTGTTTATTTTATGTCTGGCTTTCTTTCAACCTGAGAGCTAAGCACTTTTTCAAAATGGTCCTGTTATTTTATGTGTGGTTGCACATCAGTGTTTCCCAGCTGCAGCGCTATTGCCATGTTGGGCCTTCCTCTGCACTGTAAGGTGTTTAGCAGCATCCCTGGTCTAAATGCTAGTAGCACCCTCCCCCTATCAGTTGTGGCAACAGAAATGTCCCTAGGCATTACCAGATTCCCTTTGGGGGCAAGATTGTCCCCAGTTGAGAACCACTGCTCTACATCATTGCCACATTTTGGTAGTCTTAAATTTTAGCCCTTCTAATGGGTTATAATGATACCTCATTGTACTTTTTATTTGGCAGTTCCCTGATGACTCATGAAGTTGCTCACCTTTTCATCCATTTGTTGACCATGTGGATATCCTCTTTTGTGACATGTCTACTCAAGTCTTTCATCTGTTTTTTTCTGTCAGGTTGCATATTTTCTTAGTGGTTTATAAGGTGTTCTTTAGTCTCTGAGTTGTTTTCTACAACTTGTATTGTAAATACTGTAAATATGTTTTTCATTCTGTGACTCTTAATGGTATCTTTTGATAAACAGTAATGCTTAATGTTAAGGTAGTTTCTTAGTCTTCTCAAGTTAGTGGTTTTTGAGTTCTGTTAACCTTTCTCAAGTCACCTCCCATGCTGATTTTAGAAGTGTCGTTTTACCTTTTACATTTTAATCTAGAAATGTTTTTCTGTATTTGTTGTCACATGTTGAATAATCACTGTTTTATTTTCATATGAGTATCAGTTTGGCCAAGTATTTACCGAAGAAACTTTTCTTCTTTGCAATGCAGCAGGACCTTTGTTTTACATCCAGGGTCTGTATGGGTATGGAACTGGTTTGAGGTTCTCTATTCCTTTGGTCTGTTTGTCCATCCTTCACCAATACATACTGTCCTAACTTTATGTGCTTTATAAATGTAGATATCTGGTGTAATGTAAGTTCTCCAACATTATCTTGGTTATCACTGGCCTTTTAATTTCCATATAAAATTTAGAATTACTTTATCAATTTTCAGAAAAATAATGCTATTAAAATTTTGATTGGGATTGTATTGTATCTATAGACAAAAATGGAGAATTCACATCTTTATTGAGTTTCCTGATCAGTGAACATGATATACTCCTCTACTTGTATATGTCTGTAATTTCTGTCAGTGTTGTGGTGTTTACTGTGTAAGAACTTACACATCTTTTGTTAGTTATTCTGTGATATTTGGTATTCTTTTGGTGCTCTTATAAAAGATATTGTTTTTTAAATTACCTTATAGTTGTTTTTGCCTGCTATGTGGCTTATTTTAATCAGATTGCATGGTACATTTAAACTGAAAATTCAACCTAGTAGTTAAGTACTGCTCTTTCATTCTCTTTCTGGAATTCAGTTCCAGAAACCCATCAGCAAGTTGTTGACTAACAGTTTATTTTTGGTTTTTGCTGCTTTTGGTTAATCTTGGTGGTTCCCTTGGAAGGTTAAACAGGAGGCCGACTGTCATCTCATAGATGCGAAGAGCATGGTGTGTGGCCGTCGTTCTTGTGGTTTAGGGAAGGAGCCCAGACCAGGACCCAAGCGCACCCTGTGTGCTCAGAGGAGCAGCTTCTTGTCATGGTTGCTGTCAGCTGTACTCTAATCTTAGGAGAATCACTTAATCTTTCTGGGCCTCTTTTCAAATGAGATTTAATCTTGGCCTGCCTGATCTCAATGTCCTGGCTGCTGTGTGAGAGAGATTTGAAGCTCTGTTAGCGTTGGAAGGACTCTCTCTGAGGTTATGAGCTCTCGTTGATGTTGTCTCCTTTCTCCCTCTGCTGAATGAGCTCCTGGTGGTTGCTGTTTAATATATTGAGGAAAGAAAAAGAGACCTTCCTCTTCCACAGAGGTGTTATTGACTGCATAGTATCAGAGTGAAAAGATCCTTTGGTTTTCAGAGCAGGGTCAAGAGCAGGAATTTTTAAATTTGAAGGTAGCTCACAATTATGAAGAGGGAAGACTGTCTCACGAAGAGAGGAGGTAGGTTATTTACTTTCCACAACCTTTTAGGGCTACAGTTCGTAGTGTGTTCACTGCCAGATGTGCTTCTAGACTCAAAATGGGCAGTCAGTCCACAGGGGCCACTTGTTTGGAGGCCGCCGTGTTTGGTATATCAGGGATACATTCTGAAAATAACAGAAAACTGGACTAACAGCACCTTAAACAATTTAGGGTCTATTTTTCTCAAATAGCAAGAAGTCCCCTCGTCAGTGGTCTGGTGTTAGCTCATATGTTCTGTGATGCTCTCAGGGAGCCAGGTACTTTTCAGGGCTTCTACGCTGCCGTCCTCAGCTGTTGGCTTTTCATCTTGCTTGCTGCCGCATGTTGGAAGCTACAGGAGCCATTTGCAACCTCACATCTGCATTCAGGGCAGTATGAAGAGGAGGTGGGGGTGGAGCTAACCTGTCTGCCCCTTTTAGCAGGAAAAGCAAAAGCCTTACTAGAAGCTCTTTAGCTGAATTCTATGTGCCCACGTGTTACGTACTGCTCTTCCTCCTTCCCAGAACGTAATCAGCCTCTACCAGCGAGAAGGGTGCTGGGCATGTCTCTTAAATTAGCCAGTGAACAGTGCTGGTTACTTTAGGTCTTTCCCTGAGCGGAGAATGAAATAATCTGACATAAAGAGGAATCACTACGCCCACAGTAAAGCAGAATGACTGAGGGTTGGGGGCTGGGGGCGGGTGTGTCTAGTAGGGCCCCAGGACAAGTGGATGGCTTTTCCATTTTTAATTTTGTTTTTTCTTTAAATACTGATTACTTTTGCATCCTATTTCTTACCTATTTCATTGGCACTCACTTTCTTTCCAGTTGGCATGATGGTGGCAGCTAATCTGTTTTTTCTGCTTAATAAACACTAGATGTTTGGGGGTAGGGTGGTTATTTTGTTTTTTGGAGATGGGATCTTGCTGTGTTGTCCCGCCTGGGACTGTACTGATGCAGTCATGGATCACAGTAACCTCAAAGGCCTGGGCTCAAGCAGTTGCCCACCTCAGCCTTCCAAGAAGTTGGGGCTACAGGTGAGCACCACCATGCCTGGTTCATTTGTAAAATTTTTTGGTAGAGACAGGGTCTCGCTGTGTCATCCAGGCTGGTCTTGAACTCCTGGGCTCAAATGATCCTTCCTGCCCTTGGCCTCCCAAAGCGTTGTGATTACAGGTGTGAGGCACTGCACCAGCCTAATTTTTTTGGCAGAGTCTGGCTCTGTCACCCAGGCTGAAGTGCAGTCTCGGCTCACTGCAACCTCTGCTTCTTAGGCTCAAGACACCCCCCTACCTCAGCCTCCCAAGTAGCTGGGATGACAAAGCCTCAATATTTCTGGTACAAAAAAGGGATTAGGAAGAAAGGTATAGGCTACTGAGCATTTAGAGCTAGCTTTTAGTTCAGAACTTGTAGACGATTTTACGTTTAATCTCTCTGCTACTTTTATAGTGTTACTTAATCACAGTGCTGCAATGTGTACCCATTTTTGTACTGTCTATGAACACCCAGCCAGAATGACAAGAGTGGTCTGTTTCACTGGAATGTGAAGAGGACACCTAGGCCCTGACTGTTTCTTGCCAGAAGTTACTGTGTTACTGTGTTATGTTTTTAATCAAAAAGGAATTGAGTGAACGTAATCAGAGCACTTTGCAGTTTTCCTGGGTTTTTGGTTAACTGAAAGAGCACTGAGCAAGAGCCTAAGATTGTTCTATCTAGTATGTCAGCCAGCAGCCCCACATGTGGTTTTTTAAATTTAGATGAATTACAAGTGAAAAAATTAAAAAATTTTTGGGTAGCATCTTCTACTTATGAATGTCTTTTACATTTTGCTTGAGAAAATCAAGCTCTTTTTCCCTTGGCTTTCTTAGTTGCTTGTGTGATTATTCAAAGATGAAAAATGCTGGAATCAGAGTTCACTGATGCTTGACACAGATGTGCCCTCTGCTTGGAGTAGAGGGAAGGTAGCCTGCCTCTGTGGCCTGTCTCATTCAAGGGCCTATGGGAAAATTAAAGAGCAGCCATGGCCTGGGTGGTTGGTATTGTTTGTGGCCTTTCTTTTGATTGATTAAGGGCAGTGAAAGATTACCTTGAACCAAGAGGCAGTAATGTGGAAAAAGATAATTTGTAAGAAAATTAAGAAGTGAGAAGACTTAATCCAAGTTAGACTTTCTGGAAAACTCAACTGACATTGTGTTCTCCCCTGCTCCCCCATCATCAAAGAAATCTACTCCTGCACTTCTGCCCTGTGTAGAAGCGGTAGACAGCACAGTGATGTAGGGGTGCTGTGGGTCTGCGCCTGCAGTTCTGCTCTAAAGCCGGGGCCTTCCAGTCTTAACTCTGGCCGCTCTGTTACTTCAGCTCAAGCCTATGTGGTAGGAAACCCAGGCATTTCTTTTGTCTTTAATATAAGACTCCAGGTAGGTGTTTTGCTGCTCGGGTATCACCTGTTAGGAAGCTGTGGATCCAGGACTACATACGTGAGAGCTCTTTCATCTCCTCCTCCTTGGTTGTACTTTCCCTGTTGCTCTGAACAAGCAAATAATAAATCTAGTTAGATGCTTCAAAGAATACCATAGGGACCTCACAATTCAGCTACAACAAATGATAGTAACGTTTTTACTCTTGGGATTTTGTTTATTTACATTTTTAAGTTCTGTTTTCATACCTTTATACAAGTTTTTACTTTTTAAATGAAAATTATTTTTTCCTTCTAGATCCAGAATATTAAACAGACAAACAGTGCCCTCAAAGAAAAACTTGATGGTGGAATAGAACCATATCGACTTCCAGAGGTAGGATTATGTTAACATCATCTCAGAAATCATACTCAAGTTTTGCATGTTTAAGAATTAAAACCTGTGTGATAACATCTTCAGTATACATCTCTTGGAAGAGTATATGGACATAGTTTTATGAACTTAATTAATGTTAAAATTCTGATAGAGAAAAAGAAAGGTTCATTAAACTCAGAGGGACATATTCATCTCCAAATGTAATGTGCTAAAATGACTCATTTGGATATCCAGGTCATTCAGAAATGTAATGCACGTTGGACTACAGAAGAGCAGCTTCTCGCCGTACAAGGTATGGGGAAGGTTTTCTTCTAAAGGGTTTAGGGGGCCAGGTGTGGTGGTGGCTCACACCTGTAATCCCAGCACTTTGGGAGGCCAACATATTTGCTTGAGCCCAGGAGCTCAAGGCTGCATTGATCCATGATCATACCGCACTGCATTCCAGCCTGGACAACAGAGTGAGACCCTGACTTTAAATTATAAAAGGGGGGAAAAAAGAGTCTGGAGGCATTGGTAGATTTTAGGGAAAAAGTTATGTCCCCTCCCACTGTCAGCCCCTATTTATTTAGAAATAGGTTCTTGGATGATTATGTCCTAGTGGATGTCATTGTAGCCAGATTACTGCATTCCTTTGGGCTTTTTTCTTCTCCTTTCCCACACAAGTTGTAAAAACTTACCTAGAACTCTCAGTTTTCTAAAGGTGCGAGTATTTTATTTTACTAGTTACTCGTTGAGCTCCCACTCTTCAGGAAGTACAAAACCCCAGAAGAAGCAGATAGAGTGTTCGGATTTTAAGGTTGGAGACACTTTGGACCTGCGATACCGAAAAGGTGAATGCAGAATGTCCTCAGCCCTAGGGCAATTTCTGGGTAACTTCAGTTGTTGAGTGACATGTAATGGGAAAACAGATATCAAAACAACAGGGTCAGTCGTCTCCAGAATGTGTCTAGAATTGACCGGTACTTTTTCCTACTCTTACAGCACACAAAATTAGTGCCTGCTATTAAAAGCCTGTATGTTTTCTTATCTGGTTAAAGAGGTAAATCTCAACTGTGGTTTTAAAAAATTGTTTTTCTCTTGTATTTTTAAAAAATGCTTTCTTACATCCTTAGCCATCAGGAAATACGGCCGAGATTTTCAGGCAATCTCAGACGTGATTGGGAACAAGTCAGTGGTACAAGTGAAAAACTTTTTCGTTAATTATCGACGCCGCTTCAACATAGATGAAGTTTTACAAGAATGGGAAGCAGAACATGGTAAAGAAGAGACCAATGGGCCCAGTAACCAGAAACCTGTGAAGTCCCCAGATAATTCCATTAAGATGCCTGAAGAGGAAGACGAGGTAAAACTGAAACAAAACAGTCACTTCTCTGTTAGGAAGTTCATGCTTGATATTCCAATTTCTAAAGTGATGAATTTTTTCAGCTATAGAGATTCTTAGGTTTCAGCTGTATTAGTAACTTCACTATTACCTGTAAATAACCATAATGTGTATGCATTGACTCCAGTTCTTGGTCCCTGTGTATTATTCACATTTTAATTTCTGGGCAGATTCTTAATTTCATCCTGGTTTCCTCCAGCCACAGAATACTCTGCATTATCTGTTTTCCTTAAATACAGTGAAATCTTGAGTCACTAAGATGCAGGGGGTTGGGGTATAAAGAAAAAGTAAAAATACAGTGAAAGCTGTCACGAAGCACTAAGGTGGAAGTTTGTGAGGAATGTCGGTGAGGCTCAGTCATCGGAAATGTGTCGTCACATCTTCATGAGGTTAACAGACTGAGTGGTGAGTCTCACGGCCCGCCAACCCTGAGCTCCTCAGGCCTGTCCCTGCTGTCCAGATCTTCCAGCCTTTGATGCTCTTTGGGGCTGATTGGCTTAAATATTGATGGGAACGGTTCTATGGCTGGCTGGAACTTCTGTGATGGTGGCTGATAATTTCTGGGATGATAGCCCTGGTTTAATCTGTCACTTCCCTGCTGTCTGTGCCAGGAGCACCTGCTATTTCCCCATCTAGCCTGGCCTGCCTTGCTGTTATGTTTCTCCCTCTACTCCCAGAGCACATGAGCCTGGGGCTGGACATAAGAAAGAAGAACTTGCCAAGCACTTTGCCTCTGAATGTTCATAAGCATGGTAATTTAAGAACTAATTTAGCTTTCTTTTCTTTCTTTCTTTCTTTCCTTCCTTCCTTCTTTCTTTCTTTCTTTCTTTCTTTCTTTCTTTCTTTCTTTCTTTTCTTTCTTTTTTTCTTTTTTTTTTTTTTTTTTTTTTTTTTTTTTTTTTTTTTTTTTTTAAGAGAGTCTCGCTCTGTTGACTAGGCTGGAGTGCAGTGGCGCAATCTTGGCTCACTGCAACCTCCATCTCCCGGGTTCAAGTGATTCTCCTGCCTCAGCCTCCCGAGTAGCTGGGACTACATACGCATGCCACCACACCCAGCTAATTTTTTTGTATTTTTAGTAGAGACAGGGTTTCACCGTGTTAGCCAGAATGGTCTCCATCTCCTGACCTTGTGATCCGCCCACCTCGGCCTCCCAAAGTGCTGGGATTACAGGCGTGAGGCCACCACGCCTGGCCCTAATTTAGCTTTATAAGCAAAATCACTTTCACATCAAAGTCTTTTTCAGACCATGCTGGAATGATTTGAGATGACCTATTTTGCGTTGTGTGTGCTGCCATTTTGCTTCAAGAGCCTGGCCCTAGAAGCAGCCCAGAAAGGGTTCCTGACCTGAGCATGGAAGTACCTTGGAAGGTAGATGGTATCCCCTGGGAGTATGGTGCCACCCCTCCATGCAAGGCCTCTTTGCCATCTGGGAAAAGGACCTCAAGGCACAGCCATCTGTAAGAACAGCATTGAAACATATTAATTTTCTTAGAATTAGATTCTTTAGAGCCTTTTGCCAAAAAATCTTTGTAATAAATGTACTAAATCAGTAGTATTTCCAAAGTCAGTACCCCTGAGTCACCCCCATGCATAGCCCTGCCTGAAAAGGGCATGTAACTAAAATGGTGGTGTTTTTATTTTCAGCAGTGATTTTTTTTTCTTTATTCATCTTCCCTTTTTTTTTCCAGTGATTTTTGTCCCAGCACTAATTGCCCCTGTTAGCACTCAGTTTAGGAAGCACTGAAAAGCTGGAGACTGCTGAGGAAGAAGCATTAGGATTTGCAGGAATGAAAGCTTGCTTCCTGTGTGTGTTTTCCGGCTTCATTCCCAGGATGACTGGAAGCAGAAACAGTCAGGAACTCTGGCTATATTCCGTCTTCACATTTGATCAAAGCCAGTGCTAGCTGGGCCGGCATAACAAATCTGATAGGAAATTTAGAACCAAGAGTCATTACCAACAGGATGTCCATTGTTGTGCATATGTTTTTTTTCCTTCATTCTCATGCTTGGATCATTGATTGACTTAAGTGAGTCAGATAGTTTTTTTTAACCTTGTTATCAGCCCAGGTTCCTCCATAATGGTCTGCTTGCCATGTGGATTGCGCATCAAAGCATGGGCATTCCTTTCCCAGTCTACTTCTGCCTCCTCCAAGCAACAGATCATAGTTTTTCCTGCGTAGTTGATCTTCTACGTCTTTTTTACCTAGCTTCTCTGCAAAACAAAATGAAGAATGGTATTATCTAACTCGTGTTTAATGCTGCATAGTCCTTATGTCTCTTTAAAAACTTTCCGGTAGTCATTTAAAATGTACCCCCTCATACATTTCCTTCTTTCTTTTTATTGTTTTGAGACAGAGTCTCTCTTTGTCGTCCAGGCTGGAGAGCTGTGGCACAATCTTGGCTCACTACAACCTCCAAATCCTGGGTTCAAGTGGTTCTCCTCCCTCAGCCTTCAGCCTCCCAAGTAGCTGGGATTACAGGCGTGCGCTACCATGCCCGGCTAATTTTTGTATTTTTAGTAGAGACGGGATTTCGCCATGTTGGCCAGGCTGGTCTCAAACTCCTGACCTCAAGTGATCCACCCACCTTGACCTCCCAGAGTGCTGGGATTACAGGCATGAGCCACTGCGCCCGGCCTGTTTCTTTAGTTTCTTGTAGTACCAGCCGTGCCCTGCCATCACCTGGTTTTCTGTTCTCCATATGTTAGTTTGCAGAAGGAAATTAATCTAGTGACCATCTGCTTCTCTGTGTCCCAGGGCCTAGGGGAACTTGTTAGAATACTGGCTTACTTGTCTGTCTGGTGAGTCCACAGAACTTGGGGTGTGTGTAATTTCGCCTTTTTATTTGTCCTGTGGAGTCCAGCAGCTGAGAAAGATGTCTGATGGTGTCCTGCCTGTCCCCTCTGCCCTCAGGTTTTATGTATTAGGCAGAACCCATAGGGAGAACATAAGAATTCCTCAAAGTTCTAGTAACAGAATGGTCTGTCAGATGTAGATTATTTCCTTCAGAGCTCAGAGGCGGGTAGGTAGCCCAAGGGCATTTTGAGCTTTTGAAATTCAGAGTTATTTGAAGTGGGCAAGGGTGGATTGGGGATGGTGTCACATCCAACCTCTCATTAAAAAAGGGTGCCATGGGTTGGAGAGAAAGATTCTCACATAAAATTATGAAATGATTTGAGTATATTACCAGTGAGGAGAAATCTCCTGATTTAACTTAGAAATCATATGATTTTTAACTGAAAGAACAATCACTTTCAGATTCTGGACGCATAGCCCAGTTGTTTCTCTAGCACTCAGACACTGTGAAAGTGGCAGAGAGCAGCAAGATGCCATGTAACCTTTATTTAGGTTTGAGTCTGGGTGTCAGTTTTAAAAAATAGGAGAGGGGAGTTAGGAAATGCCACATAGCTTTTAAAGATAGTCCTGAGATCATATGGGCTCCTGTATCCCAGCTGGAGCCAGTGGCTGGGCGCCAAACGGTGGGTGCCACAGCCTGCCCTCAAGCCAGTGAGAGGAGTTAGGGCTGCTACTGTGCTTGTATGACCTTTTCAGGTTTTTTTGTTCGTTTGTTTTTTTGAAACAGAGAGTTTTCTGTTGCTGAGATCAAGTGGAGTGCAGTGGTATGATCTTAGCTCACTGCAATCTCCACCTCCCGAGCTCGTGATTTTTGTGCCTCAGCCTCCCAAGTAGCTGGGACTGCAGTTGGGCACCACCATGCCCGGCCAATATTTCTTTTTAGTAGAGACAGGATTTTGCCTTGTTGGCCATGCCGGTCTTGAATTCCTGGCCTCAAGCAGTTCTCCTGCCTCAGCCTCCCAAAGTGCTGGGATTACAGGCACGAGCCACTGTGCTGGGCCGTTTTCAGGCATTTAAATTTAATCCTAGTGAAGTAGATATCACTATGTATCTTCTACACATGAAGAAACTGAAGCTCAAAAAGACATCTAGAATGTGGGAGGGCTGGGATTCAAGGCCAGGATGCCTGGCCGGAGAGGCCACACACTTGCCCTGCCCTTAAGAACATCATGGTGTTTGGGTTGGTCGCTGTGGCTCATCCTTGTAATCCCAGCATGTTGGGAGGCCGAGGCAGGCAGATCATGAGGTCAAGAGATAGAGACCAGCCTGGCCAACATGGTGAAACCTCATCTGTACTAAATACAAAAATTAGCTGGGCGTGGTGGCACGGGCCTGTAGCCTCAGCTACTCAGGAAGCTGAGGCAGGAGAATCGCTCGAACCCAAGAGGCAGAGGTTGCAGTGAGCCGAGATCACGCCACTGCACTCCAGCCTGGTGACAAAGTGAGACTCCGTCTCAGGAAAAAAAAGAAACAACACAGTGTTTCCTCTGCAGGTTTGCTGGCTACCCCCTTCCTTTTCAGTACACTGGAGATAGCAGCTTGTGCTGTTTACCTCTTCTTTGATCCTTTTTTTTTTTCTTTCTTCTCTTGGCCTCAGGCTCCTTCTGTTCTGGATGTCAGATATACATCTGCCTCCTGAGGAACTCTGGTGGCTTTGAACAATTGGTGTGGACTACTGTGTTATCCGGGATATCAGGTATTACGAGACATCACCTAGCCATCTGCATCACATCTCTCTGGACAAGCAGCTATTACCAAAAAAGGCATATCCTTCCAGTCCTGTGCTCCATCTGCCTTAATTCTTTGCTCGTTCCTCCATGTTGGCGCCACTTCCCAGAGAGCTCCACTGCATCTCTCGCGCTCTGCCTCCGTGCTGGGGAATCTCATGGCCTGCACATCTCTTGTGACTCTGGGAACCGCCTCCCCCGCCGGAGCCCCTGAGCCCCATCAATGGCAGCTCTTCCCAGTCAGCAGCTTCAGAGCAGGCAGTCTCCTCGGAAGGCCCGACTCTGTTCCTGCATGGCCTGCAATTTCTACTTTGTGTATAGAGTAATTTTCAGAGTAACCGCGACGCTGTTGGCGTTCTAGAAAGTTTCTCTTGTTCTTTTCTGAGACAGCCACCTAAGTGATAATCTGCTTTTTTTGGAAATCACAATATATTACCAGACTACATCATAACCTTTATCATGCCAAGCATCCTGATGCAACTCACATTTTCCTAAACATGGGGTATAGTTACAGTTTGTAAATTGAGTTGGCTTAAATCTCTTCCTTCTCCCTTCCCAAGTGTTACAAAGCTCATTCACTGCAACTGTCCTTGGACACTAGCTTAAAGGGAACGTGGACCTCAATGCTTTCTGCCTTCAACTTTTCAGCATTGTGACCCCAGGGTGGGTACCACCCCATCTTTTCCTGACCCCCACCCCCACCTCCAAGAGGTTTGGCCCACATCACTGTACCTGGTGCTTGTACATTTGGAATTGGTGCCTTCTCCTTTTGGCAACCATGGTATCAATCCTTTTTCTGTTTTAGTGTCTTATTTCTTCTTTCAAGTTATTTGCTAGCCAAAGATGACATCACTGAGATGAGGAGACGGGAGCTTGCTGCAGATTCTGACAGAGCAGATTGTAAATGTCAGTGTCAGAATGTTAGAATAGCTGCGCTGGTTTCTGAAAGCTGCATGTTGTTCCGCATTTTCTCAGTTCGCCTGGCCTTTCATGTGGCACTCCGTATGCCCGTGTGTGTCCTTCATGTGCTGATGTGATGACACAAACACCATCCACACTCTTAATATCAGAGTACAGGACAGAGAAGTGATCAATGTACTGGTCTAGTGAGACTGAGATGAAGAGAAATCACCTACAAAGTGGTCTGTAATGCCTTTTGGTTGGACTGGGAACAAGTAAAATTTTCTCATAAACATGTTGAGACTTCCAGAATCACTTTTGTTATCTTACCAGACCATGGGCCGCTGAGGGTTGAGGAGCAGACTGTCAGACGGCATTCTCACATGCCCTGTTCCCACCCCACGGCCATTCAGACTGCACTAAATACGTTGAAGTCGCTTTTGTTGTTGTTTGCATCATTTAAATATTTTTTTCTGCTTTCAATACCAAAAAAAAAAAAAAAATGCAGATGCTTTAAGGCATAAACAGAATTCTTAAGAATTTAAAATATGCAATTAAAATTTGATATGTTTTGACTCCCAAGCACCTTGTTTTTGTTGTTGTTGTTGTTGTTGAAGTCAGCTGATTTTCCCTTTAGAAAGAGGGTCAGCTAGAAACCTAGGTATTTTGGAATTGTTAATTGCATTTTAGTATAGTCTGGAGAAAGGTCATTCAAAAGGGAAGTACAATGGGACTTGCCCGCCCTTCATCATCTCATTCCCGTACCAGGTGTGTGTTGGTCACATAAGCGCCTGGGAAGCAGCAGAGGAGTCCCAGTTGTCGCTGCTACCTGGAGACAGGGCTAGCAAAATAACACTAGTGTTGAGGGAAGGCCTTTTTTTAAAAAAAAAAAAAAAAAAACAAAAACAAAAACAAAAAACCATAAGCCTGCTGTGTACACCGAGGGCGGCGGGAGAAGCATGAGAAGGAGTCAGCCTAAGTTTGCACATTGCGTAAAGGGGACACTAAGGTATGAGCCGAAGCTTTAGGTTCTCCTTGCTTCCCTCAAGACTTCCTTCCTGTAACAGAAGCAGCAGGCAATTGCTGCAGTGCGTTTCTTGCCCAGCCAGTAGGTCTGTGTCTCCCGTAAGGAAAAATAGCCTGATCCCTTCTGGCAGCATTTGGAAGCTTGATGCTAATTCTTACATAGCGTGGCAAGCCAGCCACGAGTGCCAGGCCTTGATCTGTATTCTGCACTATGCCCTTACTTGGTTCCTGGCATTGAGTGGTCCCCCAGCCCTGAAGAATCACTTGAGATCATCACAGCAGCTGAACTAGGCTTTCTCCCCAAGGGGCAGGGGCATGTCGTTTTCATTTGACGGGGAAAAGAGGTAGCTGTCCTTGACTGCCTTTGTTGTGGTTTCCTGCGTAAGATAGCACTGTTTTCAACTTTTTTTCATTACACTGTCTTTGCAATGATGTAAATGTAAGAAATCACTTGGCTTTAAAAGCGAAGTGGTTGGTTATTTATGTGAAGACTTTTTAACATATCAAGAATTAGGTGCGTTGGCAGGTAGGGTTTGGGATGTGGTAACTGCTTCAGATGGAATGTTCACTTAAACTTTGTCTTCTTAAAAGTTATCAATGTGAATGTCATAATTATATATATTTTTGTGGAAATTTTTCTCATAAGTTATTGTGCAAAATATAGTATCATTGATGCAAATAATAGTTTTAAACTTTTAGTTTAGAAACCCTAAAAGATATAAATTGTATTACATATGCATTAAAAGTTTGTTTTATTTAATTTTATGTAGATGTGTAAAGTGTTAGGTAAACTTATTTTCACTTATCCATTTAAACACCTTGTTACTTGAATATTGTGTTGACTGGTCTGCAACAGTGATCCATTCTGTAATATAGCTCTTTTAACTGGGAAGGAACCACGCCCCAGTTGTGCTGATTACATTCGTGGTGGCTCACAGGTGGGTGCTGGTGTTGGCAGGAGCCGGAGGTTAGTGTAACGCAATGCCGCGTTATCTTGGTGCACAGAATTTGTGGAGACGCCGCTTCCTCAAAATGGTTTTTGATCATTTTTTATCTATAAGACCTTTTGATGCTCACAAACCTCTATTCAACACACAAAACAAAACGGAAAAGGTAGTTGGGTTGTAAAAGCTTACTGTGGTGGACTCATTAAGCAGTGGTTTTCTGTTCATAGAAAGTTTCCTCAAATACCACACACCACTGTTAGCTGTGCTCATTGTCACTTTAAATTTCAGCTATGCCCTATTTTTGTCATTCTAAGTATCAGACGTACTATTGGTATAATTGCACACCAAAAATCAGCCAAACTGTGCATTACGCTGACTGGATCCCTGCTTTTATGTGAGCTAAGAAAAGATGGAGCCAACTCCAACAAGGGCCTCTTTTTCTCTCTTGTCTAGCCTGTTTCTAAACCGAATGACCCAGGATTCAAGCTTTTAATATCAAGTGAAACTTTGCCTCAGATGGACTCCAGGTAGTTTAGGTCATCTATATCTAGCGGTCCTGTGCGATGCTGTTTCTGCCACTCCCTGAATCTCCGCAGCTTCTCTTATGTTGTAGTAAAGCACAATTGCAGCGACGTCGCATCAGAAGAAGGAAGGTCAGCAGAGGTGATGCATGTTGTATGATGATGAGTGTTTACAGCCACCTTCTCCTAAGAAGAAAATTTACACTGGGGTGGGTAGTATTCCATTATGTAGACTTATCGACTTTGCTAAGTGCTTTTTAGACTGCTTAAAAAATTTTCAAGATTTTAAAAGATGTATAAGGTTAAGTTTGCAAATATAATGGAAATGCTGTATATCTTTTGAAGTGATAAAATCCACGTTGGAATTTTAAAGAAAATATGCTGTAATAATGCTGTTGTAAGTAATATTTTAATGTCTCTTTGCCTGTTTTCTATTTCAGCACATTCATTGTGGTGAATGTTCATAGCATTATAACCGCTTAGCCATTGAATGATAACATTTGTTAGTGGAAATTGGAAAATTTATTTGTGAAATTCTGCAGAATTCATTTTTCTATTTCCAATATTTGCTGAGGTTAAATAAAAATTTTCAAGCCATTGATGTAATAAAATACGAAACCAAAGCATTTTCTGCACCCCCACTCTCCATCAAAGCAGTACCCTACCCTGTACCAAAGTGGGGTTCTTTCTTTCCTTTTGAGTGAGTCTTGGGTTTCCAAATGTTTAATTTCCTCCAAATCAGACCCTTTGGAAACACAGCTCGGGATGCCTTTTGTTTTTAGCCTTTTGCTCTATCTGAGCCTACATCCTTTTTTGTGTAAAATTTTATAGTTGGAATCAAATTGAAGCGCATGAATTCATGGTTTGTGATAGTTGTGGGCTCAAATGCAAGGGTTCAGTAAGAAGTGATTTTTCTCCCCATAGTGGGTTTTCGTTTTTCAGCCTCACCAGGCTTTTTGGCCTGGTCCCTGGAGGCAGGATAGTAGCAGTGCAGAGGCGAGATCACTGCCTCTGTGGCCTCTGCTCAGCCCAGAGTGGATGCTGGTAGTTTCCTGAGTAGCAGCAGGAGCTGGCGGTGGCTGTGGTCTCGTGGTCTTCCCTTTGTTAGCTGGGATGTAGGATTTGGTTAGATAACTGCTAGAAGCCCAATGCACTATCCATTGTGCCACGGAGTCTGCTCTCTAGGTATCTACTACTATAGAAACCCAACTTCTAGGTCCAGGCAGATGGGGCCCCTGTGTGTGACTGCACGGTGCAGGAGGGTTGTAGAAGGGTGGCTGGGTCCAGCCTTCCCCAGGTTGGCAGTCTAATGGGGGGGCACTGCACACACCCTATCACAGGGAGTGGTGCCGCAGCTGCAGGAGGGTCTGGGAGGGAGGTCGCAGCTGCCTTATGTCTTTAGGGAGTGCCTGTCCTGGAGCTGAGCCTGTGGAAAGGGGTGAGGGTGGCACCTAGGGGTGGAGATCAAAAGCGTTGAGACATCCGCTGTGATTTGTGAAGGTGACTTGTGGTCTAGAACAAGAGGAAATGAGTTCCAAGGACAGCAATGGGGATGATTGAGGCTGAGGCGGCCCCCTGCCAGGATGCCACCGGACATCTGCTAGGATGGGCACTGATGAGGGAGCCATTTGGACTTGGCCTTTATTGACTTAACCTCGGGCAATACCTGAGACCGGGAAGAGGGGAGCTGTGGAGGTGTTGAGGGAAAGGCCTTCTCAAAGACTGGCCCAACCTGAGCACAAGCAAGGGCACAGCAAAGGAAGGGATAGCAGGCAGGCTGTGAGTCCTGCATCAGGGACACATGGCGGCCCTGGCTGCAGGCCCCCGTTCCTCGGACTGATGGGGAGAGACATCCATTTACAGGTGTAGATTAGGTCGCCTCCGTGCCTCACTTCCCTTCATCTTGGCTCTCCCCACAACCCCAGCTTCAGACAGGTGTGACTGCAGCACTCTGAGGTGGGCGGCCTAGGGGACCTCCGAACAGCAGCCTGGAAGTAGCAGGGAGTTCTGTCCCCAGGGGCATCTCTGAGTAAGGGGGCCGCAGACAGCAGTTCCGAGGCCATTTCTTAGGGCCTCCATCCACGGCCCTCTGTGGAGACCAGCTCAGAAATGGTCTGGGGCTGACTGCTTCCCTGCCTCACATTTTCTGGCCCCCTACTTCTGTTAACCTGGGATCAGTTTCAAAATCAAACCATCTACAAAGCCTCATCTCAGGCTCTGCTTTTTGGTAGAATCTAGGCCAAGACAGCACTGAGGTGAGAATCACAAGGCTCAGAGAGACCTAGTGAGGCCCCTGCCAGGCCTATCCCAGCCATTCAGCTTGTGGGAAGGAATGATCGTGAGGGCGTTCAGTGCTGACGCTGCTGGAGAGGCAGCTCGCCACACATAGCGTCCTTCCCAGCTCCAAGCACGCTGCGAGGCACTGACTCTTGGAGCTGACAGTTATGTGAGGCTCTGCGTAAATTGCTTTCCTTCTCAACAGATCAGAGGCCATGCCTGGGGCATCATTTGGGCCCACGCTAGCTCATGGATGACCCTGACTTATTCTTTTTTGGGGGGGGTTTCTTTGTTTTGGGGGTGTTTTGTTTCAAGATGAGTCTTGTTCTGTTTCCCAGGCTGGAGTGCAGTGGTGCAATCTCTGCTTTGCAATCTTCACTCTGCAATCTCTGCCTTCCAGGTTCAAGCAGTTCCCCTGCCTCAGCCTCCTGAGTAGCTGGGATTACAGGCACCCACCACCATGCCCAGCTGATTTTTAGTAGTGATGGGGTTTTCCCATGTTGGCCAGGATGATCTTGAACTCCTGACCTCAGATGATCCACCGGCCTCAGCCTCCCAAAGTGCTGGGATTACAGATGTGAGCCACTGCACCCGGCCAATTCTATTCTGGGCCGAATGGAACCCACCCCTTGAGAGAGCTTCCCAAGTATACTTACCCGTTGTCTCAGAAGCAGGAGCACAGTCATAGGCCTTGGCACACCGGCTGGCCCACCCACTCTGCCAGCTCGCCCTCCCTTCACCGTTTTCCCACTGCCTGGGCGCCCTTTTAGTACCTGTACACTCCACAGCGCTCACACCTAAAGCCCTGTCCCCAGAGCTCAGCTGCCCTTGGACCCCTCCACCCCCATGTCTTTCAGTGCCCCCAGATGACACATCCAAGACAAAGACCATTCCCCTGCTCTTGTTTCTGCATCCTCTGTTGTGTGGAACTACCGTGTATCTGGTCACCAAGCTAGACGCACTTCGATCCATGACTACTGCCAGGGACAGCACGAGCCCTCCCTCCCACCGGGGGGGTGCGGTGGCCTCCTAACTAATCCACCCCTTATCCCCACCATTCCTCTTGCCTTTTCTGTCCCACTCCCCACATAATCAGGGACCAACCTCTCCTGTGGAAAGCAGAAAGCATTGCACCTGTCTCCCAGAAAATGCACAGTTCTGCATTTGTCCTAAGGCCCTGTAACCTCCCGACATCAGGTGCGCTCCCAGGTGCCTCTTCTCTTCAGCCCGGTCATGCATCCTGTCCATCTCTGGTCCTGATGAACCCCTGCCTTCTCCCGCCTTCTGCAGGGGACTGATGCTCAGGGCTTCTACAACTTGAGGCTCATTCTGTGCTAGCCTCTTTGTACTGACTGGAATGAAGTGATTTTAAGTTCTTATTTTTAAAATAGGTAACTAATGTTCCTGGTATAAAAGGCCTACGTGACATGTGTCTCATCCCTGCCCTCTAACCACCCAGTCCTCTCCATAGGCGGCCATTGCTGTCAGTTCCTTGCGTGTTCCTCAAGGGTTGATCACACGTTTGCAGGCATGCATTTGTGCACACATACAAATGACCTTCTCTCTACATTAGCTTTGCCGCCCGACACACTGGTTGTCTTCCTAGTCTTCTCGCATTAGCACATAGGTCTAAAGTCACTTTGGCCCGGGCGCAGTGGCTCACACCTGTAATCCCAGCACTTTGGGAGGATGAGGTGGATGGATCACCTGAGGTCAGGAGTTTTGAGACCAGCCTGGCCCACATGGTGAAACCCTGTCATTACTAAAAATACAAAAAAATTAACTGGGCATGGTGGTATGCCCCTGTAATCCCAGCTACTCAGGAGGCTGAGGCAGGAGAATCACTTGAACCCAGAAGGCGGAGGTTGCAGTGAGCTGAGATTACGCCGTTGCACTCCAGCCTGGGCGACAGACTCAGCCTCAAAAATTAAAAAATAAATAAAGCCACTTCATTCTTTTGTATTGATTTCATGGTATTCTATTTATGGTGACAGTGATTTGTGGAAACCATCGTGAGCTGACAGGCGCTGAAGTATCCTTTGTAACATCAGCAGAATGGAAATCACATCACTTCACCGACATGCCCGTGTAGTTGCAGGGTAAATAGAATCTCTAGTTCATTTTCCGTTTGATATGTACTGCTCGCTGGCCTTCCATAGCAGTTGTATCAATTTCTCCTTCTGTCCGCGTGAACAAGGCCACTTGCTGCCCCGCGCCCTTCCTGACGCTGTGATAATTGCACATGTTGATCTGAAGTGTTTGATAAGATGTTGCGCTCACTAGACAGTTCCTTGAGGTCAGCACTGTTGTGCTCATCCAGTTCCCCACAGCTGGGAAGAATGGCCACATAGATAGGTATAAACAAAATAGAGAGATCGGTGCCTTGCAGGGGAAGAATAAGTGCCTGCTCATCCTGTGCTTAGGGATCAAAGGCCCCGCCATGGATTATGATTGACACCCAGGGAATGGGATTCCCAGCTGCCAATTCCTGGGTGTCCAGAGCCGAATTAGCTGAGACTTGCGGTTCTTGGGGCCCTTTTCTCGTTTATTGAGCAATCAGTATACTTACTGCCAAAGGACTGGGGGAAGAAATGTTCAAATCTGAAGACCTGGTGTTTTAGATTTTTATTTGTATTTTATTTACTTTATTTATTTATTTATTTCTGAGACAGGGTCTTGCTCTGTTGCCCAGGCTGGAGTGCAGTGGTGGGATCTTGGCGCACTGCAACCTGAACCTCCCAAGTTCAGGTGATTCTCATGCCTCAGCCTCCCAAGTAGTTGGGACTACAGGCATGTGCCATCACACCTGGCTAATTGTTTTGGTTTTTATTTTTGTTTTGAGATGGAGTCTCACTTTGTTGCCCAGGCTGGAGTGCAGTGGCATGGTCTTGGGTCACTACAACCTCCACCTCTGGGTTCAAGGGATTCTCATTCCTCAGCCTCCCAAGTAGCTGGGACTACAGGTGATCACACCTGGCTAATTTTGTATTTTTAGTAGAGACAGGGTTTCATCATGTTGCCCAGGCTGGTCTTGAACTCCTAACCGGAAGCGATCCTCCCACCTCGGCCTCCTAAAGTGTTGGGATTACAGGCGTGAGCCACTCCGCCTGGCTGTAGATTTTAAATGAGGTTGAGTTCCGGATTCTGGGTCCTCCACCTCCGTCCATTCCTTGGTGCCTCTTTCTTCCTCCCGTCGCCCTCCTCAATGGAGAGTTGGCTGGTTGTTATATGTGAGGAAATTGGCCGAGTTCTGGCCTGGACAAGCTGAACAGACACCGTCCTGCCAAGATGGGGCAGGGAGAGCTTCTCAGAACTCCACTAGAAGCAGGAAGGGATGGTCCCGCATGCAAAGTCATAGGGAAGGGATCCAGGAGGAGGGGGAGTTGAATAAAGACAGCAGCTCGCCTGGGCAAGGATGTGTGGCAGCACAGAGGAGCTGGTGCCTGCAGTCAAGTCAGGGCTGTGTCCTTGTCAATGGAAGGTGTTAGAATTGTAGGCGGTTCTCTGGTGATCTGTGCTTCCACCTGGTACCCTGCCCATGGCAGGTGCCTAGTGAGTGCTTGTGGCTGCCGAAAAGACTTGGGCCAGATTCCACTGCAGGCTCCGCAGATTCAGAGGATGCTCTGAGTGCCTGCAGCACTTCCTGCCCCTAGGACTTCCTCTCCAGGCCGTCCCTGTTGGCCAACTTGACAAAGGTTTGGCCAAGGAACAGATGACGGGATGCAGGCTGAGCCTTCTGACATGTGCTAACAGCTTCAGTTCGCCTTAGAAATTCCTTTCCCTCAGGTCTGGGCAGACTGGGCATTTCTGTTGTCCCAGAGCAGCTGGTGTGCCCTAGCCACCGTTCGCCAGCACTCAGTGTCAAGGAGGTGTCTCCTCGGCCTCCTCCTTGGGATTCATGCGTAATGAATGAATCCCAGTGCTTAGAGGCTTCATGCGCAAGTGCCCAGAGTTTGCACAACGGTTATTTTCAGTATGGATCGTGGCACTTCATTGAATAAATTTAGCAACAAGTGCATCTTCTACTGGCAGGGCACAACAGTAGTCCCAGCTACTCTGGAGTCTCAGGTAGGAGGATTGCTTGAGTCCAGGAGGTAGAGGCTGCAGTGGGCTATGATCATACCACTGCTCTCCAGCCTGGACAACAGAGTGAGGCCCTGCATCAAAAAATAAATACACAGGTCCCGGAGTGGTGGCTCACCCCTGTAATCTAAGCATTTGGAAGGCCGAGGGGGACAGATCACTTGAGGCCAGGAGCTGACCAGCCTGGTCAACATGGTAAAACCCAGTCTCTACTAAAAATGCAAAGTTAGCTGGGCTTGGTGGCAGGTTCCTGTAATCCCAGCTACTGGGGAGGCTGAGGCATGAAAAACACTTGAACCTAAAGGCAGAGGTTGCGGTGAGTGGAGATCTCGCCCCTGCACTGTAGCCTGGGTGACATAGTGGGACCCTGTCTCAAAAAACTAAATGAATATATAAATAATTTTAAGTGTGTCATTTGCTATATAGCAAATTATTTGTGGTTTTTAGTAATAATTGCTGGATTTATTGGTGATTGTTTTGTCCCTAAGGACCAAACATACATTATTAAATTTTTTTTTTTTTTGAGAGAGAGTCTCGCTCCATCTCCAGGCTGGAGTGCAGTGGCGAGATCTGGGCTCACCACAACCTCCACCTCCTGGGTTCAAGCAATACTCTTGCCTCAGCCTCCCAAGTAGCTGGGACTACAGGCGCACGCCACCACACCTAGCTAATTTTTGTATATTTAGTAGAGACGAGGTTCCACCATGTTGGCCAGAATGGTCTTGATCTCTTGACCTTGTGATCCACCCACCTCGGCCTCCCAAAGTGCTGGGATTACAGGCGTGAGCCACCGAGCCTGGCCCACATTATTTAATTTTATGACAACCTCACAGATAGGGGCTGTCATTATCTCTTCTGTAGAAGAGGAAACCAAGACTTAGAGAAATGTGGCTTGCCCACATCATGCAACTAGCCAGTGGTGGAGCTGGGCTGGAAGCACCTGAAACCCCTCCCCACCCTCCAGCCTCTGTCACTCGCGGATGCTGACTCGACCTTGCTCCACTAAAATCTTTTTTGATCTCTTTTACGCATTTAACTACTCTAGGCTTGCCTCCTCACATACAGAGCAAATATAATGGACGTTTTCATTGTTTCTGCCTCCAGAGATAAGTTGGTTTTTTGTTTTTTTTTTTTGGGGGGAGACGGGGTCTCCCTCTGTCACCCGTGCTGCAAACTTCACTTCCCAGGTTCGAATGATTCTCTTGCCTCTGACTCCCAAGTAGCTGGGATTACAGGCCCCGCCACCACGCCCAGCTAATTTTTTTGTATTTTTAGTAGAGACGTGGTTTTGCCAGGAACTTCTGACCTCAGGTGATCTGCCCGCCTGAGCCTCCCAAAGTGCTGGGATTACAGGCATGAGCCACCACACCTGGCTGATAATGGACATTTTAAAGGCTAGTGAGCTTTAAACAAGCAGTATGTGTGAAGGCTTCAGTCTAGTCCAGTTGCCTGGCATGGAATAGAGGCTGGATAAACTGCCAATCCACTCATTCTTAAGACAGGTCTTGGGGGTGTGTTGCTAGTACTCTGTGGGGCAGGGTAAGAGCTGAGCTTTCCACAGCTCACTGGCCTTCAAGGAAACCCCTTGCTTCTCTTCTGAAACTCCCGTCTCACCCCTGAGACAGTGAGTGAGCTTCAGGTGTCTTTAGTGGCATATTCTTACCCATAACTGCACTGGTGTTTTGTTTGTTTCTTTGTGTTTTGTTTTGTTTTGTTTTTTTGAGACGGAGTCTCGCTCTGTTGCCCAGGCTGGAGTGCAGTGGCATGATCTTGGCTCACTGCAACTTCTGCCTCTTGGGTTCAAGCAATTCTCCTGCCTCAGCCTCCCAGGTAGCTGGGACTACAGGTGCGCACCACCACACACAGCTAATTTTTGTATTTTTAGTAGAGACAGGGTTTCACCATGTGGGCCAGGATGGTCTTGATCTCCTGACCTTGTTATCCTCTGCCTTGGCCTCCCAAAGTGCTGGGATTACAGGCTTGAGCCACCGTGCCTGGCCCATAACTGCACTGTTAGTGTGTGTGTTCATTTATAACTTACGTACAGGCACTGCTTATGACTGGTTTGTTCAACGTTAGTGACACTCACACATTTTCTTCCCGCACCCACGATTCTGGGCCCAGGCCATTACTGTCCTGAAGCTGAAACTGATCTGTGCTGTCAGGCTCCCACTTCTCAGAGGAGGGAACTGAGGCCAGAGAGTCAAAATGACTTGCCCAAGTTTACTCAGCTCCTACACGGAGGCGTGGGCCGGGGATCCAGGTGGCTCAGCTTTGAGACAGAACTCCTCCCATCAAGCCTTGCTTCCAGGGCCACTGGTAAGTGGGGGAGGTAGACCCCTTCAGCTGGGTGACCGCCCGTAGCTGAGCCTGTCCTGAACCTCCCTACAGCCAGCTGCGGCAAGTCCAGCCCCTTGGCTCTTGGATCACAGACCCTGAGGACCACTGCAGGATGTCCCCTTGAGGGACTGGCTGTGGGAGTCCCGGGGGAACACCTCTTACAAGTCTGGATTTCTTCTCATTGCAGTTCCACACTAGGTGCTTCCGCTGCCCTGCTTCTGGCAGAGCACCTTTCCCAAATCCTGGGTGGTTCCCGGGGCTGACCCAAACCGGCAGCCCGCCCTCTGCAGCTGTGCCCTGGTCGTTACCCCTCCATCTCCTCCACCTTTCCACCCACAGCCCCAGGCTGTCCAAAGTGGACCCTACTGCCTAGGCATTCAGATCGATCCCAGTGACCTCTTCCTGGAGTGTGAGTCCAGGCTCCTCTGTAGCCCTGGGATGCTGACTTGAAGACCTCGTGGGTGCCTGCGGAGCACTGGCCCGCAGGCCGGGGTCTGTATCACCGAGCTGAAGACCTCGTGGGTGCCCGCGGAGCACTGGCCCTCAGGCCGGGGTCTGTATCACCGAGTTGAAGACCTCGTGGGTGCCCACGGAGCACTGGCCCTCAGCGCCGCGAGGCCGGGGTCTGCAGCAGTCCTGCATGCCGCAGCACAGCCTCCCTCTATGGCAGGGTTCTGCCCTTGCCCAGCCCTGACTGCAGGGGTGGCTCTAATGACCGCTTCACCCTGAACACCTTCCTAGGAAAGACCGTTACAGTTCTGGTCCCCAGGAATCATGCCCCTGAGTGTCCCTGCCTTGTGTTGTCCCTTCCCCACTAACTCTGGGCTGGGTCGTGGACTTGTTTTGACCAATGGAAACTTCATAGGCTTGACATAAGCCTGTCTACTCTTGTTTCTGGAAACTCTGCCACCCTGTGAAGAAGCTCGGGACAGCCTGTGGAGACACGTGGTCAGGCTGACAGCCACCACAAACCACCAGACCTGTGTGTTAAGCCATCTGAAGCCAGGGCGCCTTGGCGGAGCACCCACGAGACCACACGAGTGACCCAGGTAAGACTAGCACAAGAACTGCCCAGCCGAGCCCAGTTCCAGTTGCTCACCTGCAAGAAGTGAGCAAGTGAAATGGCTGGTGTTTCAGCCGGCACGTTCTGGAACAATTTGCCACACAGCAGCAGATAACTGAGATGGTTGGGGAGGAGTGGGACTCAGGGAATTCAGCAAATTTCAGGCTGCAGAAAGGGCGGAGCACCCGGGCGTCAGAGTCCTGGGGTGTGTGTACCCACGGCCCTCAGCAGGTGCAGCCCACGGGTGCCTTTACAGAGGATGCCAGAGCCTGCCTGCTGAGCACACGGGTGGATGTGAGCTCCTATCTCGGAGGCTGGGACGCCACCTCCTCCAGCTGTCTGGGGCTGAAGGCACGGGGGTCCCCATTGCAGTCATTCCCTGCAGAGAACCTGGCAGCTCGTTGGAACCTCACCTCTGAGACCCTGAGCCAGGCCCCAGGACCACTGCCCGGAGTGGATCGGACACATTTAGTGACGGTGTAAGTGTCTGGGCAGCTGTCCTCTGCACACCCCTCCAGGCTGCTCAGTCTTGGTCCTGTTGGTTGAATGCCTTGTTCCTTCGTAGATTCAGAATTGAAATGTGTTCCCCACTCCCCACCCCTCATTCCTCCGGCCACATTCTCCTGGCCTTCCTGCTCCAGCCTACTCTGGGCTGCAGCATTTTCCAGCTCTGTGGGGCCGAAGCTTGCCTGGTCAGGAAATGGGGGCTTGGATTCTGTCCCTGAATCACTATACTGTGCCCCTCCACCCCATGGTGTTCTGTTTCTCCACCTGCCCTATCCCTTCGGATGCTGCAGCGAGGAGGTGGCCACTCAGCTGCCTCTCCAACTAAATGGCAGGTAGATTCACAGCTGCCTCCCACAGCAGTTGAGCTGGGATGGAATGCAGGGCAGATGGGGCTAGGGGAGGGTCCCAGCCTTTCTGGGAATAGCCAGTAGGGCCCATTCACTGCAGGCCTGTCCCAGCAAAGTGCCTGGAGCTGCATGCTCTGCACTGCACTTAGGCATTCCTGGGACCCAGTGGGGTTGGGTGGGGATGCCTTGGGGACAGCCAGCCTGAGGCAGGTTCCAACCCCTGCTCTGCAGTATGAGTCTTTCCCCGTTGCTGACCCCCTTCTTGGTAAAAGGAAACCATGCCTTGGAGGCATTTGTTTGTCAGAAGCATTTCTTCAGCCCCTGCAGTGTAACTTTGGGAGGGTGATGAGCAAGACAGGCAAGGTCCCCGCCCTGAAGTACCCTGAATTTCAGTTGGGAGACAAAGAAATGGAAACATCCATGCAGGGCAGGTAGCGGCAGTTTTCCTATGATGAGATAGTTGGCTGAACCGTGCCACCACTAAAGCCTGGGGTGCTGGGATGAGCCAGGAGGTAACCCCAGGCCTCAACCCACCCTAGCCCAGAGACTCCTTCCCTGTGTAGTCCAGGAAGGCTTTGTCACTATTGGTTTGACTTCCAGCGATGCCGAGCCCAGCCTCTAGGGGTCGTGATCCATCCATGAGCCAAGTTTTACCACTCAATGGTGGGCCAAGGCTTTCAACAGTGGGAAGGTAGGCCCTCTGCAAAGGCAGAGGCTGGCAGGGTGCAGGCTGGGGCCCCAAGACCTGCACCTTTCCAGCTCCCCATCCCAAAGCCGGACTGTGATCTCTGAGTGCCATTTCCTACTGAAAGGAACCAGGTTTTTTGGAGAAGTGACTGGATTTCGATATGGGAGCAAGTGCAGAAGGGAGCCTGGGAATCTGGTGCCAGAGAGTAAAGAAGCACCCAAAATAATGGGGTCATGGCCAAAGGACTTGGGACCCAAACTAAAGGGCCTCCTACTGGCCTAACATGCCACTAAAAAATGACATTGAGGCTGGGCATGGTGGCTCACGCCTGTAGTCCCAGCACTTTGGGAGGCCGAGGCAGGTGGATCACCTGAGATTGAGAGTTTAAGACCAACCTGACCAACATGGTGAAACCCAGTCTCTACTAAAAATACAAAAATTAGCTTGCTGTGGTGGCGGGTTCCTGTAATCCTAGCTACTCAGGAGGCCGAGGCAGGAGAATGTCTTGAACTGGAAGGCAGAAGTTGCAGTGAGCCAAGATCGTGCCACTGCACTCCAGTCTGGGCAAAAAGGTGAAATTCCATCTCAAAAAAAAAGAAAAAAGACATTGATCAAAACAGCAAAGAATCCAAAAATTCGTAATGATGTTTAAAAAAAAAAAAAAAAAACTGTTAAAACAGGGTCTTACTCTGTTGCCCAGGCTGGAATGCAGTGGTGCAGTCATGGTTTACTGCAGCCTCAACCTCCTTGTTCAAGCGATCCTCTCACTTCAGTTCCCCTGCTAACCCCCCTAGGAATAGCTGGAAGTACAGGCACATGCCACCATGACTGGCTAATTTTTAAATTTTTGGTGTGTGAGACAGGGTCTTGCACTGTTGCCCAGGTTGGAGTGCAATGGTGTGATCACAGCTCACTGCAGCCTCGATCTCCTGGGTTCAAGCAATCCTCCTACCTTAGCCTCCCAATTAGCTGAGACTACAGGCACAAATCACCACATCCTGCTATTTTTTTTTTTTTTTTGTAGAGACAGGATTTTGCCATGTTGTCCAGGCTGGTCTTAAACTGCTGACCTCAAGCAGTCCTCCTGCCTCAGCCTCCAAGTTTTTTTAAAAACACCCATTGATCACCTTTGGGGTTGAGAATATTAGGCATGTACCCAACTTTCTTATCCGCACTATTTCAGGATAATCAAATCATTGCAGAGGAAAGTTCTTTCTAGGAGGATTCCAGGTAATACATGCAAGAGAGTATGTCAGAATTAGAAAATTTCTAATTTGGGGCCAGATACAGTGGCTCACACCTGTAATCCCAGCATTTTGGGAGGCCAAGGCAGGCAGATGCATACACACACCCCATATGTCAAGGCCCTGGCCTTTAGGCTAAAACAACTTCCAGGGGATTTAAAGAGTTGGTGCCTTTTAAAGAATCACCCCTTCAGCTGGGTGTGGAGGATCATACCTATAATCCCCCAGACAAACATTGAAGATATAGACAAAGTCAGGAAAACAAATGACCAACATGAAATTTTTTAAAATTTTATTTATTTATTTTTTAGACGGTCTTGCTCTGTCACCCAGGCTGGAGTGCAGTGGCGTGATCTCTCCTCACTGCAACCTCCATCTCCTGGGTTCAAGTGATTCTCCCACCTCAGCCTCCTGAGTAGCTGGGACTACAGGCATGTGCCACTATGCCCGGCTAATTTTTGTATTTTTTGGTAGAGACAGGATTTCACCATGTCGGCCAGGCTGGTCTTGAACTCCTGATCTCAAGTGATCTGCCTGCCTCAGCCTCCCAAAGTGCTGGAATTACAGGTGTGAGCCACCACATCCAGCCTAACATGAAATATCTATCAATAAAGAGAAATGTAAAAGAAACCAAACACAATCCTAAGACTTAAAAGTACAGTAACAGAAATGAAAGTTCACTAGAGGGACTCACAGTCACAAAAAAGAATGAGGAGAATATGAAGATAGGACGATGGAATTGACCCTGAGGAACAAAGAAACAAGGTTGAAGAGGAGTGAGCAGAGCCTAAGGTAACTCTGGGACACAATAAAGTGGATCAACATACGCATTATGGGAGTCGCATAAGGGGAAGAGAAAGATCAGAGGCAGAGAGACTATTTGAGGAAATAATGGCAGATGAACGCGGTAGGATCTGCACCTCTTGGCTCTAATCAAACTGTCAAACATTGTAATGGAACTGTAAAAGGAAAGACCGTCTTGAAGGAAGCAAGAGAGAAGTGACTCTTCCTATAGAAGGGTTCCTTAACAAGATAATCAGTAGATCTCATCAGAAACTTTGGAGGCCAGAAAACAGTGCACTAATCTTTGTGGAGTGCTAAAATAAAAAACAAAACCATTAACTAAGAATCCTATATCTGACTAAGCCGTCCTTCAAAAGCAAGGGATAGATTAAGATATTCTCAGATAAACAAAAGTCAAGGGAGTTCATTACAACTAGACCTGTCCTGTAAGAAATGGTTAAAGGAGTTCTGCAGGGTGAAATGAAAGGGCACTAGACAGGAACTCAAAGCCATATGCAGAGCAAAAGACCTCAGTTAAAATGAATACATGGGCAATTATAAAAGCGAGTATTTGTGTAATAATGGTTTGCAGCTTGCTTTCCATTTTCCACATGATTTTAGAGAGACAACTGTATCCTAAAAAGTAATCTAAAAGCTAGTATTATTGTAACCTTGTTTTGTTTTGTTTGTTTTGTTTTGTTTTGTTTTGTTTTGTTTGGAGACGAGTCTCTCACTGTCACCCAGGCTGGAGTGAAGTGGCAGGATCTTGGCTCACTTCAGCCTCCATCTCCCAGGTTCAAGCAATTCTCATGCCTCAGCCTCCTAAGTAGCTGGGACTGCAGGTGCGTGCCACCACCCCTGGCTAATTTTTTGTATTTTTAGTAGAGACAGGGTTCTTCCATGTTCCCCAGGCTGGTCTCGAACTCCTGAGTTCAGGCAGTCCACCCACTTCAGTCTCCCAAAGTGGGAGGATTACAGGAGTGAGCCACCATGCCTGGCCTTGTAACCTTGGTTTTTAACTCGATATTTTGTTTTCTACACACTTTAAGGGACTGGGGCACTTGTAAACTCCAATTATTAGTTTCATTTCTTTGGAACTAAAAAGGGTGTGGATGGAGCTGTAAAGGAAGAGAAGCTTTCAATAGCAAGAAAACAACGGACTTAAAAAACAGACAAAAGATTTGAACAGACATTTCTCAAAAGAAGATACGCAACGGTCAACCAGTGCATGGGAAAATGCCCAGCATCACTAATCACTAGGGAAATGCGAATCAAAACCACAATGAGATATCATCTCACACCTGTTAGAGTGGCTTTTTTCAAAATCTGTAAGATAACAAGTGTTGGTAAGGACGCAGAGAGAAGGGAACCCTTGTGCATTGTTGGTGGGAATGTAAATTAGTACTGCCAATATGGACAACAGTATGGAGGTTCCTCAAAAAAACAAAACCTATGATCCCCAATCTCTTCTGGGTACATATCCAAAGGAATCCAGATCCATATGTTGGCTGGGCACAGCGGCTCGTGGCTGTAATCCTAGCCCTCAAGGCCAAGGTGGGAGTATCACAAGCTCAGGAGTTCAAGGCCAGCCTGGGCAGCAGGTCATGACCCCATCTCTACCGAAAATCAAATAATTAGCCTGGCGTGGTGACCTGTGCCTACAGCCCCAATTACTCCAGCGGCTGAAGCAGGAGGATCACGTGAGCCCAGGAGACTGAAGCTACAGTGGGCCATGGTCACAGCACTGCACTCCAGCATGTGTGACAGAGCGAGATTCTGGCTCAAAAAACAAACGAGTCTGAATATCAGTAATGAGATGGAGGACTTGAAAACACAATAAAACAGATAAATATCATAGACACATACAAAATACTGTATACAACAACAGAGTCCACGTTCTTAAGTGGGCACGGGACATTTTCCAGGATAGACCATAGGTTTCACCACAAATTGAGTCTCAGCAGATTTTTAAATATATCACTTACTCTGACCACAACAGGATAAGGTTAGAGACCAATAATAGAAGGAAACTGGAAAATTCACCAATTTGTAGAAATTAACACATGTTTAACAACCAGTGGGTGAATGAAGAAATCAGGGAAATATGAAAATGCTTAGAGACCAATGAAAACAACACAATGTACCAACACTTACCAGATGCAGCGAAAGGAGCGCGAAGGAGGGACTTTATGACAATAAACACATGTAAAACATCTCAGCCGGGTGTGGTGGTGCATGCCTGAAATCCCAGCACTTTGGGAGGCCAAGGCGGGAGGATTGCTTGAGTTCAGGAGTTCAAGACTATCCTGGGCAGCATGGCAAGATACCGTCTTTATGAAAAATAGAAAAATTAGCCGGGTGTGGTGGTGCATGCCTATAGTCCAAGCTACTAAAGACGTTGAGGTGGGAAAATCACCTGAGCCTAGGAGGTCGAGAGGTCAAGGCTGCACTGAGCTGTGGTTACACCACTGCCCTCCAACCAGCGCAACAGAGTGAGATCTGGTCTCAAAGAAATATATGTATATTTCTCTGTGTGTGTGTGTGTACATTTTCAGAAAAAAAAGAAGGGCCAGGCACAGTGGCTCAAACCTGTAATCCCAGCACTTTGGGAGGCTGAGACAGACAGATCCCTTGAGCCCAGCAGTTCAAGACCAGACTGACCAACATGGAGAAACCCAGTCTCTACCAAAAAATTAAAAAATTAGCTGTACATGGTGGTGCATGCCTGTAATCCCAGCTACTTGGGAGGCTGAGGCAGGAGAATCGCTTGAACCCAGGAGGCGGAGGTTGCAGTGAGCCAAGATAGCACCACTGCACTCCAGCCTGGGCGACAGAGCAAGACTCCATCTCAAAAATAGATAAATAAATAAATAATAAAGAAATAAAAGATGACAGCAGAAGTAAATGAAATAATAGAAAAACAATATAGAGCTGGGTGTAGTGGCTCACGTCTGCAATCCCAGAATTTTGGGAGGCCAAGATGGATGGATCACTTGATGTCAGGAGTTCAAAACCAGCCTGGCCAACATGGTGAAACCCCATCTCTACCAACAAATACAAAAATTAGCTAGATGTGGTGGTGTACATCTGCTTGTGCTGGGGAAGCTGAGGCAGGGGAATTGCTTGAACCTGGGAGGTGGAGGTTGCTGTGAGCTGAGATCGCTCCACTGCACTCCAGCCTGGGTGACAGAGCCTGACTCCATCTCAAAAACAAAAAAAAGTTAAACA